>NC_090443.1:286818056-287119681 GCF_031143425.1 Pleurodeles waltl
AGGCAGAGAAGGTATAACCAACTCTTCTGGGCACAAGATTGTGTTGTGCTTGTTTTGAATGAACCATAAGTAAAATCTCATTCACTTAAACTAATATGATTTCCAAGTGGAAGGTCTTCTAGCCTCTTTTAAAATGTTCATGCAGTCTTGAGAGAGATGGAATGGGTTTTTTACCTGTAACTCCTGTTCTTGCATAGGGGAATTTCCATGTATAGTCATAACCACTGAATAGTCTCGCTCATGTGCCGGGACCCCGGAGCAGTTCTTTAATATATCTTCCCAAGTGCAGATGTTCACCTTTCTTCAGGAAGGCCTTTAAAGATACTTGAGAAAAAGACATATAATGTAGCCTATATATCTAGGCTACAATGGCCCAATTCTTCATCATGAAATCAAAAATGCCAATACTTTAAAAATGAGTATAATTTAAGATGTTTTGCAAACAGTATCAATCTCCTTCACAAACCCCTTTTTATGAAAGAGATGAGGGAAAGTAGGGCAGAGTAGCCCCCCAGGATGACATTATGCGGGTCATTATGACCCTGGCAGTTCTGCTCCGACACGCCGGCGGTGGTGGCCAGACCGGCAACAGCGTGGCGGTGCAGGACTGCCAAATTATGACAACGGTAGTGAACTGGTTTAATTGGAGCCACTTCACCACCTGTACAGCCAGGGGGTTAGGACTGCCTGGTGGAAGGTTGACCACTTTCGACCCAGTGGTCCACCTTACACCGCCTGCGGTATTTTGAGTATTCTTATCATCAGGGATTCCGTGGCGTCAGCCCCGCCACGGAATCCCTGGCGGTAATGATACTGGAAACAGGAATACTCATTCCTGTCGCCACTACAGGACTCCCCAACCCCCCCTCCATGTAGGACCCACCCCCTGACCCCATCAGAAGCCCTCTAACCCCCCAAGCAGTGACACCCACCTCCCCGTTCCCCATTCTGTACCCCCTTCCCCCGTATATCCACACAGGCACACATCACACATACATACACTCACACATACATGCACACTCATTCACACACACATGCACACACACGTCCACAACACCTCCCCACCCCTGCATGCATGCATTCACACAAGCACACATGCACTTGCATACAAATGCACACACAACACCCCCATCCCCCTCCATTCACACAAAAACACACCCCCAATCGTGCACATAACACTCAACATCCCACCCCTCCCCTGATGGTCGATCACCTTACCTGGAGGTCGTCCGGGAGGGAACGGGGTCCATGGTGCTTGCTGCGCCCCATCACCACAACACCGCCATGCCGTTTACAGTGATGTAATACGGCGGGCGGTGTTGTGGTGATGTGGCAGTGGAGCAACCTCCACTAGAACGCTGACTTCAAGTATGGCTGCTGGCTGCTACCCCGTCTAATAGTGGCGGAGAGCAGCCAGCAGCCATAATATGGCAGTCTGAAGACCGCCAACACTGGCAGTCATTTGGCGGCCACAACAAAGACCGCCAATGTCAAAATAAGGACCTATATGCCTAAAATGGAGGCTGTTCCTTTATGAACCTAGAGACCATCAGTATCCCATCATGCTCAGCTGGTGGTAGTTGCTTCCGTTCTTTTTGAAGGTGATATGGGACATATAAAGATTGCAAGGATACCTCTGTCCATTCCACCGGGGAGGAGGCAGAGTTACTTATGACTTATCATGGAAATTCTGCTACGAGAGAACAGGAGTTACAGGTTCAAACTATTCCTTCTCTCGTAAGGGATTTCCATGTATAGTCATAAGCACTAAATAGAGGGGCAAGTCCACCCCTACATACTGAGGTGGAGAAAACAGCGGGTCACTTAGACAATTTAAGCAAACAGATTTCTGAGGGAAGCATGCCCTATTTGAGCATCTGCTCTAGCATCAGAATGTAGACGGTAGTGTTTGGTGAAATTATGTACTGATTTCTAGGGAGCTGCTTTGCAAATATCTGGAATCAGGATATTGCATAGTAGTAAAGCAGCAGTAGCGGTTTCCCCCTTAATAGAGTGTGCCTTAGGTTTAGCTGCTAGTGATGTATGAGCTTTTTGGTAGCACAACAATATACATGAAACTATCCATCTGCAGATGGATTGTTTGGAGGTGGCTAATCCAGTGTGTACTGGACCATAGTTAATAAACAATGCTTTTGGCAGATATCTCTTGTCTTATCGAAATAAAAATTCAGAACCCTCCTAACATCCAATGATTGGAGAGATCTTTCTGCCGGAGTAGAGGGATTCTGAAAGAATGTAGGCAATGAAATGGTCTGGTTTACATGGAAGTCTGACACTACCTTACGAAGGAATTTTGGGTGAGTTCTCATAACCACTTTGCTAGAATGAAAGACATTGTATGTTCATGAGAAGACAGTACTTGTATCTAACTCATCCGGAAAGCTAATGTTATCACTACCAAGTAAGTTGCTGTAGGGAAGCTTTGTGGATGGATTCGAAGGGATCCCGCATAAGTCGAGAAAGCACTATAATGAGTTCCCAGGGAGGCGAGAGACGCCTAATGGGAGGGAAGCCTTTCTTCAAACCCCATAAGAAATCCTTCATGACAGGGATTTTGAAGAAAGAGGTTTGTGATTAACATTTCTTGTAGGTAGTATGAGCCTCCATATGAACCTTTATGGAAGAGAATTGCAAGCCAGATTTAGCCAAGTGTAGAAGGTGTGGTAGAACCACATCCTCTTGGCAAGTAGGTAGGCCTATGTTCTTAGAGGAACACCAGATGCAAAATCTCTTCCATTTGAAGGCGTAAGCGGAGCGAGTTGAAGGCCGCTTAGCCTCCTTGAGGATCTCCATGCAGTCTTGTGGCAAGTTCAGGTGTCCATACTGCACTAGCTCAGGAGCCATGCCACCAAATTCAAGAGGGAGAGATTGGGGTGTACCATCTGTCCTCTGAATCTTGTTAGTAGGTCTGGCCTGCATGGCAGCATGAGATGTGGATGCTGTGACCGGTGAAGAAGCTCTGGGTACCAACAATGCTGTGGCCACATGTAGGAGGCTGGCCTGGTTTGTAATGAGTACCAAGGGGTACTTACACTCTGCACCAGGTCCAGGTATCCCTTATTAGTGTAGAAGAGGTGTCTAGCAGCTTTGGCTGATAGAAAAGGGTAGCTTAGCAGAGCAGCTTAGGCTGAACTAGGAGACGTATAAAGCTCCTACTATACCACTGGTGTCATATGCACAATATCATAAGAAAACACAATACACAGATATACTAAAAATAAAGGTACTTTATTTTTATGACAATATGCCAAAAGTATCTCAGTGAGTACCCTCAGTATGAGGATAGCAAATATACACAAGATATATATACACAATACCAAAAATATGCAGTAATAGCAATAGAAAGCAATGCAAGCAATGTACAGTCACAATAGATTGCAATGAGAGCACATAGGTATAGGGGCCACACAAACCATATACTCTAGAAGTGGAATGCGAACCAGGAATGGACCCCAAACCTGTGTGAGCTTGTAGAGGGTCGCTGGGACTGTAAGAAAACAGTGAGGGTTAGAAAAATAGCCCACCCCAAGACCCTGAAAAGTAGGTGTAAAGTGCACCTAAGTTCCCCAGAGAGCACAGAAGTCGTGATAGGGGAATTCTGCAAGGAAGACCAATACCAGCAATGCAACAACGATGGATTTCCAGACGAAAGTACCTGTGGAACAAGAGGACCAAGTCCAAGAGTCACACTCAAGTCGTGAGTGGGCAGATGCCCAGGAAATGCCAGCTGTGGATGCAAAGAAGCTGCCACCGGATGGTAGAAGCTGTGGATTCTGCAAGAACGAAGAGGACTAGGAACTTTCCCTTTGGAGGATGGATGTCCCACGTCGTGAAGAAGCTTGCAGAGGTGTTCCCACGCAGAAAGACTGCAAACAAGCCTTGCTAGCTGCAAGGGTTGCGGTAAGGGTTTTTGGATGCTGCTGTGGCCCAGGAGGGACCAGGATATCGCCAATTGCGTGAGGAGACAGAGGGGGCGCCCAGCAAGACAAGGAGCCCTCTCAGGAGCAGGCAGCACCCGCAGAAGTGCCAGAACAGGCACTACGAAGAGGAGTGAACCGGAGCTCACCCGAAGTCACAAAAGAAGGTCCCACGACGCCGGAGGACAACTCAGGAGGTCGTGCACTGCAGGTTAGAGTGTCGGGAACCCAGGCTTGGCTGTGCACAAAGGAAATCCTGGAAGAGTGCACAGGAGCCGGAGCAGCTGCAAATCACGCGGTACCCAGCAATGCAGTCTAGCATAGGGAGGCAAGGACTTACCTCCACCAAACTTGGACTGAAGAGTCACTGGACTGTGGGAGTCACTTGGACAGAGTTGCTGAGTTCCAGGGACCACGCTCGTCGTGCTGAGAGGGGACCCAGAGTACCGGTGATGCAGTCTTTTGGTGCCTGCGGTTGCAGGGGGAAGATTCCGTCGACCCACAGGAGATTTCTTCGGAGCTTCTAGTGCAGAGAGGAGGCAGACTACCCCCACAGCATGCACCACCAGGAAAGCAGACGAGAAGGCGGCTGGATCAGCGATACAAGGTTGTAGTAGTCGTCTTTGCTACTTTGTTGCGGTTTTGCAGGCGTCCAGAGCAGTCAGCGGTTGATTCCTTGGCAGAAGGTGAAGAGAGAGATGCAGAGGAACTCTGATGAGCTCTTGCATTCGTTATCTAAAGAATTCCCCAAAGCAGAGACCCTAAATACCCAGAAAAGGAGGTTTGGCTACCTAGGAAGGAGGACAGGCTAGCAACACAGGTAAGAGCCTATCAGAAGGAGTCTCTGACGTCACCTGCTGGCCCTGGGCACTCAGAGCAGTCCAGTGTGCCAGCAGCACCTCTGTTTCCAAGATGGCAGAGGTCTGGAGCACACTGGAGGAGCTCTGGGCACCTCCCAGGGGAGGTGCAGGTCAGGGGAGTGGTCACTCCCCTTTCCTTTGTCCAGTTTCGCGCCATGCCAGGCTGGGGGATCCCTGAACCGGTGTAGACTGGCTTATGCAGAGATGGGCACCATCTGTGCCCATCAAAGCATTTCCAGAGGCTGGGGGAGGCTACTCCTCCCCAGCCCTGACACCTTTTTCCAAAGGGAGAGGGTGTAACACCCTCTCTCTGAGGAAGTCCTTTGTTCTGCCTTCCTGGGCCAAGCCTGGCTGGACCCCAGGAGGGCAGAAACCTGTCTGAGGGGTTGGCAGCAGCAGCAGCTGCAGTGAAACCCCGGGAAAGGTAGTTTGGCAGTACCCGGGTCTGTGCTAGAGACTCAGGGGATCATGGAATTGTCTCCCCAATGCCAGGATGGCATTGGGGTGACAATTCCATGATCTTAGACATGTTACATGGCCATGTTCGGAGTTACCATTGTGAGGCTGTACATAGGTAGTGACCTATGTACAGTGCACATGTGTAATGGTGTCCCCGCACTCACAAAGTCCGGGGAATTTGCCCTGAACAATGTGGGGCACCTTGGCTAGTGCCAGGGTGCCCACACACTAAGTAACTTAGCACCCAACCTTTACCAGGTAAAGGTTAGACATATAGGTGACTTATAAGTTACTTAAGTGCAGTGGTAAATGGCTGTGAAATAACGTGGACGTTATTTCACTCAGGCTGCACTGGCAGGCCTGTGTAAGAATTGTCAGAGCTCAAAATGGGTGGCAAAAGAAATGCTGCAGCCCATAGGGATCTCCTGGAACCCCAATACCATGGGTACCTCAGTACCATATACTAGGGAATTATAAGGGTGTTCCAGTATGCCAATGTGAATTGGTGAAATTGGTCCCTAGCCTGTTAGTGACAATTTTGAAAGTAATGAGAGAGCATAACGACTGAGGTTCTGGTTAGCAGAGCCTCAGTGAGACAGTTAGTCATCACACAGGGAACACATACATATAGGTCACAAACTTATGAGCACTGGGGTCCTGGCTAGCAAAGTCCCAGTGACACATAACAAACATACTGAAAACATAGGGTTTTCACTATGAGCACTGGGCCTTGGCTGGCAGGATCCCAGTGAGACAGTGAAAACACCCTGACATACACTCACAAACAGGCCAAAAGTGGGGGTAACAAGTCTAGAAAGAGGCTACTTTCTCACACAACCCCCCCCAAACAGAGGACAATAAGGCTAACCTTGGCCAGTTGATACTTTATTGTCTAAGTGGTGATAAGTAGAGATTAGCTCTGCAATAGACTGGTTACTCCCTTTATCATCCACTATATGGTTACTTCCCTGTGGGGATGTAAACCACCCTGTTTGAAGTTTTTTAGCTAAGCAACAATGTGAAGATATATTTTCAGAGTTTCTATCAGTAAGTTTTAGTTTAGAGCAGTGGGAATTATCCACTGAACCTATTTCTAGTGATGAGAATGCCAGACAGGGATGCTGTCTCAGAAAAGCCATAGCTGGGCGAAAACTTTGTCCATAGGGCTGGAAGAGAGAACAGGGATGCTGTTTCTCTTGAGTTGGAGCAGGGCAGGGATGCTGTCCTATGAGCTCCACACTAGGGCAGGGATGCTGTCCTATGTGTTGTGAGGCAGTGCAGGGTTTCAGCACTAAAGTTTCTCTGGGAGGTTTGGAGGGATGCTCCATGTAAAACTAAAATGGTGCTCTTTTTCTCACCAATATTAGTTATCCCACAGAGAGGTACTTCCACCTCAGGGAGTACAGCTATGCCAGCTGATGATTCCCTTGGAACAGGTGCCACCCCAGGAGAGGTTTCTCCTACCACAGGAATGGTATCCTGACTGGCACGGTGGTTAGGGGATACAGTGATACCCTTTTGACCTGTTGCTGGAGAGGGATCCTGAGTTTTCAGGCCTTCTCTCCTTTGCTTTTTCATTTCAGTAGAAATGAGAGGGAACAATTCCTCAGGGATACCCAGCATGGCTGCATGGGTATAAAACTCTACATCAGCCCAACCTGAGGCCTCTAGGTCATTACCTAAGAGACAATCTACAGGTAAGTTAGGTGATACTACCACCTGCTTAGGGCCAGTAACTCCATCCCAACTAAGCTGAACTATAGCTAAGGGAAGAAACTTAGTGGAGTTATGGACATCAATAATCTTATACTGTTGTCCAATGATGTGTTGTTCAGGAGCCACTAGGTTTTCAGTCACCAAAGTGATACTGGCACCTGGGTCCCTGTAGGCCTGGGCCTCAACACCATTTATTGAAACTGTCTGCCTGTACTTATCCATTGTAAGGGGACAAGCAGCCAGTGTGGCAAGGCCAATGCCACTAGGTGTGACAGAAACTGTCTTGGGACTGACTACCCCAGTTTCTATGATGGACCCATAAGTGAACCCAACTACACCCTTAGCTTGACTGTTGCCAGCAGTCCCACCACTAGTACCACTACTGCTAGGGGCACTAGAGCTTGATGTATTAGTGGTGGTAGGCTCAGGGGGTTTACCTGGACAGGACTTATCCCCTGGCCTATGGCCTCTGTTTTTACACACAAAGCACCAAGGCTTTTTAATGTGTGCATGTTGTGAAGAAGAGGAAGAATTTGTTTTATCCCTACCCTCTGAAGAGTGTTTAGGATTTGCAGAAGGATCTTTGGTTTTACCCTTATCCCCATGCTTATCCTGAGATTTCTCACCATCTTTCTTCTTGCCATCCTTGTCACCACCTGTATGAACTTTTCTGTTCACTCTTGTTCTGACCCATTTGTCTGCCTTCTTTCCCAATTCTTGGGGAGAGGTCAGATGTGAGTCCACTAGATATTGGTGTAACAAATCAGACACACAGTTATTAAGAATATGCTCTCTCAGGATTAAGTTATACAAGCTTTCATAGTCAGAAACTTTACTGCCATGTAACCACTCCTCCAAGGCCTTCACTGAATGGTCAACAAAGTCTACCCAGTCTTGTGAAGACTCCTTTTTGGTTTCTCTGAACTTGATCCTGTACTGTTCAGTGGTTAAGCCATAACCATCTAGGATTGCATTCTTTAAAACTGTAAACTTATTGGCATCACTTTCCTTCACAGTAAGGAGCCTATCCCTACCCTTTCCACTGAAGGATAGCCATAGGATAGCAGCCCACTGCCTTTGAGGGACCCCCTGTACAACACAGGCCCTCTCAAGTGCAGCAAACCACTTGTTAATGTCATCCCCCTCCTTGTAAGGGGGAACTATCTTGTGCAGATTCCTAGAATCATGCTCTTTCACAGGATTACTATCTGTAATACTGCTGCTGCCACCATGGGGTCCAAACCCCAACCTCTGCCTTTCTTTTTCTAAGTCAAAGGTTTCCCTGTCTAGAGCCAGCTGTTGCTGTTTAAGCTTCAGTCTGGACTCTTCCACTCTCAATCTATTGAGTTCCCTTTCTAACATTCTGTCATCAGGGTGGGTGGGTTGGGCATGCTTAGACACAGAAGAATGGTGTGAATGGACAGAGGGAGACCTGTCCCTAACAGATGGCACTCTAACAACCTGGCCTAAAGGAATGACATCCCTACTGTGATGAGAGCTCACATTAGTACCAGCCATGCTAGGTGGCCTGCTAAGGGGCAGGTTGGGAAGATTCTCATATAATACTTTTGCTGGGGCTACCCCAGAATCAGAGTGTGAACCATCAGCTAATCTCTCACCTGATGTGCCAGCTAAGGCCTTATCATTTTCAAAGAGCATATTAACCAACAATTCTCTAGAAGGATTCTTCCCTACCCCTAAACCTCTATCAATGCAGAGACTCCTTACACCTTTCCAGTTAAGGTGGTCATAAGCTGTGGTGGCCAGATCCAGAGTTTGACCTGTACCAGACATGATAGAAAAGAGTTTAAGGGATAGAAAAAGAAAGAAAAAGTTTCAGAACTTTTTAAGGAACAGAAAAAACTTTTTCAACTTTTAAGAAACTTTTTGAAAGTTTTAGAGGTACTTTTCAGTACTTAGTAAAGGAGTAGGAGAAGAAAAGCAAGACTTTTTGGTGAGGTGTACATACACTGAACTTGTTTTGTATATTTTTCTCTTATGAAAAGTACAAAATGACAAAGTGGTAAGTAGTTGCAAGTACTTATCCCATCGCTGCTCAACCAATGTAGGAGGCTGGCCTGGTTTGTAGTGAGTACCAAGCCGTACTTACACTCTGCACCAGGTCCAGGTATCCCTTATTAGTGTAGAAGAGGTGTCTAGCAGCTTTGGCTGATAGAAAAGGGGAGCTTAGCAGAGCAGCTTAGGCTGAACTAGGAGACGTGTAAAGCTCCTACTATACCACTGGTGTCATATGCACAATATCATAAGAAAACACAATACACAGATATACTAAAAATAAAGGTACTTTATTTTTATGACAATATGCCAAAAGTATCTCAGTGAGTACCCTCAGTATGAGGATAGCAAATATACACAAGATATATATACACAATACCAAAAATATGCAGTAATAGCAATAGAAAGCAATGCAAGCAATGTACAGTCACAATAGATTGCAATGAGAGCACATAGGTATAGGGGCAACACAAACCATATACTCTAGAAGTGGAATGCGAACCAGGAATGGACCCCAAACCTATGTGAGCTTGCAGAGGGTCGCTGGGACTGTAAGAAAACAAACAGTGAGGGTTAGAAAAATAGCCCACCCCAAGACCCTGAAAAGTAGGTGTAAAGTGCACCTAAGTTCCCCAGAGAGCACAGAAGTAGTGATAGGGGAATTCTGCAAGGAAGACCAACACCAGCAATGCAACAACGATGGATTTCCAGACGAGAGTACCTGTGGAACAAGGGGACCAAGTCCAAGAGTCACACTCAAGTCGTGAGTGGGAAGATGCCCAGGAAATGCCAGCTGTGGATGCAAAGAAGCTGCCACCGGATGGTAGAAGCTGTGGATTCTGCAAGAACAAAGAGGACTAAGAACTTCCCCTTTGGAGGATGGATGTCCCACGTCGTGAAGAAGCTTGCAGAGGTGTTCCCACGCAGAAAGACCGCAAACAAGCCTTGCTAGCTGCAAGGGTTGCGGTTAGGGTTTTTGGATGCTGCTGTGGCCCAGGAGGGACCAGGATGTCGCCAATTGCGTGAGGAGACAGAGGGGGCGCCCAGCAAGACAAGGAGCCCTCTCAAGAGCAGGCAGCACCCGCAGAAGTGCCAGAACAGGCACTACGAAGAGGAGTGAACCGGAGCTCACCCGAAGTCACAAAAGAAGGTCTCACGACGCCGGAGGACAACTCAGGAGGTCATGCACTGCAGGTTAGAGTGTTGGGGACCCAGGCTTGGCTGTGCACAAAGGAAATCCTGGAAGAGTGCACAGGAGCCGGAGCAGCTGGAAATCACGCGGTACCCAGCAATGCAGTGGGGAGGAAAGGACTTACCTCCACCAAACTTGGACTGAAGAGTCACTGGTCTGTGGGAGTCACTTGGACAGAGTTGCTGAGTTCCAGGGACCACGCTCGTCGTGCTGAGAGGGGACCCAGAGGACCGGTGATGCAGTCTTTTGGTGCCTGCGGTTGCAGGGGGAAGATTCGTCGACCCCCTGGAGATTTCTTCGGAGCTTCTAGTGCAGAGAGGAGGCAGACTACCCCCACAGCATGCACCACCAGGAAAGCAGACGAGAAGGCGGCTGGTTCAGCGATACAAGGTTGCAGTAGTCGTCTTTGCTACTTTGTTGCGGTTTTGCAGGCGTCCAGAGCAGTCAGCGGTCGATTCCTTGGCAGAAGGTGAAGAGAGAGATGCAGAGGAGATGCAGAGGAACTCTGATGAGCTCTTGCATTCGTTATCTAAAGAATTCCCCAAAGCAGAGACCCTGAATAGCCAGAAAAGGAGGTTTGGCTACCTAGGAAGGAGGATAGGCTAGCAACACAGGTAAGAGCCTATCAGAAGGAGTCTCTGACGTCACCTGCTGGCCCTGGCCACTCAGAGCAGTCCAGTGTGCCAGCAGCACCTCTATTTCCAAGATGGCAGAGGCCTGGAGCACACTGCAGGAGCTCTGGGCACCTCCCAGGGGAGGTGCAGGTCAGGGGAGTGGTCACTCCCTTTTCCTTTGTCCAGTTTCGCGCCAGAGCAAGGCTGGGGGATCCCTGAACCGGTGTAGACTGGCTTATGCAGAAATGGGCACCATCTGTGCCCATCAAAGCATTTCCAGAGGCTGGGGGAGGCTACTCCTCCCCAGCCCTGACACCTTTTTCCAAAGGGAGAGGGTGTAACACCCTCTCTCTGAGGAAGTCCTTTGTTCTGCCTTCCTGGGCCAAGCCTGGCTGGACCCCAGGAGGGCAGAAACCTGTCTGAGGGGTTGGCAGCAGCAGCTGCAGTGAAACCCCGGGAAAGGTAGTTTGGCAGTACCCGGGTCTGTGCTAGAGACTCGGGGGATCATGGAATTGTCTCCCCAATGCCAGGATGGCATTGGGGTGACAATTCCATGATCTTAGACATGTTACATGGCCATGTTCGGAGTTACCATTGTGACGCTGTACATAGGTAGTGACCTATGTACAGTGCAAGCGTGTAATGGTGTCCCCGCACTCACAAAGTCCGGGGAATTTGCCCTGAACAATGTGGGGGCACCTTGGCTAGTGCCAGGGTGCCCACACACTAAGGGGGTCATTCCGACCCTGGCGGGCCGGGGACGGAGGAAGCACCGCCAACAGGCTGGCGGTGCTTCAGGGGCAATTCTGACCGCGGCGGTAAAGCCGCGGTCAGAAAAGGGGAACCAGCGGTTTCCCGCCGGTTTTCCCCTGCCCCAGAGAATCCTCCACGGCGGCGCTGTGGGGATTCCGACCCCCTTCCCGCCATCCTGGTCCTGGCGGTAAAAACCGCCAGGAACAGGAATGGCGGGAAAGGGTGTCGTGGGGCCCCTGGGGGCCCCTGCACTGCCCATGCCACAGGCATGGGCAGTGCAGGGGCCCCCTAAGAGGGCCCCATTAAGATTTTCAGTGTCTGCAAAGCAGACACTGAAAATCGCGACGGGTGCCACTGCACCCGTCGCACACCAGCAACTACGACGGCTCCATTCGGAGCCGGCTTCATCGTTGCTGGGGCTTTCCCGCTGGACGGGCGGGCGGCCTTTTGGCGGTCGCCCGCCTGCCCAGCGGGAAAGTCAAAATGACCGCCGCGGTCATTTGACCGCGGTACGGTCTTTTGGCGGTCTCCGCCCGGCGGGCACCGCCCGCCGCCTGGCGGGGTCGGAATGACCCCCTAAGTAACTTAGCACCCAACCTTTACCAGGTAAAGGTTAGACATCTAGGTGACTTATAAGTTACTTAAGTGCAGTGGTAAATGGCTGTGAAATAACGTGGACGTTATTTCACTCAGGCTGCAGTGGCAGGCCTGTGTAAGAATTGTCAGAGCTCCCTATGGGTGGCAAAAGAAATGCTGCAGCCCATAGGGATCTCCTGGAACCCCAATACCCTGGGTACCTCAGTACCATATACCTGGGAATTATAAGGGTGTTCCAGTATGCCAATGTGAATTGGTGAAATTAGTCACTAGCCTGTTAGTGACAATTTGGAAAGTAATGAGAGAGCATAACCACTGAGGTTCTGGTTAGCAGACCTCAGTGAGACAGTTAGTCATCACACAGGGAACACATACATATAGGTCACAAACTTATGAGCACTGGGGTCCTGGCTAGCAGGGTCACAGTAACACATAACAAACATACTGAAAACATAGGGTTTTCACTAGGAGCACTGGTCTTTGGCTTGCAGGATCCCAGTGAGACAGTGAAAACACCCTGACATACACTCACAAACAGGCCAAAAGTGGGGGTAACAAGTCTAGAAAGAGGCTACTTTCTCACACCACTCTTGAGCAATTAGGGTCATCTTGGTCTTGGAGTGGAACAGCTTGATTAAGATTGCTGGGATCAGGTGAATATATGGAAAGACGTAATGAAATGTACATGACCAGTCAATCCACGGGGCATTCCCCAGTCTCTGGATGGTAATACCTAGAGGCGAAGTCGCAGCATTTTCTATTTTCCGCTGTGGAGAAGAGGTCAATAGAAGGGGTGCCCCACAAGCAGAAGATACTTTGAACGACTTCTTCGTGCAAGACCTACTCGTGATTTTTGTCAAGAGCTCTGCTGAGAGCATCAGCTTGACCAATCTGTATGCCTGGGAAGTGAGTTGCTGTTACCCTTCCTTGTTCAGGTAGTACATGGTGGTTGTATTGTCCGTCTTAACAAGCAGGGTGTCAGTGGTGAATGATGGGTGAAGGGCCCTGAGCACCAGATGAAATGCACGAAGCTCGAGGAGATTTATATAGTATGTCATCTCTCTCTGAGACCATGAGCCTTGTATCTCGAGGTGATCCATGTGGTCTCCCCATCCAAGCAATGATGCGTCCCTCACAATGGTTTGAGAAGGGATTTGTTGGTGAAATGGCATCCCTTGGAAGAGACTGGTTGGAGAACACCACCACTTGAGGGATCGTATTGTATGTAAGGATAGTGTAATTTTGTCCTCAAGGTTGCCTGTCAGCTGGTCCCATTGGTCCTCTAGACACTCCTGAAGAGGCCACATGTGGAGGCGAGCATTGAGAGTGAGAAAGATACAGGAGGACATCGATCCAAAAAGAGATGAGACTGCTCTTGCTGTAGGATGAGGCATCCTCCTGGGAGTCCCACATTTCAGAAGGATCGATAAGCGTTGCTCCTCTGAAGGACACACCTTTGAGTGAATGGTATCGATGGAGGCCCCTAAGTAATGCAACGTCCTGACTGGTATTGATATGGACTTGTTGAAGTTCACATGAAGACCTAACTGATGAAGGAGTTCACAAATCCAATTGAAATGCCATTGGGCTTCGTGAGAAGTGGACACCTTTATGAGCCATTTGTCTAGATAGGGGTAGACAAAGATTTGGTGTTTTATCAGATGGCTGCGACCACAGCCATGCACTTGGAGAATGTTCTGGGTGCTGACTTGAGGCCAAATAGTAGTACTGCATCCTGGTAAGGGTCGTGCCCCACAAGAAATCTGAGAAATATCCAATGCCTCCTGGTGATGGCAATGTGGAAGTAGGCATCATGAAGGTCAATGGAGCAAAGCCAATCTCATTGATGAAGTTACGGATATATTTGATAAAAGCCAGCATCCTGAACTTCTCTTTCTGAATCCACTTGTTGCCGATTTATAGATTGAGAATGGGTCTGAATTTGTGTTTGTCTCTCTCTGGTCATAGGAAATACCTAAAGTAAATGCCTGCCCCCCCCCCCTTTGATTATGGGGGATGGCTTCCACAGCCTTTTTTTGCAACAAGATGCTGACTTCCATCCTGATTAAGTCAAGATGGGAAGTGGACAGCGTTGGTGGAATGGACGGTGGTGGGGTGGTACCCATTCTTCACAATATTCAAAACTCAGGCATCTGTTGTGATGTGCTGCCACTCTTTCAGGTAATGTGTAATGCTTCCCCCTACCAGAGTGGATAATGGAAGAGGGGGAAAGGAGGACTCATTGTTTTATGGCTGATGTTTGTTTACCACCTTGGGTGGTTTGTTGGGCAGAGCGACCTCTTGTCTGCTTGCGCTGTGGTTGGTAGGATCTCTGATGTTATTGTTGAGATCTACTCAGAAGCCAATGAGGGGTTTGAATACTCTGTGGGTAAAACCGATGCTGCTAGGGTCAGAACGATTTGTGCTGTTCCCTGGATTTCTTCAGACTCACAGCTTTTACTTGCCATCTTGTCGTCAGCATGGCTGCCAAACAGGGTGGAACCTGAGAAAGGCAAATTTTGGATGTGGTGTTGCGCTTCCATTTTTAGAGATGTTAGCTGGAGGCAAGCATGCATCTACAAGGGGACTTTGTGACAGTAGCCATGTGCGGCAAGGAGGGAAGAATACACAGCAGCACTTATTGGAGATTATTGCCTCTTCGTGGACGATCTCCAAGAAGTATTACCTTTTGTCCTTAGGCGGGTGGTCAGCAAAATACTGGATTGAATCTAAAAGGGCTTGGTCGTACCTGCCCAAGAGGGCCGTTGCACTGGCTGCCTTCATTGATGTGGCTGCTGTACTGAAGACTTTGCAGCCTGCTGAGTCCAATTTTTTACTCTCCTTATCTGGAGGTGAAGAGGATGATGGAGAGGTGGAATGGACTTTTTTGGCAGCCAAAATAACGACAGATTCGTGGAGGATCAGTATGAAGAAATAATGGGTCTTGATCTGGAGGCCGGTATTTCTGTTGAAGCGTGGATCAATCAATCAATCAGTCCATTTATAGAGCGTGCTACTCACCCGAGAGGGTCTCAAGGCGCTGGAGAGGGGGGGGGGTTACTGCTGCTCGAATAGCCATGTATTGAGGAGTGTCCTGAAGGCGAGATGGTCCTGGGTAGTTCTTAGGTGAGCGGGGAGGGAGTTGCATGCTTTGGCTGCCAGGTAGGTGAATGATCTTCCTCCGGCGGTGGTTCTGCGGATCCGTGAGACGGTGGCGAGGGCGAGGCTGGCTGAGCGAAGCTGACGGGTGGGCGTGTAGAACGAGAGGAATCTGTTGAGGTATTCGGGACCCATGTCGTGGAGTGCTTTGTGTGCGTGGGTGAGGAGCCTGAAGGTGATTCTCTTGTTGATGGGAAGCCAGTGCAGGTGTATCAGGTGGGCGGATGTGTGGCTGTGGCGAGGAATGTCGAGGATAAGGCGTGCGGAGGCGTTCTGTATGCGTTGCAGACGTTTCTGAAGCTTGGCGGTGGTTCCTGCATATAGGATGCTTCCGTAGTCCAGTCGGCTTGTGACGAGGGCATGGGTAACTGTCTTTCTGGTTTCGGCGGGGATCCAACGGAAGATTTTTCGGAGCATGCGTAGAGTGTTGAAGCATGATGACGAGACGGCGTTGACCTGCTTGGTCATTGTGAGGAGGGGGTCCAGGATGAATCCGAGGTTGCGTGCGTGATCCGAGGGGGTTGGTGCGGTGCCCAGTGCCGTGGGCCACCAAGAGTCGTCCCAGGTGGATGGGGATTGTCCAAGGATGAGGACCTCCGTCTTGTCTGAGTTCAGTTTTAGGCGGCTGAGCTTCATCCATTCCGCAACGCCTTTCATTCCTTCCTGTAGGTTGGTTTTGGCGGTGGTTGGGTGTTTGGTGAGGGAGAGTATCATCTGGGTGTCGTCGGCGTAGGAGATGATGTTGATGTTGTGTTTGCGTGCGATGGCGGCGAGGGGGCTCATGTAGATATTGAAGAGGGTTGGGCTGAGCAAGGATCGTTGGGGTACGCCGCAGATGATCTCGGTGGGTTCTGAGCAGAAGGGAGGGAGGTGGACTCTCTGGGTTCTGTCGGAGAAGAACGAGATGACCCAGTCCAGGGCCTGTCCTAGGATTCCAGTGGTGCGGAGGCGGGTTATTAGGGTGCGATGGCACACGGTATCGAAGGCTGCCGAGAGGTCCAGGAGGATGAGGGCGGCTGTTTCTCCGTTGTCCATCAGGGTCCTGATGTCGTCGGTGACTGCGATGAGGGCAGTTTATGTGCTGTGGTTGGCTCGAAATCCAGATTGGGATGGGTCGAGCGAGTTGTTAGCCTCGAGGAAAGCGGTCAGCTGCTTATTGACGGTCTTCTCGATGACCTTGGTCGGAAAGGGAAGAAGAGAGATGGGGCGGAAGTTCTTCAGGTCATTGGGGTCTGCCGTGGGTTTTTTCAGGAGGGCGTTGATTTCTGCATGTTTCCAGCTCTCGAGGAAGGTGGCTGATGCGAACCAGCTGTTGATGATGTTCCGGAGATGGAGTGCGATGACGGTGTCGGCTTTGTTGAAGATGTGATGGGGGCAAGGGGCCGAGGGGGAGCCGGAGTGGATGGTGTTCATGATGCTTCTGGTCTCTTCTGAGCTGATAGGGGTCCAGGAGCTGAGGGTAGTGGTGGGGGCTGCTGGTTCGGTGGTAGGAGGCGGGGTCTGGGGTCCGAAGCTGTCGCGTAGATCTGCAATCTTTCGGTGGAAGAACGTGGCGAGGGAGTTGCAGAGTTCTTGTGAAGGTGTGATGTTGTTGGAGCTGGCGCTGGGGTTGGAGAGCTCTTTGACGATGTTGAAGAGTTCCTTGCTGTTGTGGGTGTTGTTGTCTAGTCGCTCTTTGAAAGATGTCCTTTTGGTGGAGCGGATCAGCTGGTGGTGTTCACGGGTGGCGATCTTGAGGGCTGTCATGTTTTCTGTGGTTCGTTCGCTGCGCCAGGTTCTTTCGAGGGTTCAGCAGGAATTCTTAGATTCTTTGAGGGCGTCTGTTAACCATGGGGTTTTCCTGATGCTGGTCCCGCCTGGGTTTTTTTTAAGTGGTTCAAGGTTGTCGGCACAGTTGGTGATCCACTGTGTGAGGCTGTGGGCTGCGTTGTTGACGTCAGTGATGTTGACTGGTGGGTTTTGGTTCAGTGTTGAGAGGAGCTGGTCTGTGGAGATTTTGCTCCAGCGTCTGCAGGGGATTTGTTGTGTGCGATGGTGGTGAGTCTCCCTTTTGAAGGTGAAGTGGACGCATCTGTGGTCGGTCCAGTGTAGTCCGGAGGAGTGGCAGAAGGAGACGTGGTTGCTGGCGGAGAAGATGGGGTCAAGTGTGTGTCCAGCGATGTGGGTGGGGGTGCTCACCAGTTGCTTGAGTCCGAGGTTGGCGAGGTTGTCGAGCAGGGTGGTGGTGTTGTTGTCGTTGTTTTTCTCCAGGTGGAAGTTCAGGTCCCCGAGGAGGATGTATTCTGGTGAGGCTAGGGCGTGCGGGCTGATGAAGTCTGCAATGGTTTTGCTGGTTTCGCTGAATTGCGCGCGTGGGCCCGGGGGTCTGTAGATGAGGGTGGTTTTGGGGTCGGTGTGAATCTGGAAGTGTACGTGTTCGGCGGCGAGGGGTGTGTCTTCGGTGGTGGTCGTGATGTTGATGGTGTTCCTGTAGATGATGGCGATTCCTCCTCCGGTTTGGTTGACGAGGTCCTTCCGGGCGATCTTGTAGCCGTCGGGGATGGCTATGGCGATGTCTGGGGCCGAGGAAGCGTTCATCCAGACGACGTCTGGTGCTGTTGTGTCCAGGAGGTCCCATAGTTCGATGGCGTGCTTGTGGACGGAGCGTGTGTTGAGGAGGATGCACTTGAGGTGGTTGTTGTTGTTGCGAGGGCCGGTGAGTGGTCTGCAGGTTCGGAGGCATGTGTATTTGCAGACTTGACAGGTGAAGGGTCCATGGGTTCGTTTTGGGCTGGCTTGGTAGCAGGTGGCTGTTCGTCCGGTTTTGAGGGCGTTGAGGGAGGCGGAGTCGTATCTTAGACGGGTGTTTTGTGTGCGGTGGGGGCCAGGGGTTCTGGCGCAGGGCGCGGTCCAGGCGCGGACGGGCACAGATGGGCTTGCCTTTGGCGCGCCAACGGCGCGGCCACGCAGCGGCCACCATAAGAAGGAGGGAGGCGAGGAGGGGTCAGCTGGGAGGCGGGAGGGAAGGGCAGCAAATGGGAGCAGGGGGGGCGGGGCCGCACGGGTGGCAGCGGCGGGAAAGGAAGCGGCAAAAATGAAAAAACGCCTAAAAATAGGCAAGCGCCAAGAGGACAAACGCAAGGGCAACGAGGCAGAGGACAGGCAGGCGGAGGTGCAGCGGTGGGGAAGCGACCTACCCAAGGGTCAAGGGTCGCTGTCTCCGCAGCGCAGCGGGCGCCATAAGAAGGAGGAGGGGAGGAGGGGTCAGCTGGGAGGCGGGAGGGAAGGGCAGCAAATGGGAGCAGGGGGGCGGGCCGCACGGGTGGCAGCGGCGGGAAAGGAAGCGGCAAAAATGAAAAAACGCCTAAAAATAGGCAAGCGCCAAGAGGACAAATGCAAGGGCAATGAGGCAGAGGCAAGGCAGGCGGAGCTGCAGCGGTGGAGAAGCGACCTAACCAAGATGGATCAGGCTTAGCCATTGATGGAGTTAGAAACAAATCCATGGGCAGTTTGAGGAGACCCAGGACCAGTGGAAGCAACAGCCTTGAAACTGTACACCGATGTAGCGCTTTGAAGATTACTAATGTCGATGGTGTAGGTACCAACATCGGTATATTGAGTTTTGCTGCCCCTTGGTTAAGCACCTCTTGAAAGTAGTAATGTCATCTACTGGAGGGACACGATGCGGTGGACAGTCCGATAAAGTTGGTGAATAGTCTCTTGTAGATTAAGTGGAATGATCAGTATGCCGTCAATGGGAGCGTGACCTTGACCTATGGTAAGATCAGTGATGGCAATGAGTATGTCTTGACGTAGTAGAAGAGCGCCCCAGTGTGTGATGTCCATGGCGAGAGTGGTGGCGCAATCAGGATCGTGTTTGAGGCCTGGGAGCCGGAGTGCTTCTAGGTCCTGGAGAGGAGGTACTGTAGGAGGCGCTGATGAAAGAGGAAAAGAGGAAGCACCTGTGGAAGAGGTGGGGGCATTGGAGGAGGCAAAGCAGGTAGAAGAGGTGAAGATGGAGGAGGAGATGGAGATGGTAAAACAACCAGAGAAGGTAATGACTCAGATGAAGAGTACATTTTTCTACTCATCCTCCTTTCTCTCCTCAATGTTAACAGACTCCTTGACGTTGACCTTTCACTTATTAGTTTAGTCCTCAACATCAACCGTCCATGCTGTCTCCACACTGACCTGGAATTTCCAGACGATAAGGCAATTTTCGACGTCATACGCCGGCAATGCACTGACCCCATATAATCCATTGATGTCGACTGATGTTGTGTCAACGGTGAGCGGCGTCATTTTCTCGACGTCAAACCTGCCCATGATGGCGAACAAGTCGGCACAGTACATTGCCTCGACATCGGTCCTCTCGACGTCAACCGGGACAGATGTCTTCCCTGCCTTGGAACATGTTTTTCAGACCTTCTACATCCACTGGAAGATGAGGGAAGAGCACTGGTAGAAGACTAACCTTCTTACTTTGAAGTCCCATTGGTAGGCTGTTTGCTGGTAACTTCTCTCTTCTCTTCCTTGAAGGGAAAACTTCTCTCTCGTTTGCGCAGGGTGCACCTGAAAAAGTTCCTGCAGGTATCACAGGTGTCAGAAAGATGAGAAGAAGGTAGGCAGATCATACAGACCTCATGAGGGTCTGTTTTGGCCTTTTTCCTGCCACAGCGAGGGCACTTATCAAACAATGAAAGCATTTTATTTGACAAGATGCCTCAGTTTTCTGTCAAAAGATAACAGAAAAAGGCAGAAAAAATAAAAAAGATGTCACGAAAAAGTGTTGTTATCGATTTCTGGCAAAAGCTTTTTGAGGAAACAACCTATAAAATGTCAAGCTCAGTGCTTCAGGGTCCTGTCAGCTGGAGCTGGAAAAAAGGAACTGAAGCAACTGCCACCAGATGGGCATAATGGGATATTGGTGGTCCATAGGTTCTTAAAGGCACAACCTCTATTTTAGACATATAATGGCATCCTATGAGGCTACTCTGCCCCGTTCTCCCCCATCTCTATCATAAAAAGGGGTTTGTGAAGGAGATTTATACTGTTTGCAAAACAGCTTAAATTATACTCATTTTTAATGTATTGGCCCTTTTTTGATTTCATGATGAAGAATTGGGCAACTGTTGCCTAGATATATAGTCTGCATTATCTGCCTTTTTCCTAAGTATCTTTATAGGCCTTCCTGGAGAAAGGTGAAAATCTCCACTTAAGAAGATATATTAAAGAACTGCTCTGGGGACCCTGCACGCGGGCAGGACTATTCATTGCTTATAACTATACATGGAAATCCCCTAAAAGAGAACTAAATGCCCATATTTGAGGAATTCAGGAGCCATGCTGTCATGTTCAGTGATGGAAGGTTTGGATGCAGTATCTGTAGGAAAGTACCTCTTTTGGCATGCTTACACCCCCCCATACCATTTGCCTGATATTGATGCTAACTTGACTGAGTGTGTGCGTGGATCCTACTAACCAGGCCCCAGCATCAGTGTTCTTTCCCTAAAACTGTACTGTTGTTTCCACAATTGGCACGCCCCTGGCACATAGCTAAAACCTTTGTAAAAGGTACCAGTGGTACCAAGGGCTCTGTGGCCAGGTAGGGTCCCTAAGGGTTGCCGCATGTACTATGCCATCCTGAGGGGCCCCTCACCAAACACATGCATACTGCCATTGCAGCTTGTGTGTGCTGGTGAAGTAGACATGACATCCCTCTCTGGGTACCATGTCTACCAACCACTACCTGTGGCATAGGTAAGTCACACCTCTAGCAGGCCTTACAGCCCTAAGGCAGGGTGCACTATACCACAGGTGAGGGCATAGCTGAAAAGGCAATATGCCCCTACAGTGTCTAAATCCATTCTCAGATATTGTAAGTGCATTGTGGCCATAATAAGTACACAGGCTAGGAGTTTGTCATTACGAACTCCACAGCTCCATGATGGCTTCACTGAAGACTGGGAAGTTCTTCAGTGAAGCACTGATGCCAGTGTTGGATTTATGTAAAATGCACACAGAGGGCATCTTAGAGATGCCCCCTGTATTTCACCCAACCCTTTAGTGTAAGGCTGTGCCACCTGCCATAACAGACAATTTTCTGACCCCATGGGGTGAGAGCCTTTGTACTCTCTAGGGTCAGGGACAAAGCCTGCTCTAGGTGGAGGTGCTTTACACCCCCCTGCAGGAACTACAACAGGAAAAACAAGAAGGACTGACCACTGCAGCTGGGACCACCCCTAGGGTGTCCAGAGCTGAAGTGACCCCCTCCTTGTAGAATCTTCCATTTTGCTTTGGAGGAGAGTAGCTAATAGGGAGTGGGCACAGGGCGGATGTAGTCACCCTCAGGGACAGTATCCATTGGCTATTACTGCCTTCTGACCCTTGTAACACTCCTAAATCTAGTATTTAGGAGCACCCCTGAACATTGCACTTCAGATTCCTTGCAACCTCAAGAAGAAGAAGAAGGACTGAAGAACTGACCCCAGAAGTGAAGACTCAAGACAACAACTGACTTGGCCCTAGCCCTACCGGCCTGTCTGCAGCTTCAAGACTCCTGCTACAAAAACATGGCACATCCTGCAGGAACAGCGACCTCTACAAACCCCCAGAGGACTGCCTTCCCAGCAGAGGACCAAGAACTCCTTTCCTTTGATGCCTTTGTTGGCCCCTCCACGTGATCGTAGGAGAAATGCAAAAGCTTTTCTCATTCGAGGGGCAGGCCTCTGATGAGGTCAGCATACTATCATGTGCTGACATCATTAGATGCCACCGGCAGGGGAAGGGGAAGCGGGGGTGGAAGGAGAAGTGATTCCCCTTCCATCCATGCAGTGGGGGTGCCGAGGCGAGGCTCATGACAGGAGCACTAGCACTCCCCCCGTCAGCCAGTCCAAGGACATAACGGTTATGTCCTTGGAGCCTCAGTGCTGCAGTCAAGCACATAACCGTTACATCCTTGGCTGCCAACTGGTTAAGCAAGCTGCAACTACGGCCATATATTTGGTGAATGTTTGTGGAGCTGATTTGAGGCCGAAAGTTAGGACTTTGTATCGATAATGTTGAGATCCTACTTTGAAATGGAGAAACCTTTGATGCTTTATGGAAATTGGGAGGTGAAAGTAAGCCTCTTGAAGATCTATCAAACCCATCCAGTGCCCTTGATGAGAGTTGTGTCAATCTGACATAAAGCTAACATCCTGAGCTTTTTTTTATATGTATTCGTTCAGTACTCGGAGTTCTAAAATGGGTCTGAATTATTGCTTCAGTCCTTTTTTTCTCAGCAGAAAATACAAGGAATAAATCTCTAGTCCCTTTTGGTGATGGGGGACCTCCTCCACAACCTGCTTTTGTAACAGAATGTGAACTTCTTTCTGTAAGAAGTATTTTTGATATAGTGATGTTTTTGCCGGTGGAGAAGAAGGAGGAGGGAACCTGAATCAAAGAACATGTACATTCTGAACAATATTCAAGACATATTTGTTTTTTTGTTATTAGGCGCTACTCCTAGATGATTGGATATACTTCTCCCTACTGGAGCAGGTAACAGAGAAGGGGGAAGTGATGACTCATTGTTTAGTAGAAGGCTTTCCCGTGGATGCAGGCTGTTGTGTGATCCTCTTCCTCTAGTAGGTTTACATGGATGGTAGTGTTGCCTTGACTGCTGTTGATCTTATTGAGACCAGTGAGAAGCTTGAACTCTCTGAGGGAAAAACTGTCTATCGTAAGGTCTGTATCTCTTATGATACTCCTTTCTCTTTTCCCGACCAACAGTCTTAAGTGTGTCCATCTCTGTCTTGATTTTGGACATCTGTCAGCATGAATGCCAAAAAGGGTATTTCCTAAGAATGGTTCGTTCATGGTTCAATGTTCAGCCTCTGGCTTAAGGCCGGTGAGTTATAGCCAAGATGACCTTCGTGCATACATGCCATGACCATAACCATGCACAGCTAGGTCTGATGCATCCGCAGCTGCACTTATAATCTAATTAGATACCAGGCCACCTTCATTCAAGATTTCCTGGAAATTTTGCCTGTCCTCTTTTGGTAGTTTTTCATTAAATCTGCTGAGTGAATCCCAGACGATGAGGTTGTTGTAGAAGGGATGTCTATGTTTAGTTTGGTTGGACCTCTTATCAAAACATCATTAAACATCAGGAGATCATCCACTGGAGACACTCTAGCTGGCGGTGTGTCTGTCATTGTAGGAGGGTATTCTTTGATGGAAGAGGGAGATGTTGTAGACCAGGATGGAGATCTTCTTCACCTATGTCTAGACCTAGAACCATGGGACCTCCTGAATCTTGATATGGATCTGGCTCTAGATCTCGCTTTGAATCTAAAGCGGTGACACAGTTGACTTCTAGATCTCTGTGGAGACTTATGTGTCACAGGTGGTAGATGCAGACTTCTTAAGGGCTCTGAAGGGGTCGAAGGCGGTACAGAGAAATGAGGAGATAGAGGCGGTCATTCTGACCGCGGCGGGCGGCGGTCGCTGCCCGCCATGCGGTCACCGCCGAATGACCGCCCCGCGGTCAAAAGACCGCGGCGGCCATTCCAACTTTCCTGCTGGGCCCAGCGGGAAAGCCCCTGCAACGAGGAAGCCGGCTCCGAATGGAGCCGGCGGAGTTGCAGGAGTGCGACGGGTGCAGTGGTACCCGTCGCGATTTTCACTGTCTGCTAAGCAGATAGTGAAAATCTTTGTGGGGCCCTGTTAGGGGGCCCCTGCACTGCCCATGCCAGTGCCAGTGGCATGGGCAGTGCATGGGCAGTGCAGGGGCCTCCAGGGGCCCCACGACACCCGTTCCTGACAGCCTGGTTCTGGCGGTAAAAACCACCATAGAGCAAGCAAGCGCAAGCAGCGCCACCATAGAGGATTCCCTGGGCCAGGGGAAAACCGGCGGGAAACCGCCGGTTCCCCTTTTCTGACCGCGGCTTTACCGCCGCGGTCAGAATAGCCCAGGAAGCATCGCCAGCCTGTTGGCGGTGCTTCCGCTGCCTCCGCCCTGGAGGTCAGAGACCGCCAGGGTTGGAATGAGGGCCAGAGTCTCTCTAGAATGTGGTGTATGTGGTGTAACTCTTGAAGGAGTGTATGCCTGTGAATACTCAGAGGCACAGGTCTCTTCTGTAGACTTTCTAGCCAATGAGGTGCAATGTTCAGTGGGGATTGCGATCTGGCCCTAGATGGAAAGCAAATCCTTAATTCCCCCAAGCCTGTTGGAAAAGGCTGGACCTCTTATAATGTCTACAGTGGCCTTTTCATAGTGTGTTGCATTGGATGTTTGTCTTTCAGTGTTGACTGAGGATGTTGTGTATGCAACACTAAATGCTTCTGTCTCGACATCTACTGAATCTTCTTCACTGACCCTGAAGATGATTCATGTGTCTTCGACGTTGACAAATGTTTTTTGGCTGTCGAAAGTGACCTTGATGGGGATGAAAGTCTCAACATCGAATGCCGAGACTGTTTCGATGTTGAACGTGAGTAGATCCCACTTTGCAGTGTCTTTGATGTCGACGCGAGCACACTGGAATCTTCTCCGTCCTCAAAGTCATACCTCTTGACCTTCAATGGGAATATCTTGTTTTTTTATGTATTTTATGAGATCTTACTCTATAGGAGTCCTTGGAATGAGGGGAGGGCTCTTTGGAAGAAGTCTGTCCTTCTTCAAGGCCTCTTGATGATCCAGATGCTCTTCTCTCCTGGAAGTCTATGAAGCCTAATCTTCTCCCAGTCCTTGAGAGTACCCCTGGATAACCTTTTGCAGTGACCACAGGTCTTAAGGTGATATGACTCATATTCCCATTTCTTTTAATATAGGTTTGTGAAAGATGTTCTATAGTCATTTTTCATTAATTACAATTCTTTATGATTAGATGTTTTTAAAATGAAAACTCAATGTAATCTGGCCATTTTTTTTCCAAATCCTGTCTGGCCCCTGTGGAGTATTAAAATGTTGTTCTCTTTAATTCATGAGGATGCTAATATGTTAACTGAGCTAACTTGTCCATGTAAAGTATCATTGATAGAAAAGCGGTAATCATGAAGAGTTGGGGAAAGTGATGGCACGTAGCAAAACTCTTAATCCTGTAATCAGAATTGGATTGATCCTATTTGACCTATAGGGGACTAGTAGAAACTCTTCTTCTAATGATTACATTTTAGGGAGTTGGCTGCCATCCAGTTGTGTAATTTCCGCATACTTCCCCTGAGTGAGTGCAAGTCATTGATTGAAGACAGCTTTAAGTAAAGTTGAATGTCATTTGTGTATTTGGGGAGCTTTATGCTTGTTTCCTCCAGAAGAAGTCCTAGGGGATCAACGTATAGGTAGAACCGCATAGTGGAGGGAGTAGTGCCTTGCAAGACACCACTTCTGATGGTGATGTAAAGTTCACTAGGTAGGCAACTTGAGAACGTTTCTGAAATAAATATCTGAATCAGTTTAATACATTGTTCATGCAGTACATTCTAGCTCCCAACGTGTTGCAAAGTTAATCATGATCAACTGTGTTGAAGGTGACACATAAAGATCAGTAAGCAAACCTTCCCTTCATGTATTATGTGTTGAATGTTGTCTACCATTTGGTGGCTCAATAGGGGTGTGAGAGTGTTGGTGCAGTCCCCTGATTTGCAAAAATGTGCTACTAAGCAAAGCCACTGCAATCACGAATCCTATAGCAACAGGCCCATTTCAGAAGAGTGGCCCTAGATGAGTAGCCCATCTGGAAAATGTACAGTATGGTCTAATGAAAGGCCTGAACCTGCTTAGGTTCAGCAGATGTTGTCAAAACACATTCTCTAATACTGGAACTTGATACAAGGACAAGGAAGACAAAGGCATCAGGAAAATTGTTGATTCTCCAAACGGTCTGGGAGCACGGTTGTTTTCTCGAGGGAGAACACTTCTTCCTTTGACACGGTTTGAGCTTTTTTTATGGGAAGATCTCTTGGGAGATGGTCCCTGTCAGAAGACTTGCCTGAAGCAGACATGAACTGCTTTGGGTTCTGCCTCTGGGCCTTGGCCAAATATAACATGGCCTCCCATTCTCCTGGGGGCTTCAGATGCCTCAAATACCAGAAGTAGCAGGCTGTTGGATTGCGTTCATCTCTGTGGCAAAACATGCATTTGTCCTGTGGATCTAGCAAATACATTTCTTGGTGGGATCTATGCAAGAATTTAGGGCCAGATGTACGAATGCCCTGAATTGCAACTCGCAATTTAAGAGTCGCAATTCAGGATGCAGGATGGTGTCCCTGACACCATCTGCAACTCGCAAGGGGGTCGCAAAGGCCCACCTCATTAATATTAAATGTTTTCCAGGCCATTCACAAAGGGAAAGGGGTCCCATGGGGACCCCTTCCCTTTTGCGAATGGGTTACCACCAGTGTGCCACTAGTGGTATCTGCAATTGCTTTGCGACCGCGTTACCGACTTGCAAAATGGGAATTGGGCATCGCGATGTGGGTTTTGCACATCGCAAACAGAGAAATTCGCTGTTTGCGACGTGAAAAACCATTCCTACATCTAGCTCTTAAACCATTATACCTTATGAAGAAGCATTTGACCTAGTCATTGTAAAAAAACACTCAATGAAGCACTAAGAGAGAGTGTGAAGCCTGCGTTGATGATGTGTGGAAAGACAAGAAATGAAACCAGTGTGGTATTCAGTGGTTTATATGCCCTGGTGTTGTGATTAACTGGGTGGGTGAAGCTGGGGCTGAAGCCCGTATGCACCTAGTGGCACTGGAGACCTATTGCTGGGGGAAAAAATGTCTGAGGCAGTCTGGCCCATTGAGGATATTCATTTGGTGAGAAATCGACGGGAATAAGTAGCCTTCAGAAATTAGAAGGGCTCAACAGAGACCCCATGCACACATGACGTAGTAGAAATCTGAGTTAGAGTGGCTTCTAAGTGGAGTAGAGTTGGGAGTAGTACCACCTTATGGGCTAAAATTCGGGTCATTTTCAATTAGGTGGATGGGCTACTAAGCTGATGATTGTTTGATTGGTCATCTCTTTATAGCTAAGTGTGATGCTGCACTACGCGATCAGAGGCTCCTACCTTGATGACTGAGAAGAATTCAAGCACGTGAATTCATGAGAGGTCCAATGCTGGAGTACAGATAGTTCCTTTTGTAAAATGTATTCAGGATTCCCACACAGAGGCAGAGATATTCATAGCACCCGAATGCAAAAGAGTTGCTGTGATGGAAAAATGGTCTGTCATTAAATTGGTAATTCCCTCCTTTCTTCCACTGCCATTACTTCTAGTGTACAGAGAATACCTGTGCCGCGTCCAAAGGTAAAACAAATCTACACCACAAGATGTGAATGAGTTAGTGAAGGGTAACGTGATTTAAATGCATTTTCATTTTCTAATGGAATTTTTTACAATATTTTTCCCTATGTAGTTTTGTAAACGAAAACAAGAAAACAAACTATTTCTTTCCATAAATATTTTATTTAGACATATCTTCTGTTTTAAATGTATTTGGAATCCTGCACGTAGGTGGCGATATTTGTGTCTATAAATATAATAATAATCAAGATCCCAATGAGGCCTCTTTGGGAGAAAGGGAAGAAGGGAGTAAAAAGAGAGGCTCGTCCTTAGAGAGAGCAAAAACTGCTTTGCACGTGCACCTCCATCTTTCATTTTACAAAACTCCGGGCACAACTTTGAAAAGCGTTGGCTTTCCGCCCAGAAAAACTGGGGTCTGGTGGGTCTGTCGTCAGCAGAAAAACTGGGGTCTGGTGGGTCTGTCGCCATCAGATAAACTGGGGTCTGGTAGGTCTGTCGCCATCAGAAAAACTGGGGTCCGGTGGGTCTGTCGCCAGCAGAAAAACTGGGGTCTGGTGGGTCTGTCGCAATTAGAAAAATTGGGGTCTGTTGGGTATTTCGCCAACAGAAAAACTGGGGTCTGGTGGGTCTGTCGCCATTAGAACAACTGGGGTCTGGAGGGTCTGTCGCGATCAGAAAAACTGGGGTCTGGTGGGTCTGTCGCGATCAGAAAACCTGGGGTCTGGTGGGTCTGACGCCATTAGAAAACCTGGGGTCTGGTGGGTCTGTCGCAATTAGAACAACTGGGGTCTGGAGGGTTGTTCGCCATCAGAAAAACTGGGGTCTGGTGGGTCTATCGCCATCAGAAAAACTGGGGTCTGGTGGGTCTGTCGCCATTGGAACAACTGGGGTCTGGAGGGTCTGTTGCCATCAGAAAAACTGGGGTCTGGTGGGTCTGTCGCCATTGGAACAACTGGGGTCTGGATGGTCTGTTGCCATCAGAAAAACTGGGGTCTGGTGGGTCTGTCTCCATCAGAAAAACTGGGGTCCTGTGGGTCTGTCGCAATTAGAATAACTGGGGTATGGAGGGTCTGTCGCCATCAGAAAAACTGGGGTCTGGTGGGTCTATCGCCATCAGAAAAACTGGGGTCTGGTGGGTCTGTCGCAATTAGAACAACTGGGGTCTGGAGGGTCTGTCGCAATTAGAACAACTGGGGTCTGGAGGGTCTGTCGCCATCAGAAAAACTGGGGTCTGGTGGGTCTATCGCCATCAGAAAAACTGGGGTCTGGTGGGTCTGTCGCAATTAGAACAACTGGGGCCTGGAGGGTCTGTCATCATCAGAAAAACTGGGGTCTGGTGGGTCTGTCGCCATTAGAACAACCTGGGTCTGGTGGGTCTGTCGCCATCAGAAAAACTGGGGACTGGTGGGTCTGTTGCCATCAGAAAAACTGGGGTCTGGTGGGTCTGTCACATCAGAAAAACTGGGGTCTGGTGGGTCTGTTGCCATCAGAAAAACTGGGGACTGGTGGGTCTATATCCATCAGATAAAATGGGGTCTGGGCTGGGAAATGAGGCTGAGAAACGCAGAGAAGCAAGTTGTGACAACCAGAATCTTTTGATTTTGAAAGAATGCCACCTTCCCGTCTCTAAAACAGGCCCTCCTACATTTTACTGGAATAAATGTCATACTCAACACCAAAATTACAAAAATAGTCACAATTCTGTATTTGTTATTCCAGAAAGAAAAATAAACTCTCCCAACCCAATCCCTTCCTGCTGACACTTCATGCATCTCGATCTTGCCAAGTGCAAAGTCTGCGGTTGAAAAGCCAATATCTTCCAAGCACTACTGAGTTCCTCCTGGCTGAAGGTAGTACCGCAGCCCGACTCTCCGGTGTCCACGGCTGCAGAGCCCACAGATTGTTCATTTCCATAGCACAGCAATAACCAACACACACAGTTACTGCTGACCTGCAATGCTGTCCTTGGTATCTGAAGGGAGTATCCTCCAACTCGCCATGTCAACCAAATCGGGCAGATCTTCCTCCCGGGGGCTGTTACGAATGCTTTGCGTGTTGTATCTCAAACAAGCGTAGCTTGAGATATAAGAGAGAATTCCAGCGCGCTCATCTCTTTTCACCTGGGCTCTCTTAGGTTTTTGGCACTTATACAGAGTCATCGTGCACTTAGTGCGAGGTCTCAATTGGTCGATTTAAGCTATCATACATTTGTATTAAATTCTTCCTGTGATGAGTTAGGGTTGTGTGGTGTGTGTGCTGTCATGTCGCATTACGTGTGCACGCGTCAAATGATTCTTTTTGAGGATGTATCTCAAGTTTCAAAAATTCTTTGAATTCTATGTGCAGCACTGCAGTGAAGAGGTACAAAAAAATAGCTTGCAATCTGCCAGCAACTCAGATAGCTTTGATTCAGGAGGGAAGCGTCTAGAAGAACCAGAGTTAATATAGGTAGTGGTTTGGGGAGGAAACTGTCACTAGAACAAACCTGTAGAGGTGGCATCACGTTTCAGCCAAGCACCCACACGGTGGCAATGCCACAGTCACACAAGCCAAACCCGCACACGGTGGCAATGCCACAGTCACACGATGAGACTATGAATGCCCTGGTGAAGCCACCGTGACAGTGATAGACTGGCGTCCCAGGACACTGCTTTCCTTCGGTGCTGCCAGTAACCGCACGTGTATTCTTACTGAAACATGGCTGCATGACTGCGTCATAGAGAGGTGGCGGTTGCAGTACATAAACTTCTGGAAAGCAGAGAGTAAGCCGTTGGTAGAGTCTATCATCGTTGTTACCGTTCACACTTGTCACCTCTCATCATGCCTACGTAAGAGCGTCTTGCAGAGCAGCGTCTCCACACCACACACCCAGTGTGTGTCCTCTCTGAGGACAGCTCAGTGGGCATGCAGCTCCTCCCCAGGGTGAGGGGTCAGTAGAAATAGGGAGTGAGGTGCCACATCACTACACCTGAGGGGTCGATTGCCACTGTGAAGACCGTGTTCGTTGTCAGTCCGCGAATCAGGTGTCCTGCATACACATCCGTTGCCTGTAGGGGATGAGAGACAAGATTAACCAATAAAGAGCCAGTCTAAAGAATTGTGCAAAGCGCACGGCACAAGCGGCACTCACCCCTTTAGTCATATCTTGATTTGCCCTCCTCCTTTTGCACTTTTAAACGGTTCACCTCTCAACATGCACCTTCCTTGACTCATTTTTGTTCACACTCTCACCCCTGGGTTCGCCCTTTGGCCAGCCTTCTCTGGGCACTGCACCACCACTTAGGGCAGAGGTCTTTAAACTGGGGGGCTGTGAGAAAGTAGCCTCTTTCTAGCCTTGTTACCCCCACTTTTGGCCTGTTTGTGAGTGTATGTCAGGGTGTTTTCACTGCCTCACTGGGATCCTACTAGCCAGGGCCCAGTGCTCATAGTGAAAACCCTATGTTTTCAGTATGTTTGTTATGTGTCACTGGGACCCTGCTAGCCAGGACCCCAGTGCTCATAAGTTTGTGGCCTATATGTATGTGTTCGCTGTGTGGTGCCTAACTGTCTCACTGAGGCTCTGCTAACCAGAACCTCAGTGGTTATGCTCTCTCTGTACAAATTGTCACTAACAGGCTAGTGACCAATTTTACCAATTTACATTGGCATACTGGAACACCCTTATAATTCCCTAGTATATGGTACTAAGGTACCCAGGGTACTGGGGTTCCAGGAGATCCCTATGGGCTGCAGCATTTCTTTTGCCACCCATAGGGAGCTCTGACAATTCTTACACAGGCCTGCCACTGCAGCCTGAGTGAAATAACGTCCACGTTATTTCACAGCCATTTACCACTGCACTCAAGTAACTTATAAGTCACCTATATGTCTAACCTTTACTTGGTAAAGGTTGGGTGCTAAGTTACTTTGTGTGTGGGCACCCTGGCACTAGCCAAGGTGCCCCCACATTGTTCAGGGCAAATTCCCCAGACTTTGTGAGTGCGGGGACACCATTACACGCGTGCACTACACATAGGTCACTACCTATGTGTAGCTTCACAATGGTAACTCCGAACATGGCCATGTAACATGTCTAAGATCATGGAATTGCCCCCCCAATGCCATCCTGGTATTGGGGAGACAATCCCATGATTCCCCGGGTCTCTAGCACAGACCTGGGTACTGCCAAACTGCCTTTTCAGGGGTTTCACTGCAGCTGCTGCCAACCCCTCAGACAGGTTTCTGCCCTCCTGGGGTCCAGCCAGGCTTGGCCCAGGAAGGCAGAACAAAGGACTTCCTCAGAGAGAGGGTGTTACACCCTCTCCCTTTGGAAAAAAATGTTAAGGCAGGGGAGGAGTTGCCTCCCCCAGCCTCTGGAAATGCTTTCATGGGCACAGATGGTGCCCATTTCTGCATAAGCCAGTCTACACCGGTTCAGGGATCCCCCAGCCCTGCTCTGGCGCGAAACTGGACAAAGGAAAGGGGAGTGACCACTCCCCTGACCTGCACCTCCCCTGGGAGGTGCCCAGAGCTCCTCCAGTGTGCTCCAGACCTCTGCCATCTTGGAAATAGAGGTGCTGCTGGCACACTGGACTGCTCTGAGTGGCCAGGGCCAGCAGGTGACATCAGAGACTCCTTCTGATAGGCTCTTACCTGTGTTGCTAGCCTATCCTCTCACCTAGATAGCCAAACCTCCTTTTCTGGCTATTTAGGGTCTCTGCTTTGGGGAATTCTTTAGATAACGAATGCAAGAGCTCATCAGAGTTCCTCTGCATCTCTCTCTTCACCTTCTGCCAAGGAATCGACTGCTGACCGCGCTGGAAGCCTGCAAAACTGCAACAAAGTAGCAAAGACGACTACTGCGACCTTGTAACGCTGATCCTGCCGCCTTCTCGACTGTTTTCCTGGTGGTGCATGCTGTGGGGGTAGTCTGCCTCCTCTCTGCACTAGAAGCTCAGAAGAAATCACCCGCGGGTCGACGGAATCTTCCCCCTGCAACCGCAGGCACCAAAGCACTGCTTCACCGGTCCTCTGGGTCTCCTCTCAGCACAACGAGCGAGGTCCCTTGAACTCAGCAACTCTGTCCAAGTGACTCCCACAGTCTAGTGACTCTTCAGTCCAAGTTTGGTGGAAGTAAGTCCTTGCCTCCACACGCTAGACTGCATTGCTGGGAACCGTGTGTTTTGCAGCTACTCCGGCTCCTGTGCACTCTTCCAGGATTTCCTTTGTGCACAGCCAAGCCTGGGTCCCCGGCACTCTAACCTGCATTGCACGACCTCCTGAGTTGTCCTCTGGCTTCGTGGGACCCTCTTGTGCAACTTCGGGTGAGCTCCGGTTCACTCCACTTCGTAGTGCCTGTTCTGGCACTTCTGCTGGGGCTGCTTGCCTCTGAGAGGGCTCCTTGTCTTGCTGGGTGCCCCCTCTGTCCCCTCACGCAATTGGCGACATCCTGGTCCCTCCTGGACCACAGCAGCATCCAAAAACCCTAACCGCAACCTTTGCAGCTAGCAAGGCTTGATTGCGGTCTTTCTGCACGGAAACACTTCTGTACGACTCTTCACGACGTGGGACATCCATCCTCCAAAGTGGGAGTTTCTAGCCCTTGTTGTTCTTGCAGAATCCACAGCTTCTACCATCTGGTGGCAGCTTCTTTGCACCCACAGCTGGCTTTTCCTGGGCATCTGCCCACTCCCGACTTGATCGTGACTCTTGGACTTGGTCCCCTTGTTCCACAGGTACTCTCGTCAGGAAATCCATCGTTGTTGCATTGCTGGTGTTGTTGTTTCTGGCAGAATTCCCCTATCACGACTTCTGTGCTCTTTGTGGAACTTAGGTGCACTTTGCACCCACTTTTCAGGGTCTTGGGGTGGGCTATTTTTCTAACCCTCACTGTTTTCTTACAGTCCCAGCTACCCTCTACAAGGTTACATAGGTTTGGGGTCCATTCGTGGTTCGCATTCCACTTCTAGAGTATACGGTTTGTGTTGCCCCTATCCCTATGTGCCCCTATTGCATTCTATTCTGACTATACATTGTTTGCACTGTTTTCTATTGCTATTACTGCATATTTTGGTATTGTGTACATATATCTTGTGTATATTTGCTATCCTCATACTGAGGGTACTCACTGAGATACTTTGGCATATTGTCATAAAAATAAAGTACCTTTATTTTTAGTATATCTGTGTATTGTGTTTTCTTATGATATTGTGCATATGACACTAGTGGTACTGTAGGAGCTTCACTCGTCTCCTAGTTCAGCCTAAACTGCTCTGCTAAGCTACCTTTTCTATCAGCCTAAGCTGCTAGACACCCCTCTACACTAATAAGGGATACCTGGGCCTGGTGCAAGGTGTAAGTACCCCTTGGTACTCACTACAAGCCAGTCCAGCCTCCTACAGGGGTGGGCCCACCTAGGGGCCTGAAGTGATCCCGGGGGGCCCCAGACTCTGGCCAAAATAAATATTCTACAGATAACAGGCCTTTGTTTTAAGCAGAAGCATGTTATTGCAGTTTTAAAAAGGTAACAGTACTTAACTGCAATGTTGAAATAGGTTTAGACATATTTAAACATTGCCATGTTTATAAAATAATTGTGAAAAATTCTGAGGGGGGCCCAATGATTTTTATTTTTGAACTGGGGGGGCGCGGCCTTAAAAAGTTTGGAGACCTCTGACTTAGGGTGACCAGATTTTGAGGATCAAAAACCGGGACAGGTCAGACATAAAAAAAAGCACTAAAGACATTACTCTCACTTTTATATCTGGCCTATCCCGTTTTGTTGCGTAGCTCTGTGAATGTGTGCTTATACATGTGTGTGTGGGTGCGTGCGTATATATATATATATATATATATATATGTATATATATATATATATTTATATATATATACACACACACACTTACCCACACACATTTACAAGACTACATATAAAAAATTAGCTATGGCTTGACCTGCACCCCCAACCTGCCCCCACCCACCTCTCTGCTCCCCACTCAGTCTCTCTGCTGGGAGCAGACAGGGGACTGTGTTGCCTGACAGTAACAGGTAAAATGGTTTAATTATTACATACTTTGTAGGCCTCTTTAACTTATGCTTCCCTAGATGATCTGACCATTGTCCCAAAAACCAGGACATTTATTTAATAATCTGACCTTTGTCCCAAAAACCAGGACATTTATTTAAAATTCAGAGATGTGTCGGGACATCGGGACAATCCTATAAAAACCGGGACTGTCCGGGGAAATCCGGGACATCTGGTCACCTTACCATCACTTTCTGCTGCTGGCTAAGCCAGCGAGTGCAGAGAGGGGCGAGGCTGGGCCATAGGAGGGAGGAAGGGAGAAGGGGTGTGGAATGTGCCCTTAACTGCACATATCTGTTTGGAGTCTTTCATGCTGCCCCAGGGACTGCTGGGACCAAGAAGCAGAGGAGCGTGTGGCGGCGGCAGCAATAGGTAAGTGGTTCTGTTTTTTCCCGTGCTTCCCCCTTTCACCCCCCTCTACCCACTTGCGCCTCCTCCACCTGTGCCAACACTTATAATGTATGTCGGCTGCCGCTGCACCTGCCCAGGAAATAACATTACATTTGGGGCATTTAACAAAGAGGTAACGCCACCCATGATCCCTAACTCATAAAGGCCATTTGATCAGGATTAGACGTCACCCATGAGCCCTGACCCGGAGGGCGATGTGACTAGAATGTGACAACGCTGGGCCTTCTGACAAAGGACAGCCTTGTAACCAGGAAGTGATAACACAAGGTCATCTGCCCTCTAACTTCTCCGTCTAACCCCACCTGCGTGCACTTCTGAGGAAGTGATGTAGATGATTACGTCTCCCTTTAGTGTGGCAGGTACATATAAGCCCTTGAAACTGATGACGCCAAAGCCCAACACTCCTACATGAAAGTGATCCAGCCTGCGTCATGAAGAGTTACAACTACTCACCTCAGTGTAAATACTATCGATAAATATTACTACAGCATGACACCAATGCCAGTGGAGGAATCCTCAAAACAGAATGGGTCTAAAGATGAGGGCCACAAATGGACTTTGATGAGGAACTCTGCCAAAGGATATCAAACATTAGAGTTAATGAATTACTGCAACTGACAGCTTCTACTAACAGCTCCACCAGGAGCGACCTCCAGCAGTGAAATACCATCTGAAAACGACATTGCTGAAATGGAAGATGTAGAAAAATCTCTAATGGCTCCTAACTCGGTGATATATGACAAATGTCTCTTTTAATACATTGACTATTGATGGGGTTGTCATACAAGAGCCACACACAAACTCCAATAGTGGTTATGTGTCGATGGATCTGAACAACTCTCAAGATATCAGAACCGCCTCAAAACATGCAGAAAGTTCTGATGAGAGTAAATTTCTTTACTATTGATTAGTGATACATAATATTTCCATAGATTCCCATAGGAAGAGCGCCTTTATATTTCCTTAATAACATTAGCACCATTTGACTAACTGTCATGAAACTTTCCCAAAACAAATTCATCCACCTAAGCTCCTTCCTGGAAAGTTTTTGGGTGATCCATCAAGAGGGGCAGAGAAAAAGGTGGGGTCCCAATGCATAATTTTCCCATGTTAACTTCCATAGGAAATCTTGGGAAAAAATACAGAAAAAACAACTGGACAGAATTACACAAAAGTTTACAGAAAGTTACATCTTTATTCTGAAAATGTGATTTTCTCTATTTGGTATAAACCTATTTAACAATTTTCAAGAAATTTGCACTTAAAGAGGTGCTCGGTGTGGTCATGAAGGAGTTAAAAAAAGATGTAACTGGCGGTTGGTTCTGCTGGTGTCCAACCGGACTCCCATGGTCCCATAAATGAAAATAGGGAATGTTTCTTGCCTATAATCCTAGTTCTCTTCCAGGGGAATCCTCACCAGATTCATAAGCACTGAACCTACGAGAGGGATCCTGGAGCTCTTTAGAAAATATACATATTTATATATGCACAAGCTCTTGTAAAAGACAAAAAAGCTAATCTATGGAGCCAACAGGCTTTGCTGCCTAAGAAAGGGCCAGAAATGGCCACGTTTCATTTGTGTTTAATTTTAAAAAATCCCAATTAAATTAAAACAGTCACTAGATGTATATAGACTAGAATACCTATCACAAACCTATTTCTTTTTAAAATGAAAAATAAAAGAAATTGAGGGCAATGCTATCACATAAGCTGCACAGCTAGACCATTATAAACTGACATTGTGCCTTTAAGGGCTTCACTCCTGCTGCAGTGTCCAAGCTTCCACCACAGATGACAGACCAATTCATTTTTATGTAGATAAAGATTATGAGAATAGAATAGAAATCCCCACCTTTAACTCTTGTCTGTGGAAGTGGGAGGGTTGCTTATGACTTTGATGAATTCCCAAGGAAGAGAACTAGGATTAAAGGTAAGAAACATTTCCTTCTCTTACAGGGGATTCCTCTAACAATAGTCATAAGCACTGAATAGATTAGCAAGGTCATCATACTAAAAAAGACAGTGGACAAGCAGAAAGAAGGCAGATAAGACTCTACGCTATGCAAAACGATTTCTTAAAGAGTCCTGGCCTTCTTGGGCATCAACTCTTACCCAAACAATAATGTCTGGTGAACATATGTATCGATCTGCATGTTGCAGCTCTACATATTTCTAAAATAGGTATTGTAAGAAATGTGGTTATTGGCTGACCAGGCTGACAAAATCTTCTCAAGCAAGAACCAAAATCCGTGTCAGAGTGAACAATAAAAGTAATTACATTAGCCTGTGCTTAACCGTTTGGTAGCTTGGCACAAAAGTAGCCAAGCTTAACTTAGAGGCAAAGTGTGAAGTATTTATGGGGCATACAAACAGTAATAAAGTTAAAACACTGCACATTAAAAATCCCAAAACAATTTTGAAAACTAGTATACACTTTAATAAATATAACGAGACTAAATCTACTAAAATTCAATCAGTAGAACGAGAGATTTTCAATTTTAAAGGTTTAAGCAAAACTAGCACCAAGAAGAAGAATGCGCTAACTGTAGGTATCTGGTCAAGTCACAAGTTCAGGCCAACCGTAATGGAGTGCGGGCCTGACACAGGGACCAAGTTAGTCCTGCTGACAAAGTTACCATCTCAAAGTCCAGGCACAGACTTCAAAACTTCAGGATTTCACAGGAGATCAACTGTTGCCAGCCATGTGTCAAGGACCTGGGGAGGCACCTCTTGGGGACCAGGAACTCCATACAGCAGAGGTCAGTAGGACTCAGGCAGGTCTAGGCAGGTCCAGCTGCAGGACCAGGCAGGGTCAGGTGCAGCAGGTCAGCTCAGCAGTTGCATGGAGGCCCCTGGAACTGGTTGCATCCCTATAGCTCAAAACATGACGTCAGCCAGCTGACCCTTGGAGTCACTCCGGCAGTCCTGGGTTCAAGGAGATGATCCTCTCTCCTTCAAGCAGCAAGGCAGACCTAAAGCAGCAGGGCAGCCCTCGGAAGAACAAAGCAGGCTCCAAGCAGCAGGTCAGTACTCTGAAGGACAGGGCAGTCCTTCAGAAGTCTCCTACAGATCTAGGAGTGTATTGATGAGAGGTTCGGGAGGTCCAATATTTATACCTGGTGCCACCCTTTGAAGTGGGGGAAGCTTCTAACCTTCCCCACATATGGTTCTGGAAAACGCCTTCCTTCTCCTTACTTCCCCTCCCCAGGCTCCAAGAGGTCCAGGGTGCCAAAAGGCTGGTGTCAAGTTCCTTTGTAAGTATGCCAGAGGTAGCCATTTGAAATGTATGGGGGGCAGGGACCAGCTCTCCTCCTGCCTATCTATACTGAGGTCTTGTGGTTCACTCCCTTGCCTAAATACACATTCCTGGTGGTGGAGCAATCAACAGGTTCAGGCAACTGGAAACTCCTAGGCTTCACACAGTATAGGGTAGGAAAATGTCAACCTTCTATAAGTGGTATTTTAAAAATTGTAATCCAAAATCTGACTTTACCATTAAAGCGGATTTTAATTTACAATTCATTTGAGTCCAAACTTGTTATTTCTAATTGCTCCCAATCAAAAGTTAGCACTTAGTAATAAGGTAAGCCAATGTTATGCAATGGGAGAGGTAGGCCTCACAGTAGTGAAAAACAAGTTTAGGAGTTTTTCACTACCAGGACATGTAAAACGTAAAAGCACACATCCTAATTCTGAAATATAACGCACCCAGCCCTAGGGGCTGTTTAGGGCCTACTTTAGAGTGGCTAATATGTATTAAAATGGAAGGGTTAGGCCTGGCAAAAGGTTTATTTTGTCAGGTCAAATTAGCAGTTTAAAATGGCACTATAGGCTGCAATGGTAGGCTAGAGGCATGTTTTATTAGGATACTTTTAGTAGGTGGCACAATAAATGCTGCTGCCACTAGTAGCATTTAATTTACAGGCCGTGGGTACCTGTGGTGCTTTATACGAGGGACTTACAAGTACATTAAATGTACCAATCAGGTGTAAGCCAATTGTACTATGTGCTGGGGGAGAGCGCAAGCACTTTAGCACTGGTTTGCAGTGGTAAAGTGCACAGAGTCCTAAAAGCCAGCAAGAACAAGTTCAGAAAACAGGAGGGGGAAGGCAAACATTTTGGGGGTGATCCTGCAAAGAGAGCTAAGTCTAAAAGGTATGTTTCTTAACAGAGTCATAGTTCCTGTCTGTCTCCTATTTGAATGAACATTAGGTTTACTAAAGAGAGATATTATATCAATTGATAACATAACAGAAAATAATGCACAAGACAGGCCACCTGGAAATGGATTGTATTGAAGTGGAGAAACCAGTCCTAAGAGGACCGTAGGTTACAAATAGGTGAACAGATTGTCTGATCTTTTTTGTCGTATCAAGATATTTTAATACTCTCTTGCAATCCAGTGAATGAAGGACTTACTCCCACTGGATTAAACAAATTCAATAAGAAAGTTGGTAAAGAGGCAGTCTGATTTACATGAAAAACTGACACTACCTGCAGAAAAAAGGAAGAGATGAGTTCTCTTAACAACCCTAGTCTTATGAATAATGTCTAAGGCTCTTTTGAGCATAATATCAGGGAAAACAGTGGTTCACTACAAAATTAATCAATACAAGAAACCGCTTTGTCTTCATAACTTCATAGAGAACAATTACATTTGTCTGTTATGCCTGTGTTGGACCTGGCCCTTTTTGCAGCATTACCCCCAAACATTTTGCCTTCTTCCTCCTATTTTGTTAGATCTGTTTTGTTGGATTTAGGACTCTGGGCACTTTACCAGTGCTAACCAGAGCTAAAGTGCATATTATGTCTTTCTAAAATGTATTGGTGATCAGTTTATCCATGAGTGGCAAATTTGATTCACTAGTAAGTCCCTAGTACAGTGTACCATGTGTATCCAGGGCCTGCAAATCAAATGCTACTAATGGGCCTGCAGCACGGATTGTAGCCCTGTAAACATGTCTCAGACCTGCCACAGCAGTGTCTGTGTGGGCAGTTCTAACTGACATTTCGACCTGGCAAGTGCAAACCTTCCTTTTTACTACTTGAAAGTCACCCCCAAGGTAGGCCCAAGGAAGCACATGCGCAGGGAGCAATATGTTTAAAAGGTAGGACATGTACTGGTATGGTTTACAGGTCCTGATATTAAAATACTTCTCAATTCGTCTTTCACTATTGCAAGGACTATCTCCCCCATGGGTAACATGGGATTGCCTTGAAATGTTTTTTAAGAGTAATTTCCCATTGGGAGTTGATGGTGAAATGGAGTTTGGGGTCTCTGAACTCACACTATAAAAATACATCTTTTAGTAAAGTTGGTTTTTTGGATTGTAAGTTTGAAAATGCCACTTTTTGGAAAAAAGACATTCTCGATAGTTCTTAGTTGGCAGTATTCTGAAGCGAACTTTTGGGCATTTGTTGTTGTTTGCATTGGCAAAAAGATCTATTTCAGGATGACCCAGTTGTCAAAGATGTTTTGCAGTACATTGCTGTTGATGATCCAGTTGTGATTTTCTTGTGTGAAGCACTGTAATTGTTAGATTTATTGCCAGAACCATTTGCCCATAGTCTGGGCTTCCATAGACAGTATTCTCCAATGTGTTCCTCCCTGTTTGTTGTGGTAATACATTGTAGTTGCAGTGTCTGTCTGAACAAGAAGTGAATTTGTTTTGAATGAGGGTAGAAATGGTTTTAGAGCTAGATGGACAGCCCTCAACTTCAAGAGGTTGATGTGAAAGGATTTAACTTTCTTCGGCCATGCTCCTTGCACCTGTAGATGGTCTATGTGAGCAGCGATAAATCTGTTACTATAGTCTGTGAAGGCATGTCCTGATGAAAAGGGACCCCTTTCAGAAGGTTGGTTGTTTTGTACCAACATGGAATGATTGTATGACAGGTTGGGATAATGTTAACTTATTCTCCCAGCTTCCTGATTCCTTTTTCCTTTGACCTTCCAGGCATTGCTTTAATAGCCTGACATGGAGCCTGGCATTCAGTGCATTCAAAATGCATGACGCCTTAAATCTCAGTATTAAGTAGATCAGACATGCTGTTAGATGGAGTGTGTGGCTCAGACTACATCACTTCTGTTTGATAGATTCTAGTCTCTCCATAGGAAGCATGTTAGCAACAATGCTGTCTAGTGTCCCTCCTAAATATTGAATCTTTTGTACTGGGCTGGGGTTATTGTTAGTTCTGGAAGTTGATTTGTAACCCCAGGGTCTGTAAGATGTTTACTGCTGTATGATAATATTTCCTCTCTGTATCTGGAGCTCATGCTTATTAAGCAATCATCAGAAAAGGGTATACAAAAATATGCTGTTTCTGCAGGTAAGCAGCCACCACTGAGATGCACTTTGAAATGGTGTGAGGAACTGATTGAAATGTGTCATTATGCATCTTGAAGATCTATCGCGCATACCCAATCCCCTTGATGTAACTCTGGGTAGGTTTGGTGCAAGGCCAACATCCTGAATCTCTCTCTCTCCTTATCCATCTGTTTGTCAGCCTCAGATTGCGAATGGTTCGGAGTTCTCATTCTGGATGCTTCATTTGCACCAAGAGTAACAGGAATAAATTCCTGTTCCTTTTTGGTAAGAAGGTGCTTCCTCCACTGCATACTTTTGAAATTGGATGTCCACTTCTTTGTGAAGTAAGTCTTGATGTAAATAAAAGGAGATTTCTTTGGTGGTATAGTAGATGGTGGAGATCTGAACATGAGAGAATATCCACTCCCAACAATATTGCCTGCAAGGTGGACACTCCATTTTACTTTCTTCCATCTTGGATGGAGGAAAAATAGCCATCCAGGTATAGGGAAGTGACCCCTCCCCACAGGAAGTGGTCCCTCTGTGGGTGTAGCCACCCTTAGGTAGATGACCCATTGGTCACTACCAGGTTTTCCCTATAAACGCCCACTAAATACTGTATTTAGTGGGCATCCCTAGACCAGGGAATCAGATTTCACTGATAAAAGAAGATCAGCGCCAAGAAGATCCAAGGCACAAGAACTGTGGACCTGCTGCAACAAAGAAAAGGCGTCAAACCCTGCCTGCTGTACCCTGGACCTGACAATCGCTGCTAAGGAGCTGCTGGACAACTGGAAAACTCTAAGGAACCCCAGTGGAACAGGCTTCGAAAATCACCACATAACTCCCTCCGGTGTGGAGGTACCACTCAACAACTGCAAGAAGCCAGTCAGCCAGTGAGGGTTCACTGACCAGCTGCTAACTCCCGAACCGGATGCTGCAGCTGGACCAAACTATACCATGACCACGAGGACAAACCCTGCTAGTGTGCCAAGCTTGGTGCACTGCGCCCTCCAGTGGGCAAACTGTATTAACACCCTGGGTATTGGTCGGCTAACATCGGACATCTAGAAAACCAGCCCATCCAGAGCTGAAAAATGACCAGGAGAAAGCCCCAGTCAAGAGATTTCAGGAACACCATGGACCTCTCACCAGAGCACCCCCGTTGTCCTGCAAACGACCCTTGAACCAGCTTACCTCCTGCTCCAGAGGGCATCCTTACGCACAGCTCCTGGCTCACCGATTCATTCTGCACCTGGGCGCCCAGTGCCCTGCACCGAAGGGCCCACTGTGCCCTAAGGGTCCCCCACCCCTTGGGACCTCAACACTCCGAAGGGACCCCATGGAACCATCTTTAAACTTAAACTGTACAGTGCTCTTCCAAGTGGTCCCCCGCAGTGGCCCTGCACCTCCTCCAGAGATCTTCTACCCCCGCTCCCGCCGGAACCGGGAGCAGCCCAAACTTCCCCAGCTGGCACATTGTGTCCATCGATGACCTCGACCAACTTGCAAAACAAAACCTTGGTAGACCAATTGTACGATTTTATATGTATTTTTAAAGGTGATCTTCCTTTGAGTCCTATGGTGCGTAATTATGCATAAAGACCATTTTTATTAAGCATCACAAATTCATAACTTGAAAAGTACTTAACCAATTCTGATAATCTTGGTCTTAAAATTACATAAAAATCTGAAATATATTTATAAATTGGTCTCAAGTTATTCCTTTGAGTATGTGAGTTGCAAGATTGATACTGTTAGTACAACAAATACTTTGTACTTCTCCAAGATTGGCCTAACTGCTCGACCAAGCTACCTTAAAAATTAGAGCATTAGGTGATCTAGTTTTTACCCCTGTAAACCAACGTGTGGTTGCCTGGACCCCTTGCACAGTGTGCCTAGATTTGCACACTACATAGAGGGCCAGCTTCCTACATTGCATCTTAGTCAAATTTCTTGACAATAGATGTGGACAGATAGACTTGAAGGATCTGCTGTGAAACCTATGACCTGATTTGAGACCATCATGCCCTCCTGTAAGATTCCCTGAAAATCTTGAGTTTCCTCCCTTGGCAGCTTTTTTGTAAATCTGTAAATATTTGCAAAGAGTTGCACAGAGACCTGCCATATCAACATAATAAGGCAGTTGCACTAATGTTTTCATGCTGGTAGCACCTGCGTCACAAATCTTCCTTCCCAGTGAATCCATACGCTTCCTCTTCTTGTTAGGGGGAAATGGTGGATAAAGGTGTAACTGTGTGAGATTTCTTTGTGGCAGAAAATATCAATGAACCAGTAGACAGGTCTAATCTTAAAAAGAAAGTGCCTTGTTGAAGCGCCATATATTTTTACAGCATCCTGGATGGTGCTGACTTTACAAAAGATGGATTTATAAATAGTTGCATGGCAGGTTCCAAAACACCTGGAACAAAGTGCAATATAGGTCTTGAAGAAGCCCTATGGTGAAGTGTTTAAAAAAAACTGACATTTTTAATTTGATAGGTCCTCTTAATATCTCATTAAACATATTAATGTTGACTATCGGTCATACTGTTACTGGTAGAATATCCGAAAGTGTTGGAGAGTAATCTCTAATGGAGAAATGATCTGTAGATGTGATGCTGATTGGGAATAATTTGGTCACCTAGTGGTCCTGTGTGAAAATAATCTTTCACTACGATGTCCATGGTGTCTTCAAGGGGAATAGATTGTTCTGGAGATCATGATCTTCTTGTAGATACAGATGTTCTTGGAGGTCTGAATCTAGTGCATCCCCTTTTTTGTGGTCTCTTTAGGTGCAAGCCTAGATGAAGTCTGTGGGACCACTGGTGATTTTGGTCGCTGTGATGAAATTGAAATAGCCGGTGGCACTGGTGAGAAATGTAGAGACACAGATCTTCTGGGTCAGGGAGTGAAATACAGACTGACCACTGGTGTCACATGCCACATAGGTGAGCACATTGTGGAGAACTCGGAATCAGGAAAAGGCGGAATTGCTAATGATTTAAGGTGACCAAACCATTCTGTTGTTTGTCTCTTTGATGAAGATGCAGACAATGGGGAGCTCAACCTTGAATAAGAAGGTTTCTTAGTTGTCAACGTTGACAGTGGTGGTACTGACGTTGAAGGTGGTGGTCTCACCGTTGATGAAGGTCTCAGTGGAGTTCTTGGTCCGATGCTGATGGTGGTCTCAATGTGACTTACTGTGTCTTCTCGACATCAATGGGCGGTACCATATCTCGACAGGAAGCATGAGGCCACAGTACTTGTTATCGATATCGTAGGCCTTGACGTTGATTGGGAACGGCATTTTTCATGTGATTTTCTGTGTTCTTCCGACCTACCTTTTGGGTAATCTTTAGATAGAAAGCAGAGCTCGGAGGTATGTGGAATATGTTCTCCTCACTCTTCTTGATAACCTGAGGTTGAAAATTGACATTTCTCCTGTAGTCCAAGCAGTCTGAACCTCAGCCTATCCTTCAGGGTTCTTTGGACATTTTTTCCAGTGTCTGCAGGCTTTTGGCTGGTGCTCATCAGGAACATATGATGCAGAAGTCAAGGGGGTCAACTGGGCCTTGTCATGCCACATTTAAGGCCCTTCAAAAAAAGCGAAGGCATTCTGAATGGAAAATCTGCAGAATTCCTGTCAGAAAGTAATGAAAAAAGACCTCTAGTCCTACAGGACATCAAGCGTGGTTGGCTAGACCAAGGTATGAAAAAGTGTTTTAGAGAAATAACACAAAGAAAGGCAAACTCAGTGCTCCAGGATCCTGCTAACAGGGACCGAAAAAACTGAACTGTCACCTCTGGTTCCTGATGGGACACTGGAGCAGGTGCGAAGCCTGTAAACGCACAGTATCAGTTTTTAATGATCTAGCTTTGCAGCCTATGTGCTAGTATTGCTATTCATTCTCTTTATTTTTCTTTAACAAAAAAGTTATTTGTACATGTACTACTGTTTTGATATACCTGGAAGTGTTTTTAAAATGTAACTAATTAAATTTGGGCATTTCTGGCCTTTTCTTATGTTGCAAAGCCAATTGTTGTCTATATATATATATATATATATATATATATATATGCCTTTTTTTGGCTCTTACACGAGCTTGCCCATGTACGTGTATATATATATATATATATATATATAGTAAATTAATCCAGGATGCCACGCATAGGTTGGACAATTCAGTGCTTATGACTACTGATGTGGATCCTCTGGAAGAGAAAAAAGGGTTTCCGATCGGTCGAGAGGGCTTTTTCTCCTGTTGGCTTTTTTGGTCCAGCATGACTGGTACAAGTCCTGCGGGACCAAGCGATCTGATTGGCTTGCGGCATCTTGAAGAAAGATTTTACAGTTGCCAATACAGTTTACGGGGACTCGGTCCCATGTCCTGAACAAATGAAAAAAATAAGATATAAGGGGGCACTCTGACCACCTCGCATTCATGTGGGAGACCCAGCAAGACCACCCTATCGGTCCATGGCTACTGATGTACTCTTGCAGACCCAGCACAGCCCTCTTGTGAGGCACCACAGTACTCATGCGGGAACTGTACCCCAGGACCCTCCGAGCTTCACTCAGTAAAGCTTGCACTGTCCTGCAGTACCATGGAGGTGATGCTTGCTCACTGTACTGCAGCACTGCAAAAAATAATTTGAAAAAAAGGAGGTCCACTGGGGGTGCAGAGAGGGATTGGCACTCACAGGGGGTTGGGTGAATTGCATGCCCAGACCCCAGGCCCTGCTGCTAATCCCATGCTGCACAACACTGATGCCTGCTGGGAGTTGACTGCTAGCCTGACTGCAGAGCTGGCCCTCCTGCCACCCCCTGCCGTTCATAGTTAAAGAGGGAAGTAAAACCCTTGTCTTCCTGGTAAACAATTTTTAAACACTCTTCAAACATGTGCAAATTTTGTCATCAATTCAGATTTTAATATATCTTTGCTAAAAAACAAAGTCATTCTTGATTTTGAATTCAGTCCTTACGGTGCTCCTATGGTGATGGCGCAGTGAAAGTGAATGTAGTGAAAAACTTTTGTGCAAATGTGCTCCGTACAAAATATACAAGATGTGGTCAAAACATAAATTCTCTGCGATCTTCTATAAGCGGACTCATATTACTCCAGAGGTCCAGAAGTCTCAAGAAAAATCCACACTATCAAAATGTTGACATTTCAACCCCTTTTATGTAGATCAATCTATCCAGGGTCATCATCAGGACTGTTAGTTTGCTATAGGTAGCACTAGTCGGTCATCATATTCTATCTTAGGGTGATTGTTTAATCATCTCATCCTCCATTGACTTTAGATCCTATTAGTCTGTCCACTCTCTGTACCTCCATATGGTTTGTTTTTCATACCAAAGGACGACTGCGTGCAGAAGACAGAATATGATGTTATTTGAAGACAAGAATATAATTGTTTTAGTGTGCATGGATTAAATTGTTTGGATTCCTGATGAATTGATTCAAGAACAGTGGTGGTTATGGCAGCAATGAAGGTTTGAGGAATTTTTTCTTCAGTTGTAAAACTTTCAGGTTGAAAGAAGTAGGCCCAACAGGCCTGTCTGCTATTTCTGCACTCAGTCTGTTGGAGAATCTGAAGGTTTCTATGAGCAGTTTGGGCAGTTACTATGTGTTGGGCTCCTGATAAGAATGTCTCCACTCAATAAAGGTTAAAGTTCTTTTTCCAGGACAAAATTATTTTGTGCTGTTGGAGAAAATGTAATTGAGAAGGCAACAATAGGATGTTTGATTAATATTCACCTCTATTCCCTGCATAAGGGTGTGCTATTTAGTTTCCCGGCATTTCTAAACTTCAAGTAGGGCATAGAGGGCAGGAATTCAAAAGGTTATCATTTTGATCACAATATGTACACAATATGATCTTATGTCTTCTTGCCCTTTCTTCCACATTTAGGGGACCCTTAGGGAAACTCACTTACATGTGCTCATCTTCAGGTTCTGAAGACTTGGGTATCACTTTAACAGTTCCTATAGTTGACTTGGATGTGAAACATCTTTGTAAATCGAGACATCTTCCCTGCGGACAACTATCAATTTAGATGGTTAACTGGATGAGATCTTGGAGGGTAAACAGCAGAGGAATTCTTGCAAGTTCAGATTTTAATTCATCCCATAACCCTTTATGAAAACATAATGAAGAGGGCAGAGTCAGTTCAAACAACTTCTCTTGCATGGCCCTTGAATTTCGAGAAGGTGGAATGAAGATCCATTAAACCATGGCAGATTTCCAGAATCTCTTCATGGGTACAGAGTTTGTGGTCTTGGTGGCCAACCATTTTTAAACACCACAAGAAAGGCTGTGAAGTTGTCCAAGAGAGAACTGGCCGTTGAAACTAGTGGTATGGCCCAAGCCAATGCGTTATTGGTGCTATTACTTAGTATAAACCCCACCTGGTGAAAGCATAGATCTGGGGTTTAAATATGAAATGAATCTGACAGGTTTCTGAGACTGTTTTTAACTTCCTAGAACTGCCACCGAATTTCATCTCCGCCGAGTCAGTCGATGATAAAGGGTGCCTTGTTGTAAGATGGCCAATGACTGACCAAGCAAAGCATTCTACGTGGTCAGGTTTTGAACTTGTAGTGTTAGGTTTTTAGCTGCTGCCAGAAGTTCTTGAATTTGAGGCACTTCTTGAACATGATCCATTACTGGAAGGTGATAGCTCCCCAACTGTCAAGTGCAGGTCTTCTGGGCGAAGCTTGCAGTGTATTCTTGGTTAGAAGATAGAGCATCATATCCTCAGAGGCTGTACCAGGATCCATATTGGAACAGGAAGCCTAGCAATGCTCAAGAAAATAACTCAGATTCAGCAAAAAGGGAAAAAATGGAGACCAGAAAAACCTTCTCATTGACCAGGCCAGGAAGAGGAGCGTAAAACACAGGAAACAGAGAGAATTCAGGTTCACAAAGTCCAGAGAGTAATCAATGGTACAGAAACAACTGCGATACAACAGGAGCCATTATTTAGCACAGGACATTACATTGTTTAAAAGAAAAAAGTTTGGCTATCTTAAACTGAGAAGAAGTAAAGAAAAATGGAACATGTGACATTTCCCCTAAATAACCGCTAAAATTGTCTATTTTTTTTATGGTTGTTGTAAATATCAGGTAAGTGTTAAAGGATTCTGCTCCCCTTTACATGTCATAGCAGGTGCCTGACTTTAATATAGCTATCAGCCAGGACGCAGACCCTTCCGCGCAGAAGGAAGAGCCGGCGTGGCTCAAAAATGTTGGAAAGGGAGCCTCACTACCTATGAGCAGGGGGACAGCCGTCATGGCAGTGACTGCATGTGGCTATAAGGTAAGGACTGGAGGTTTGGATCACCAGTAATTCAGTCCTATGCTAAGCCTCAGCTAGAGGGGCTCCTCCTGTTCCAATGCATCCCATGTCTAAGTCTTACTCTTCTGACAAGAATAACAATACTAAAACAGTAAACAAAGGGGACTATTAAGCAATAACTATCAAATTACTCCTCAAGCAGATTCTGCGGCTAAGTCTTTTTGGGTGTGGGCAGGTGCTGCCACAGCCTCCTGTTTTATAAACCTCAAAGCTCCATTGTTGCATCCAGATGATGATGTGACATCCAGAGAATGTTAAGGTGCTCGTTACTGGGAACCGCCCACCTCATCTGGGAGAAAACCCACGAAAAAGTATTGCAGCAGGTGGGAAAATAACAAAGGCACCATTCTGGGGAAGGTAAGGAAAAAGGAGAATGTTAGAACACTACTCCTCCACAGAGGAGTGGCTAATGAAGCCACACCTTTTTGAGGGCCCCAATCTAAGTGCTCTTTACTTTCCTTTGTTGCCACAAAGCTGTTGGCTCACATACTTTAAACCATTGTCCTAAGCACTCAACTTTTAATAGCTGCCTCTGCGAACCACCTTTTAACCACCTGCATTTCCCTTCTTTAGTGAATCACTCTTTGCTTGATTTCTTTACCACATAGATTTGTGTTCACCTTTTTTAGCACCCAGCTTATGTCTTTTCCCTCTGTTACCTTTTTAACACAACCCTTTCCCTGCATGTTTTAAAAATCATGTCTTCTGCTTCCTCTCTTTGGATGGTACCCTTAGTGCCCCACAACACTTATTGCACCACACATATGCTTGGGCATCTTTTAGCGCCACACCTGTGACTTCCAACCTTCATGTACCCCTCTTTGTGACCCATCACTTGCACACCTTTCTTTGCACCCTCTAGCACACAGTCCCAAGCCACCACTTTTGCATCTGACCTGATACAGCTTGGACTTTCGGATGTTTAGTCGGGCCAGGGTGCAGTTGTACAGGAAAGGTCGTCCCACTCGGCGGTTGAAGAAGACAATAGCATAGGAGCTCCACTCGAGAGGTCGCACAAACACTTCAATCTTTGAATTCTCCTAGGGAAGAAGGAAGGCAGTCTGAGCTGGCAGGATGGGAGTTTAGCAAATAAGAAGAGGAGATTGTTCTGGAATGGGCTACAAAAATTATACATTACAACCCTAGTCTCTATGGCACTATTCTACTGGAAGGGGAGCGTCATTCTAGTCCTTGCGTTTTTGGTGCTCTTCACCGGGAAAGACAACGCCCACCAACCAGGTTTTCAGCCACGAGGGGCCCTGGATTCTCCAACTCACTGGTCTCCATACCTCTCTTCAGGACCGCACCAAACCCTGTACCCCAGTCACCACCTGTTGTTATCCACTTGCTTCATTAACTATCAACCCTAGATCTTGCCATGGGCCTACAAGGTCTCCTCCTACCTTCAGCCACTGCTGGCCCTAGTTTCCCACACCAGCCAATTTCTCATCCTCAAACCCTATCTCCCAGTTCAGCACCAGCCGGCCCTTAATCCCTAGCCCCCTCCTCTACCTTAAGTGCTTAGTGCCTTATCATAACAGGCCTGTGCCTTACCTTCAACACCAACCTGCCTTTGATCTCCAGCCACTGATTCTGCCTTCAGCACCCACAAGCTCTAATCTCCAACCCCACCTTCCTGATTCAGCACTCACTGACCTCTGATCGCCAGCACTAATCTCTACCTTCAGCCTGCAACTGACTCTGTTCCCTAGCCACTGCTTCTACTTTCAGCACCTGCAAGCCTCTGAACCCCAAACTCTGCCTCTACCTTCGGCACATGTTAGCCTTTGATCCATGGGGCCTGTCTGCACCTTCAGGACACGCCAGCCCTGCAGCCTTCGACCCACCTCTACTTTCAGCACGTGCCAGCTTCTGATCCTCATCCCTCAACTCTACCATCACCAGCCGCCAACTCTAATACCAAGCAGCCCTCTCTATCTTCAGCACTACCCACCCTGCAGCCACCATTCCCAGCTTCTACTACAGAAAGTGCAGGCCTCAGATTCCCCAGCCTCAGACCCTGTCTTTAGCAGCCACTGGTTTCTGATCTTCAGCCCCTGCTTCTGCTTTCAGCAGTCAGCCTCTGATCTCCAGTCCTCCCACCACTATCTCAGGCACTTGCCAGTCTCTGATCCACAGCCCCACCTGTACCTTCAGGAGATGTGGCCCTAGATATTTTTGCCCGACTAATTTATAATAACAACCACCAGTTAGTGATCCCCAAACAAAATTTTTACCTTCAGCACCTGCCAGCCTCAGAGCCCCAGAAGTGACTGTACATTATTAGAAAGGCCACACTATCCCCGACAGAGATAAATGCCAAACAAATTGATCTCATTTTGGGCAGTCCAAAACAAGAAACAGTTGACAGTGTTTTGGGGTCTTCATCAGAACAGCGTCATATGACATTAGAGAAGTGTCCACCACTTGTGGAAATTCTAGTGTGGAGTTTGTGTGGGTCTAAACAGGCTATTTAGATGGATGCTGTGTCTCAAACTTCTCCACTGTAGATGGTGAGAATATAGTAAGCACGTATTTGTCCAGAGTACTTGAAAAATCATCTGAAAGTCTCACAGCAATCCCTGTCTTTTATGTGTATTCAATGAAACTGGCTAGATGAAGACCCTAAAATCATCCAACAAGAATTAAACAAATAAGTTAATTAATTACATTTGGCAGCTCTCTTTCTGGTGCATACTCTATCTAATCACAGATTTCTCACTTCATGAATCTCCCCAGTTAATAGACTGGCACCAGAAACTCTTGAAATAGCTTCAGTGCATTTTAATGTGGCACCAATGGCCTCTGTTGTAATACCATCCCACTGCTGGATATTGTGGCAATGAGCAGCATGTAGGAGCCATCCTGCACACTGATGTCAGTTTAATCACTGATCTTTTTCACTCTCTTAGATGCAGCGTGTGGCTGACAGATTGAACTGGCAGTATGCAAAATCTTATTTCAGACCTTATTACTCTGAAAAGCACCTTCCACATACCACAAAGGTGGGAATCTGCAGTTAGATAGAGCATCCACCAGAAAGAGTGTTACTGAGGTAAGTAAGTTAGAGTTTGGTGGACAGGTACTCCATCACAATCTTGACTGATATCTCATCCGCCTTATTGCAAATGCCATAGGATATAAAGCAACTGCAATAAGACAGATGGGATATTCGTCATCTTTGGGATAGAGTAATCCCTCTGACAACTCCAAAGAAAGCCATTATTCTTCTCATGAATATTATTTTAAAAAGGCCACTCCACAGAATGGGAAGTTGGGCAAATGATGAAGAATCTGCAGTTAGACAGAGTATCCACCAGAAAGAGCATTACTGAAGGTAAGTAACACAGGGACTGATTTAGAGCTAGGCAAATAGGTACTCTGTCACAAATGTAATAGATATCCCATCAACCTTCTTACAGGTCTATTGGATATAATCAGGGCTACTATAATTATGCTGCATGGGATGACCAAATTATGCATCTGGGCTGATTAAATTATGCAGCACTGAAAGCCAAATAATGCGGGATAACGCAGAGCAAATTTTGGTAGAATAATTTCATTATTTTGTCATTTGTACACATAGTAACGCTGTTGGGCAAAGATTTCACCTTACTGGTACCAATTAACACCCAATTACAGATGATCAGTCAACCTTTGTGATGGGCTTTCCACTGTGCTGGGACAGGTGTTGCCACATCTTTTGTAACTTTTGATCTGTTTGAGCTAGAAATATGTTTTTGTTTAAATCTGCAGTTTATGCTGCAGATAATGGATTATGTGACAAATGTGGCAAATCTATAATTATATGGAAACCTCTGCTGCCGCAGAATCACATAATTAAGTGCCCCTGGATATAATGCACTTGCAATAAGACGGACACGCCATCGGCCACATTTGTGATAGAGTAACCCACTTGCTGAACTCTAAGTCAAGACTTTATTCTTCTTGTGGATATTATTCCAAAAAGTCCATTCCACTGAATGGGAAGGTGGGCGAGTGGTGAAGAATCTGTATTAGAAATATTATCTACTTAAACGAGTGTTACTGAAAGTAGGTAACTTATTCTTCTCATGGATACTTTTAACCAAAGATTCCTCACATTATGAATCAGTACCAAAGCAATGCCCTTCCAAAGAGATGGGTGTGAGGACTGACCATTACACCAGGAAGTCCTACAGAACCAAGCTGTCAAAATGGCCCTCTTTACAGACTTGAGAATTGATTCAGTAATGCCAGGCTAAAGTATAGAGAGGTGCCTATGTAGCTGCCTGGTAGAAGTTCAAAAGCAGAACCCCACCCCTCCCCCACCAGCTAAGACAGTGGTCGTGACTTTAGCCCTGATAGAATCGGCCCTTAGACTCTTTTTTCACCAAGGCACAACACAGTTTCATGCACAAGGCAATCCACCAGGATAAGTTCTGTTTCTGGACAATCTCTCCCTTCTTTACATTGGAAAATTCAACAAACAGAAGATCATTTATCTGGTATTACTTAGACTTATCAATGCAGAAACTAAGGGCATGCGGTGGATCTAACCTTGTAGCCTCTTCTACTCCTTAGATGGATGTTGCAGACAAACTAATGTACTTAATATGGTAGACTGTACTCCACGTTAAAGGGTGACACCACTTTTGAGAGACCTAAGCAAGTCTTCTAAGCACAAGCTTATCAAGGAAGAAGGTAACATCTGGAGGCTGAACTGACACAGCTTGCAGCTGGCTGGCCTTAACTGCAGAAGCAACTGAAAGTCCAAGGGTACAACTATGAAGAGGCTCGAAAAGGAGTACATATAAAGAAAACTAGAAATAAATGGAGGGTTCACTGCAGCATAATGAAGAGGAGCATGGGGGACCATGTGAAAACCCTTTTAGGACATGTATCACAATGGGTAATTGGAATAACGAGTGGTGATCAGGCAAATGAAGAAAGGCTGAGAGGACTGACAAGTAAATCTTAACAGTGCCCACAGCAAAGCATCACCTAGCCAAAGACAACACAAACGAAAAGACATCAGACAACATAAACTGCAGAGGGTCAAGTTGGTTTTCCGTGCACCAGGTGATGAACTTGAAGCAATGGCCAGATTAAATACATTTTGTGGGAGGGCGGCAAGCAGTCAAAATGATATAGACCGCCTTTGATAGTAGATCAAAACCACTCAGCTGGTTCTGCTCAATCTCCATGTATGGAGGTGTAGATTCGGAGGTTCGAATGCAGTACTCTGCCCTGTTGATGAGACAGCAGATTTGCCCAAAGTGGAAGCCAAAGAGGGGGCAGATGCTGAGGGTAAGCAGCTCTGAGCACCAGACCCCCCGGCCAAATCCAGGGCCAACAGAATCAGCTGTAATTGGTCCTGACTGATTTCCTTCAAGATCCACGGGAACAGCAGCACATGTGGAAATGCATATAATGGGGCATAGTCCTAAAGGAGGTGGAACACTCCTCCTAGAGACCACTGAGGATGAAACTTCAGAGTGCAAGGGTATGGACAAAAAAGTGTTTTTGGAGGCAGCAAATAGATCTACAGAGGGTTTACTCCACTGGGTGGATTTAATGTGCACCACATTTGGATGCATATATTATTCATGATCAGCAAGATAAAACCGACCAAGCTCCTCTTCTCTGTTGTTGAAGGACCCACCCAAGTGATTGACCTTGAGGAGGAAACCATGAAGCTTCAGCCATTTCCACAGTGTCAAGGCCTCTAGACAGAGGGCACACAACCTATACCAATTTGCTTTTTGCATCACTCTATGTGAGTCATGTTGCCCATTTGCACCCACAGCAACTTGCCCTGATGGAAGGCAGAAAGGCATTGCAGGACATTTGGATGGCACACAGCTCCAAAGGGTTTATGTTATGGGACTGCTCCCTCGAAGACCGCATTTTTCTTATCTCTACCACATTCAGACGAACTTCCTAATCAGAAGATGTAGTATCCATCACTTCCGAAACGATTTGTTGCATGTCAGGTTGAATTCCTTCCCCCACCACTGAAGAGTGCTAGCAGCCTCCCCCTAGAAGCGAAACCTGTTGGAAAGGCAAACTCAATGCTGGGAGCATTGTAGACAAAGGTTCCATGTGCCAATGAGTATGGGGCATCGGAAAAAATCAAGACACCAGCAAGCCAAACAGCTTCAGAACAGTTGAGGCCGAGAAAATGTATATCTCTTTGGAATATGCCTTCAGAGTGACTGTATCAAGAACTGCCACAATTAAGGGAAGCCTTTTAGATGGAAATACATGGAATCTGGATTAAATACTGGAGAAATAAAGGACAGACAAATGAGACACCATCTTCTGCAAGTTGTCTAATAGTAGCTGAGATGAGCCTGACTTCCACAGCCAGTCATCGAGGTACTTAAGCATGTTTATCCCTGGCATGCAACAATGGACCACGAGCATTGAGAGGACTTTCCTAAAAATTTAAGAGGCCTGTGTTAGTACAAAGACCAGGACAGGTAAAGTGCTCTGAACCCACTACTAAGCAGAGGTGCTTCCAGTGGACTGCAGGATCAGGAAATGAAAGTACACAATCTGGTAGTCCAAAGATACCGTCCTGTTTGCTGCGTCCAACATGGTTAGGGGCATCCAAAAAGAGGACTTTCTAACCGAAGTGAACAATCTGAAGGACTGTGAGGAAGTCACCCTTTTGCATGTTCACCCCAATATTTTTCTCTGATACTGATGGTAACTGACCCTGACTGTGCCTTGGGTTCTGCTTAACAGGCCTAGGGTCTGAGCTCTGAATAAAGGGTATACAGTCCAACGTTAATGTTATAATTTTAATTGACAATGACAGACCCTGTAAGTCCCTAGTAGATAATAGGGCACGGGGGATTCAAACTACCTATAAGTCCCTGGTACATAAGGGGGCCTGGAAGTTTAGAGGAACAGTAGATTTTCTGCTCTGAAGTGTGCACAGCTGTGTGCCTGCTGTCCTTTTTAAAGGCAGCCCTGCTTTGCAAACTGTCTTTAAAAAGTAAAATGTATGCTAATTCAACAGTGAAATTAAAGGTACTTCCAAAGTATTAATCTACCTTATTTTTACATATATGAGTCACCTCCAAGGTCTCCCCTAGATGCCCTGGGGTGTGGTGCCATGTAACTATGAGAAGGGGCGTTATAAAATATGTTTTATATGCCCTGTTGAGGGAAAATCGGCACGTTTTCATTTCCCCCCTATGTAGAAAGTCGGCGCCAGAGCCTGTAATGGAAACATGTTTCATAAGTCTAAGTATGGCCAGGAAAACATAAAAATTTAATAAGTGGATTCAAATGAATGGTAATGATAAATGCAACAATTTGCCATTGTTGAATTTATCACAATTTATACAGAAAATAAGTTATAATACTTTTTTTCTGTAAGCCAAATTCCAGCCTGCCAGGGGTCTCTCCTGATTGGTCAACCTAACAGGATTAGCCAGGTGATAAGTGACCTGCTTTGAGCAGAGGTTATCTGATGGGGGTGGTAGGCGATGATGAACCAGGCAAAGAAGGGGGCTGGGTGAAGCAAGCGCAGGCTTCAAAAGGATACCAGTCAGAAAGTAATCTAAGCAGGCCTGGCCTCTCATCCCTGTACTCAACAGATAGATGATAGGCTTAAGAAAGGAATTTGAAGATGCCCAGAGAAGGAGTTGATGGATATGAGCTACACCAGGGGGTTGGTTTAGCCAGGTCTTGCTCCTCTGGAGAAAAATCCACCATCTTGGAATGTTTAACTACAGTGCTTTATGAGACAAGAAGATGCCACACTTTGGAGGAAGTTGTCATACCTCTGGGTGGCGCCCTGCAGTTCGCTGGACAGGAGTGCCCACTGACTGTTCACCAAGGTTACAGAATAAAGGTGGCTGATCTGCATTGGAATTCAGATCTGCTGCCTGAAATCACAAGAAGAAGAAGGACAGCCCTGCTGAAACCCTGGTTTGCAACCCGGAGGCCTGCACACTTAAGGACTGCCTGTTTTACACTGGAACCACAGCCCAAAGGACTTTGCCTTGTTTCAAAGAGGTCTCAAGAGTGGACTCCCTGAAGTAACAGGTTAAAAGAGCTTCCCTGCACCAACGTCTACGAAAGTCCCCAGCCTGCTGTGCGCAAAGTGGACTTGTAAGGATTTGGCCAAGTGCAGTGTGGGAATTGTAGTCCCAGTGTCCCAAGGAGTAACTCAGAGATTGTGGAACCTTGGATTGTGGTTGTTGATCATTTTTCTGCATCAAACTTCCACAAAAGTCCCCAGCCTGGAGTGCATCCAGTGGAATTGCAAGGATTTGGCCAGGTGCGTTGTGGGAATTGTAGTCCCAACGTCCAAAGGAGCAATTCAGAGATTCGGGAACCTTGGATTAGGATTGCGGACCACTTTCCTGCATCAAGAAACACTTCTGGAAGTAAGTGTAAAGTGTTACATTGCAGGTGGCTGGAACTCTTGACTCTTGTGTCCTGGTCCAGTGCAAACTTCCCTCTAAGCCCTATTGGCTTCTAAACACTAGTTGCTTTTAATCTTCAAAAATTCATATCTCTACTTCCTTATATTGGATTTTTTGTGGTTTTGGTGTCATTTTAAAGCTCAAAATATTTACTATTCTTATAATTATGGTGTAGGATTTTTTTTGTCTGTTGTGTCTTACTTATTTACTGTATTGGTGTATTTAAATGCTTTACAGACCTGTCTCCTGAGTTAAGCCTGACTGCTCGTTGCCATGCCACCAGGGGTTGAGCCAGGAGCTAGTTTGTGGGACTTTGACTGGACACAACCCTGTGTTGGGGGTGTATTGCTAGTGGAAGGTGTGTACTTACCCCTACAAATACCCAGCCTCTAACAAGGTCCTAGTAGAAGTCATCACGTGCAAGTAGAGAAGATAATGGATGGCCCGCCCCATACTGGTCCCAAACGCAGGCTGAAAGAGTTACAGAGGTTTAGAGTTAGTGCTGCGATAAGAGAAGGTGGATGATTAATGCTGGTGCTGGTCTATTTCTTGCAACATCCCGCAAATAGCCTCCGAACTTCAGAAATGCTGGCACAATTGGTGAGCACCGTAATGCAATTCTAGTGAACAGGACATAGCTCTGCTATCCTTAAAGTACTTAAGCGCTGCATCTGTTTCCTCGTCAGAGTCCAGACCCTTCAAAAGGGATATACATGAGAGAAACGTAGATGTCCTCAGAAAACAGGGTTCAGAGCATCCAAGCATGGTGTCTGCTGATGACACTGGTGCCCATGGCACTTGCATCAGATTCACTGGCTTCCTGGCCAGATTGTAGTATGTAATTTATCGCATCTTGGCCACCTTGTACTGTTTGGGCAAAAGCACTGGGTAAAATTTTGGGCGAAGCACGGCACATCCCAAAAGGTGCGAATATAACAACCCAGGATGCATATGACATTCAAAGAATGCAGCACTAGGCTGGACAATGGAAACTTTCCTGCCATTCATCGCATTCCTTTTTGTCTCCTTGCCAAGAGGGGCTATATGGGCTAAAGAAAAGAAGTTCAAATTAACTTTGTTTGAGAAGGCTTAAACAACTAGGACGTCAAGAGAAGGAATTTCATGTCACTCACCTGGCTTTAGTCTGTGTTGTCACTCAGCAGTCCAACTCAAAGGCGAGGCTGTCCAAGGTTTTTGACCAGGCTACTTTGAAAGAAGTAATCTAGTTGAAAGGCAGAAAGGGTTCCAAAGAGGAAGGCCCAGGATGCAAACTCTCCTTCAACAGATTGACCTTTACCTCCTCTGTGGGAAGTTGTGATTCTCGTACTTCAGCAGCCCTATGAACCACCTCTGCAAAAAAGCACCCTCTTCTTCTGGGGCTTAGAGGTGGACTTACGTCTAACTCTGGTGAAGTATCCAAGCCAATGGTGTTTTGGAAGTCAAGATAAACGACAGCATTGGTATAATGCAGAGGGAGTAATTGACCTTCCTTTTAATCCTCATTCCTCATTATTAGGGACATGCTCAAGGTTATGTGGAGCATCAGAATTCAAATTACAAGGCGTACCCAGCTTCCAAAAGTACTGTAGCCAAGGTAGAGGAATAAGCAAGAGTCCTTCTCAACCTGCAGTTAGTACAACATCAGGTGAGCCTATGAAGAAGCTGTTTATGAAATCAGAGTTTTTCTGTCAGCCAAAACCAGCATTTCTGAAGTAATGGATGGCACCAGTGAAGGAACGCCTGGCGAGGCATGTAGAAAAGGAGTCAAGGCATGGCCTGGTGCTGAAGGTGGCGCAGACAGAGGTGGCACCAGGGTTAGTCGGTGCAGTAGGACGACCTTGGGGTAGCAGACCATATGGAGGCCCTCGAAAGATCAATGGTGCTAGAAAGACCTGGAACTATCTTAAAAAAGCTGAACCAAAATGCATGGCTTCTCGCTCTCTAATGGCCTTTGGATATAAGAAGGAGCATTTGTAACAGGACTTAGGGCCATGTTTGGTGTGGAGGCAGACAGACATAATGCACGTCTGTGAATGACATCTGTTTACAACCTGTGGAAAAGCTTAAACCTTGTCATTTTAGGGGGCAACATCCATGCACATTGCCAAAAAAGTTTAAGAAACTTTAGTAACAGTACTAACTACAAGTCCACTTCAAAGATCATAGTGAAAGACAAAACAACATAAGCATGTAGGGGTGGCATTTTGACAGGCAGAATTTAGTAATAATGGAGGCTGACTGCAAAGCCTTCCAGCACACAGGAGTTACTGCAAGGGTTTCCCAAGCCAGTCTGGCAACTGGGGGATTCACAAGGTGTGGCTCTGCTGTTAGAATTATCCATCAGAAAAAGTGACATTTAGCTATGGGGGATAATGTGTCCCCTAATACTGTAAGTCAAGACTTTTTGCTACATGTTCCTCACTATTATATTATCTACATTATATACCTTATGTTGTATTATTCAATCACTGTCACCACTTGTGAACCTTGCAGCACCTTGGCTTCGGAATTCAATTTTTGTTTCAAATGTTTCTACTGTGTTTACATGACACTTGCAATTATTACATTGTTCTTTTCTTTTGAAATCACGTGCAGAAATATATTTGAATAATGCCTTTGCCCATTTTGGAGCAGTTATAAGGGTTAGGCTAGTCGTTAAAGTACCTACTTCTACCTTGTGCGCCTGCTGACCTATAAGTCCTTCTTTTGCCTCTACCTTCAGAGCCCACCAGCCTCTGACAGGCCACTCAGACCTGTACCTTTAGCACTCGCTGACCCTGCACTCCCAGCGTTTCAAAATTCACCAGCGCTGCATCTCTCATGTCCCACCCTACAATCGGTGTACACCACTATCTTACACAAGCTCCACCTCTACCTTCAGGATATGCCAATCTCAGAGTCACAGATCACACTTCTGCAGTCTGCAGCTACTGGCTTCTTATAGTGAAGGCTGCCTCTACCTTTATTACCTAGTCCTGACTCTATCTTCAGCAGTAGATGACCTCTTAGCCTCATTCCCATCTCTACCTTCAACATCCACCAGCCCTGGATCCCTAGGTCTCCACTTCTACCTTGAGCACACGTCGGCCCTGAATCCCCAGTGGGTCCTGGTTGATCTGGATAATCAGTCGGTTCTGAAGGATGTCACGCTCTTCCATGGTGATGGTCCGCAGGTCATTGGACATGAGCAGAGGTGCCGCCATCACAGCCCAGAGGGCCATCTGAGACCTGGCCTGTTCAATACTGAGGCCAAAGTTACCAATGACCAGCTGCAGAAGGTGAGACGCAAAAGGTAAGGGAGGAAATAGCAGAGGAAGGAAAAGTTTCTTACATGTGACCATAGTTTTCCTTCAAGGGATTCTTAATTGAAGTCATGAGCACTGAATAGTCACAGCAATATGTGGGATCCCAGCATTTTTTAAATTAAAATGTAATTTTTTGGAAGCCTAACTCAAGGCGCTATCCAATGTTGCTTGTATTTCTAAAAAATATTGAATTCAAAAACGTCAAAAAGGGTAGAACAAGTGACAAGAAAAACCGTTTTGCACATCTTTTGTTAGAAGATAAATGTGAATAAATAGGGGCAATGTAACTATAATGCCTGCAGCCGTCAGAGTTTGAATCATGGGCGTTAATGAAGTAGACTCCCCCAGTTGCCCTTGACACCCTATCAGTAGAAGAAGTTTGCTTTACAAAAACTGTGCACAATATTGCAAAACAATCTACTTTATTATTTGACTAAGTAGGAAAGAGGATTGCTTATGACTTCAAAGAAGTGCCCCATGAAAGAGAAGAAAAAGTTACTTACTTGCAACAACAGTTATCCAGAATTGCTATCTTTCACAGATCACCTGCAAGAATTATTCCTTGTCATCAGGCTGGGATATCTCTGTAGACAATATTAACATAGCACAGTACACATACACCTAAATAACACTAAAACAGTCATGGACTACGTATAGTCTAACCACGAGATTTCCTGACCATAACTTTGGCCAATGAGGTGGAGAAATCGAAAGCTTGAATTTCCTACACAGGATCCAAATGTTAGATTTTTAAAATTCATTAAGACCTCCTGCAAGCATAGGAGAAAGGGCCACATGTAAATCATAAATAGGGAAATGTTGGAGAACTGTAGTTACAAGTAAGTACCTTTTTTTCTCTTGTATTGGAGCTTTTATATATTAACATGTTTGAATTACAACTACCAAAGCAGTATCAAAATCAATACAAAAGTTACAAAAAAACAAGGCTCACTTTAGCAAAGCAGGTTGTGCAACAACACCTGATCAACTGATTCAGATTACAACTGGATGTCAAGGAAGCAATGCCTCGTAAATGTGTCTGTGGAGGCCCATATTGGTGCTTTGTAAATGTCTTTCATGGACACTCCAATGTAAAGCACAGCTGTCAAATCAAATCAAATCATAAACATTTATAAATCGCGCTACTCACCCGTGCGGGTCTCAAGGCGCTCGGGGGAAGGGGTTACTGCTGCTCGAAGAGCCAGGTCTTGAGTCGTCTCCGGAATGCGGAGTGGTCCTGGGTGGTCCTGAGGTTGGTGGGGAGGGAGTTCCATGTCTTGGCCGCCAGGTAGGAGAAGGACCTCCCACCCGCCGTGGTGCGGCGGATGCGAGGGACGGCGGCGAGAGCGAGGTTGGCGGAGCGAAGATGACGGGTGGGTGTGTAGAAACTGAGGCGGCGGTTGAGGTATTCGGGTCCCTTGTTGTGGAGGGCTTTGTGTGCGTGGGTGAGGAGACGGAAGGTGATCCTTTTGCTGATGGGAAGCCAGTGTAGGTGTCTCAGGTGGGCAGAGATGTGGCTGTTGCGGGGTATGTCGAGGATGAGGCGGGTGGAGGCGTTTTTAATTCGCTGCAGACGTTTCTGGAGATTAGCGGTGGTTCCTGCGTATAAGGTGTTACCGTAGTCCAGGCGGCTCGTGACGAGGGCGTGGGTCACGGTCTTTCTGGTGTCGGCAGGGATCCAACGGAAGATCTTTCGGAGCATGCGGAGGGTGAGGAAGCAGGAGGATGATACGGCGTTGACTTGTTTGGTCATGGTGAGAAGTGGGTCCAGGATGAATCCGAGGTTGCGTGCGTGGTCTGAGGGGGTTGGTGCGGTGCCAAGGGCCGTGGGCCACCAGGAGTCGTCCCAGGCGGTCGGAGTGTTTCCGAGGATGAGGACTTCCGTTTTGTCTGAGTTTAGTTTCAGACGGCTGAGTTTCATCCAATCTGCGACGTCTTTCATTCCATCTTGCAGGTTGGTCTTGGCGCTGGTGGGGTCCTTGGTGAGGGAAAGTATCAGCTGAGTGTCGTGGGCGTAGGAGGTGATGATGATGCTGTGTTTGCGTACGATGTCGGCGAGGGGGCTCATGTAGACATTGATTGACATTGGGCTGTGGCAATCATGACTCTGTTGGAGCTAGTCCATCCACCCTTGACATGGCAGAAAGCAATGCAAACCAGGATTCATCAGGCTAACTGTGTTATGATGTAGGACCACACTTGCTTGAACTGCTGAAGAAAACAAAAGGTTGACCTGCCCTGCAAAAGTCCTTAGTCTTGACTTGGAGAATTTGAGAGATTGCTTAAAGTCCAGAGAGTGCAGGACCCCCTCTGCTTGGGAAGAGGGACGAGGAAAGAGTGTTGGCAACTGAAATGGAAAGGCCAGGACACTTTGGGCATGGAGTGAGGATTTGTGACAAGTGTTACTATGTTCCTTTCAAATTTAATGCAGGATGGTTGGACTGAAAATGCATGTGTCTCGCCAGTCATTCTGGCTAATGTCACTGCCAAAAGAAAAAACAGTTTTCCATGACAGCATCTGGAGGAAAGTCCCACAGACAGACTCAAGGAGACTTTTCACGAAGACTCCCAATAACAGTGTTTAGTTTCCAAACAGGTTGGCCTCTGGCCAGAGGAGAGAAAGTATAAAACAGCCCTCACACTTTCTTTCACCACTAGCAGTTCTGTGATATCTGGAGATAGACTCCAGATGAACTTCTAAAGAGAAGCATTTGAGGATGGGAATAGCTAGTAGCACAGCGTAAGACAGAAGTATTCAAGAGTTCATTGTTAAGTGGTCTGTATGATTGGAGTCAGCCCATGTACACAATGAATTCAATTTCAGGAGTTTCTTTGTGGTAGAGATTGCTCTTGATGCTTGATGGATACTAAAACTGTCTGAAGGAATGTTCAGCATGATGTCAGATCACACGACAAGCATTGACTACGGGGCCACAACTGCGAAGGTGTCATGATAACGGAAAAGTTTAAGGAGGAATACAGAGATGAGCTCACAGGCTGTCATAAAAGGAAATGGAATCTTACTGGTTCCTGCTTTCATTGCAGCAATTTGCTTGCAGTTATGCTTCATCCAAGATTACAGTTGTGTGACACAGGTGCCACATAGTAAAAATTTAATTATAATGAAATACCACAAGACTTGGAAATTTCATCTCGCAAGATTTTGTGGTAGCAGTCATCTTGAATCTTCAGTACTAAAGGACAAGGAGAAGTTAGTCAAATCAGTTCTTAAACTTGCCGCTAGTCTTAGAACCCATGGTGTTTTGGGAGCCATGCTTTATTCTTCCTTCATGTTGGCTTGGCTGCCTGCCTCCCTTGCTACTACTACTGGTCTTGGCAGTCTGGTAGGAAGGTGTACTCTCACCCATGACTGGCTTTTCCTGAACTTTAGTACCCACTTGCAATGATATTTTGTGACTAATTACTCTATGGAGTGAACATTGCTGACCTGGGAATCGTTATATAAGAAGTCAAAGACTGAAAAGTCGGCATATTTTGTGAAGTTTACTCTGCTGTGAGTACTGTTAACTCACCTCCCATGATACCAAATTGTATTTTCTTCTTTATAGTGGATGCCAGCAGAAAAAGTAATAACTGTGAATTTTTTTGTTTATAAATACACTTGCATGTTAAAAGAAAATTAAGGAGAATTTCTGAGGAAGAGGCAATTGTAAACCAGGTATTAGATTACTTTAAAACAAAGTGATATTAGAATCTAGCACAGTAGTCAAAAGAAAACTGGTGCCACGTTTTCTTTTTTATATCAGAATACGGAAGTAGCACATAATGAAATCTGTCTGATGTGAAGAAAACCTAGCACCAGCTCTCTTATCTAACCCCCTTTCCCTTTGGGTATTCATGATTCACACTGAATTTGTGTGGGTTTGGAATGTCATTTGGGAGAGCTGGAGAGTCGCTGTATTCATGGCACTTCTGCAGAACAAAAGCATCTGGTAAGTCCTCAAAATTCATGGTGTTCTCTGGTCTATCCTACAATGGGTCTGCAAACTGAACCAAGTACACCCCTTCCACATTTCAAAGGCTTTTAAGGGAGGTAGTATGGTGGGTATATATTGAAAACTCAACAGTTAACCAACAGACAGTATAACTCACTCTCCAGATGAGTGCTTGTCTTAGTAGAAACACAGAGAACTTTAATAATACAACAAAACAAAATACTATACAAGTAATAGGGTTTCAGCTACAAGACTCTAACATATAGAACTAGGGGGTCCTAACCCGGCTCTACAGGTCTCACACCTACTAGTGGGTTCAAGTAGCAATCAAAAGATCACAGGCATGAATCAAACATAGGTGCAACGTCAGAATTAGGCTTGGATGAGCAGTGATTCTCCATGGTAACCCATAGGTCAGTTTGAGTGCAAAAAGAGATTACACTGGAAGTCAATAATCTTTCTAACATAAAGGTTTATATTTCTGAGTCCAATACAATGCTCTCAGACTCTCACTACAGGCTTTGTGTTACATGTGTTATCAGTGGTGTGCTCTTTGTGTTTACACAGTCCAGGTTGTGGGCATGAGGTTGCATGTAGCAGTCCCACCTCTAGGACCCTGCTGTAGCGAATTACAGTTCTGAACAAAAGCAGTGGTTCTTTTGAAGTTATTTTTGCAATTATTTCAGAGTGTGGGACCATAAACATTGAATCCCAGATGAACTGACTCAGTACAACAACAAATTCGAAACATACAATGATTATAATATAACAGTATGTATTGAGAGGCTAACACATTATGGAAATCAAATTTGAAAACCATAAAAACAAGTTTCTAAGAAAAGTGAATCAGTGACAGGGCAGTGTCTCAAGTAATTTTCATTTACAAAATTAGTAAAGAAAAAAAGGCACATGGTAAAAACATCTCAGTAGCTGTGGGATTCCAGAACTGAGAAGCAGGTAGGCCACCATAGATCCTTTTTCACTAACACCTTACGTTATAAGAGGTACACCACAAATCACTTTTTACGTCAACATTTTAACACCTTGGGTGCGATTCTCCTCATCAAAACAGAAAGAATTAAAAACAGCAATCCTATTAAGGAATAAACAGGAAGCCATACATACTGGCTATCAAGTGTGTGGTAAAGGAAATAAATTAGTGATTGAGCTGGGCTCACCAATAATTAAGTTGGGACCCATGCAACAGCGAAAGGGCAGTCATTCAAATACAGTAGCAGTACACAAGAATGTGCACACAGAGGAGAGATCTATAATCCTGAACGTATAAATTAAATAACTGAAATTAGATCCCATCATTAGAAGATGCTGATGTATATTGGGGCAATTGGAGAAAACAAAACGCTTAGAAAGTAAGTAGAATATTTCCCAATCAAGCAATCAAAAAGTGGATAGTGCTCACCAGAAAAGTAATGATAACAGGTGGAGTGGAATACACAGTCCATAGTCCAATAATTATACGGGAGATGAATTTAGGTAAGGAGAAGAGAATGGAAGAGTCATTACAACTCACCCGAAAGAGCAAAGTGCTTTGCAAACCAGCAGAGGCTCATTTAATCAGTTTAGGTCAAAAACAGAAAGGCCTATGAATCACAGAGGAAATGGAAGTTATGGAACACATTATTGACGAGGCGCACGAGGCATTAGGATTCTACAAATATGTAACTGAATGAATCAGTGCTCTTACCCATTTCCATAGAGGAAATAACTGGAGATACTGCAGCTTGAGTGATCGTAAGGGTCAAGAGTTGGCGCATACAAAAGCTAAATAAACACTAGCGGAAAGATTCACTGTGTGAGGAGACCATTTAGGGGACGAAAAAAATACAAGAAGGACATAAACTCCTGTATGCAAAACCAGACAGGATTGAGTGTAGGCGGGTCCGGTGTTGAATGAGACAAGCACACTTCTGTGGCAAAACCCCCAAAATTGAACATGTAAACACAGCTCGTAAAATACTTGTGATATAAGTGTGTATTCGAGAAAACATGAAATAAAACTGTTATGACAAGGAAGGGCAATGAACAAAATTACCCTCCATGGCCACAATTAGATATAGACCAAATTGCTTAAATTCACAATAAAACACCGAACTAGTATTGTGAATTTATCAACTGATTTAAGTAAACAGATCGATGTCATCAAAGGAATGCAACCCTCCCAGACAGGCGAGTACCCCTCTGGAGCTCTCCAGCGTTGCCATATGCAGTTCACCCTCTTTATTTACACACAGTAGATCTGGTTGGTGGAAAAACAGCCGCAGTTTATTCACATCTCAGGCATCATTAAACAAATCAATAAACACCACAAACTGGATGCATAACCGATACTGATCACACTAGGTTTTGTTTTGTCCTCTTACCGCGCCAGCACCCTTTTACAGCACTTTGAGCAATAGCCTCCCCTTCCGATGGGCATCTAGCACATTTGCAGCCCCAAGGCCACACATTGCGGCCGAGATTTGTGTGGGCACTCCTTGTGCCTGGCACGGGCTGCAAGTGCCAGGAAAAGCACAGTGATGACCCCATTTTACTGACTGGTCGCCTGCTCCTCAGTGCCCCCGGCATCACAGGGACACAAAGTTGAGCAGCTCCTCTCTTTATATCATTGAGCTCATCCTGGCTGTTCTTCAGTGCTATCTCTGCTATGCTGCCTGTGGTCTCCCAACCTCAGGCAGCTCCCCTGTGCTACCTATCTCCCCCAAAGTTGAAGCCCAGTTGCTCCAGTTCTACCACTATACTAAGCAGGAAAATGTCCATACCCACCACGGTAAGGGACACCCCATCTGCCTCGTAGTAACCTGGGGTTTTGGGTATAATGGGTAAGTGTTGAACGAAACCCCACCTATTACCGTTGCACGTTCTCACCACTGAGGTGTTCAGCTTCCGCCTGGACCTCTTGACCGCCGTGTGATTTAAAGCTCCCCTCCGTTCGCAGCGAGCTATGATCTCTGACCAAATCAGCTCTGCTGGGCGCATGAGCCTGGCAATTGCTGTAAGGCTATATATCCTTGACCCAAGCAGACTCCTTCAGCCCAGGCTGGCCAAGTCATTCCCCCGAGGTGTACTACTACCGCGCCTGGCCTCACTAGCCTCTGGACTGCGTTCTGAATGGTGGGTAGTAATTGTTGCTATCTCATGCCCGGCCTGCCCATCCAAGTCATTGCTGTGTTCCACAGCCAAAGCCCCTTGTAGTCCTTCAGTGCCAATGCCCACCATTGAGCCCTTGCTATGTAGGAGTGTCCCAGAATCCAAACTCCGCTCGCATCCCGGCCGGCCTGTTACAAGAAAAAAAGCAGCTCAGATGACTGAGGGGTAAATTTAGCCCTTAAAGGCACCTGATGCCCAACACCTTATACTCTTTATATGCTCCACACTCAGCCCATTCAGTGCTGCTGTCGTTGCTGTGCCTATGAGAAAAGAGGATGCTGCTCTCCTTGCTGAAGCCAGTTTAGCCCAAATCCCTCGCCCCCTGCTACATCTGTGAACTGCTCCATATGCCCTGCTGAAACCCAAGGTTTGTACCATATCAAGGCACTACTGAATCCTTCCAGTGAGGCTGCCCATTGCCTGAGTGCATTCTTCACCCCCGAGTAAGCCTAACCCTGTGCTGTCTTTTTGTCTGTACCTTGGTCAGCCATTCCTGGCATCTTGCAAAGAGTTTCCCCCACTGGGATCATGCAGTTCACAAAATTCAGCTTCCCTAGCAGTTGGTGCAGATCACCTAGTGTTGCCTTGTTCTTTGAAAGCAGCTGATCAATTATTCACCCGAGATCCTCTACCTTGGCTTCAGGCAACCTACATAAGCCCTCCTCTGTGTCCAACTCGATCCCTAGTAATGATAGCCACACGACTGGGCTCTCTGCCTGTTCGTGTGCTAGTGGTACCCCCAGCTCCCCCACCACTGCCACAAAATGATCCATCAGATCTTTGCATTCAGTGGTGCCAGGGGCCCCAATGAAGAGGAAGTCATTGAGATAATGAACCCGTCCCTCTGCCAGGTACCGGACCCCCAACTCCCATTCTAGGAAACTGCTGAAAGCTTCAAAGTATGTGTATGATACTGTACAACCCATTGGCAGGCACATCTCATAGTAATACCTGTCTTCCAAGTAGAAGACTAGCAGGTGGTAGCTATCAGGATGCACCGGTAAAAAGCGGAAAGCTGATTTAATGTCTGTCTTTGTCAGCAATGCCCCATTTCCTGTAGATTTAATTAGATCTACTCTGTCATCCAGGGTAGGACACCAAGCAGCTCTCTTGGTCTAGAAAATCATTTCTGGATTCAACCGGGAGGTGCGACAGGTGGTGAATCAGCCTGTACTTTCCTTCTTTGGTACCGTGCCGAGAGGGGAGACCATGAAATTATTGAGGAGGGGTTTGATGAAAGGGCCCATAACCCTACCTAGACTGACTTCTTTCTCCACTTTCTGCCTAGCCACTGCCAGTTTCTTTCGAACTGACTTCAGGTTCCAGTTAAATTGTTGTACGTTGGAGCCTTGATATGGGGTGGGGAAACCCTTAATGAAATCATGTGCTAGCAGCTGCCTCTCTCATTGTTTCGGGTAGTGTTCAATAATCATAATAATCCAACAGTTTTTATGGGTGTTGGGAGAGGGATGACGCCTGCTGATGCTATTTCCTGCTACCGTATCTAGGTTGTCATTTCTTGTTGTTGGTTTCTTTGCTCTGCCCTGCCCCCTTGCACCTTATACAATTAATTGTGGGGTGCGCCCCACCAAGTTACTCCAAGCATGTTTGAATCTACAGCACTGCCCCCACTTGCATTCGTCCTTATTGTACTTCCAGCAGGCCATGTTGCGACCTCTCCCGAGTTTCCCCCGGGAAAGGGCTTTGTCCTGCTGCATTGGAGAATCCCTTATGTTGGCTCCTGTGTGCTCACCCCTTCCCTGTCCCCTACCATGTGATTCGTGAAACCATCCACACCCTGATGGTCCCAGTCTATCACAGGCCAAGTTTGCATTGTTTCCCTAAATCCCTCATCGTAGCTGAGCCATGCGTCCCCTTGGTACTTCTGTTGTGCCTCATGTAGCTTCTGCTCATGCAGGAAGAGTGCTACCACAATTTGAGGGAACTTCTCCATGAAAGCACAAGCCAGGGTCCTGAAGGCTGTAGCCAGTTTTTGATGGACCTCTCAACCCTTAGCTTGCGCCTGTCCATTTTGTCCTCATCTTTCTTGTCCTGCAATGCCAGATCCAGCCATGTCTAGCGTACCTCTAATAGGGAGAATATATCTATCAATTCTTTGCACCAGATTGGTATGAGGCTGGCCAAACCGGTTTCACGGGCTACAATGGGCGGATTCCCCAGAGAACGATGCAGGTCTTCCCAAGGCAGGTTTCCCTTCTGCACCCCTGGACAGTGCTCCTCCTGCCCAAGCCTTTGCAAGATCACTACTCCTCGGCTGACTCGGTTCTTTGCTTGCTATTGGGGTCAACTCTTTGTTAGCCTCCCCAGAGACTTGCCCCTCGCCCTGATGATTGCTCAATTCTTTCTCGCCTGTCGGAGCTCTGGCTGGGGTCTCTACTGCTTTCCCATCCCCTCCCTTGGCTTGGGTCAGACTAGGGGTCTCTCCACCCTGTGCCTTCCCCTCCCAGTAGAAGGGAGGTTAGCCTGAAGGCAAGGGGTCCCGGTCCTGGGCCAAGTCCACTGTGGTGTCACTGGAAATGTTGGTAGGATCTGTACCAATGCCGCAGGTCCCCCTTGCTAAAGCCCCATACCCTGCACCTGTCCAGCCATACTCTGCCCAGAATTGTCCAGGTAGCTCAAGTGACCCTACGATGTGGAGTTAATTACCCCTAACTGCATACCAAAGTTCGTTATCCTCTTTTATTGGTGCCCCACCCCTCCTTGCCAGGTTCAAGCCCTTCAGTTGCTGTCATCCTGGCTACAAGCACCACACACAGGTCATCATCACTATCTTCGCTGCTGCTGTCTGTACACCTGACGTCCAAGCGGGAAGGAGGTAGTGGTCCAGTCTGCCCTTTTGACCCCCTCCTTTGTACTTTGGCTCCGCCCGCTTCGCATCCTCTCTGGCCTGTCTTTTTTGGCAGAGCTGTGCCGCTCTGTGCCACCTCCTACATCCCAGTGCTACCGGGGCCGCAGTTCCAGCTGCAAGCACCTCACAACTAGGACCTCAGGACTGCAAGCACCCTGTTCTGCTGCTGCTGACCCTCGCTGCCATTCCTTGCGTGGCCCCAGCCTGGTTTGTGCCATCCTGCCCCAGCACACTCAGCACTTGCCTGCTGACCCATTCCCTGCCTCTGTGTGCCACCAACTCGTGAGCCCTTCCTAGCAGCTCCTTGCAACTCTGGGACATCATTTATTTCCTGGTCGCCCATACTGCATCTCTGTGTGCACCCAGTTTGCATCTCTTCATCCACTGAATTGCTCCTGTAACACACTGGTTTGTGGTGCTCCCTTCCTGTGGCCATTCCCCTGCCTTCGGGGCCATATTACTGTGTAAAGGTCTTTTGTTTGAGCTGTGGGAGAGGCTCTGCATATTCCAACAAGCCAGGGATTCCTCTCACCAAACCATGAGGGTCCGTGCTTACTCAGCCGCCTGGGGGGAAGCAGGCAAAATTACTTGCAGTGTCTAGTTCTTTAAGAGTTCCCCCACTCTGAGCCACCAGCCAGGGAATGGCAGTTAATCTAGCAAAATTGCTATGTTCTTTATTCCAATTCTACTCCATCCCCCAAAGAGCCACCAAGATGGGGACCTGAAGGATATTCCGCCTGAAAAAGGTGCTCATCGGTCGCTCAAGGATATCAAAACAAATTTGTCCACTTGCCCAAAGTCTTTCCTGCAGCTGTAATCCTCAAAGCAAAACCGCGTTGCGTCAAGTACAGCTGCTGCCCCCACACTGCACTCATTGCGATGCCACTCCTGCTGTCAATTAATTTGCTAGTCTTTGTCACATGAAGATGTTTCCCCGCTCTGCACTCTCTGAGAGGCTGCTCCCACCGTGCGCACCGGGCCCACTGCTCCTAATTCCACAGGGAGGTTGTTACAGCCAGAAATCCCCAAGACAGACGCTGTTGCAGCTGGTCCTCCTCTTGGCTACTTCCGACCATATTGAGTTGGTTTGCCTGCCCAGAGGCTCCAGGTCCAACGATGTAGCGGGTCTCACTCCCTGCTTCAGTCGAGCAGCCTCCAGTGGTCCATGATCCTCAAATAATCCAGGAATAGTCAGCAGTCCTCCAGCAATCCTCTGGTTCCAGCAGGCGTCCACACAATCAGCGCTTCTTCCGAGTGGCATCAGCTTCTTCCGGATACCGACAGCACAGCACTTTGATTCAATCCTTACTAGGGACAGCACCTTGACCTCCGTGCTGCTGCTTTCCCCCCTTCAGCCCCCTCTTGGACAATGGCCCTCCTTCCAATCGGGCTGTTCTAATGCCGCTGACCGATCACAGCACTCATTTTTCGTGGGCTTCCAGACCTTCCCGCCCCAATGGCCTGCCTTGAGGAGGTGTTCCACGCGGGTCCCCTATCTGGTCTGGCTGCGCCTCCTCAGCCCGCGGCTCAGAGTCCATAAATCTCAAACATAGTTATAAGACTGTGGTTAGTGCATCCAGTTGATAAGATATGTTTAATCAGCTTTGTATGGAGTCACGTACGTCTATCAAACTGCTTTCCAGAAACTGTAACCACAGGATTTGGGGGAAACTTCTTTAGTGATCCATCAACTGATTCTTCTGTTTTATTGTGCATGGAAGGAAGTGATCAATCACTGGTGTGTGCCTTACGTGGCACCTGACATTACTCATGTGTTGAAGAATTAATGCCTTTGTCTTCTAAGTGATTTGTCCCACACATATGTTCTGGCTGGAGTACCGTGCAGAAATCACATTAGTAAAGTTAGAGTTGGTGTGTTTAGGTAAATTGATGTAAACATTTTAGTGGATAATAAGAAGTTTCTGTTTATAGTGTATTTGCACTCAGCACAGGAACCACATTGAAATGTTCTGTCACTGCCGCAGTCCCCACAACATAGTGGTGGAATCACTAGGTGGAGTAGTGTGAGTACATGCTCTGACTAGTTCATCTCATATCTTTTTACCTTCCTTGAAGGAAAACAATGGTCATTCAAGGTGTGCGTCAATAGATCTCAGGAAGGACCAATGCTTATTTCTAGCCTTTTTAAGCTAGTATAGTACACAATAACACAAGCTAATTAACTTGAAAGTGGGGGTTAGAGACCTAATTCTAACTAGTCATTCCCTATTGTACAACCATGATCTTTTTAGGTTAAGTCAGCTATTTCCTGAAGATATCCTCTTTCCATTAAACGATTTATCAAAATATCTGATTCTCTGAAAAATCTTTTTCAGGGTATATCAGTGTATATTATATCAGATGAAACATTAATGAGCTAAGTGATAAAGTGTACTAATTCATTACCAACAACTATCCAAATCATGAACACATCATCAATATAGCTCCGCCAAAGATTTGTTTTCTGTATATGGATTACTGATGTTAAAAATATGAAGGAATTAATAGTTATCCATTGTAAGGTTGGCCAGATTCAGCAAAAAAGAAATACACCTTAATGTGGTAATGACTTTGAAATTTGAATACATTTTTGTCAAGTGCCACTCTAAGTATGTCAACTAAAAGTTCAGTGAGTACAGCAGTAGGTAGTGGACGGATAGGAAAGATGTCATTCAGCACCTTAGTAGCCTTGGATTGTGGAATACTGCTGCAAAGGGATTATATATCTAGCGTGGCCAATATCTGAGCATTAGTGTCAAAGGCAAAGTTTTCAATGCTATTAACTAAACCAATGATGTCTCTGATTTAGGCTCTTGGGTGTTTCAACTAGGGCTTTATAAAGGAATTTAGGTACTGACAAATGGATTTTAGCATACAACCACATCCTATTATTTGACTGTCTGGTTTATTAGATGAACACATTTTTTATGTTTGGTAACAGTCTTTCTTGTGGCTATTCTATCACACTGCATATTCCTTACCTTAGAATATCCCTAGGTGTCAGACTAGATCTGTAGCAGTGCTCCCAAATCCTGCTAGGTATTGTCATGCAAAGCTACATGTATGTATCACCCATTTGCACTGACATCAGTTTCCTGTCTTTTCATTTTCCACTCCCTCAGAGGCAGAGCATGAACAATTGTTCTGAGTACTAACTTAAGACTTTCTCAGGTGCTATAAAGAGACTACTCCACAGAACAGGGAGGTAGGGGGCAGTAAGGAATATGCGGTTAGAGTACACACCAGAAAAGGCATTATTGAAGGTAAGTAAATTATCCTTCAGATGGATACATCTCACTGCATATTCCTCACCTTTAAAAAGATACTAAAGCAGGACCTCCCCAAGGTGGAGGGTTTGTGGAGTAAGCTCAGACCAAAAAGCCCTGCAGAATTAATCAAGCAAAGCGCCCTTCACGCAGGATCTGATGGTCAAGGCAGCAGGACTTTGGTAATGTATGCAGCAACACCCTTGTTGCAGCCTGGCAGATATTAAGAATAGGCATACCCCTCATCAATGCTGTGGGCCCTCAGACCTGCTGGGGGCTGTTTCTTGGCCAGTGTGTAGCAGATCTTAATGAAGAGGATTATTCACCTAGACAAGCTCCTTTGCTCCAGAGAACCTCACAAAAAGATGATTGCCCACTTTATAATCCTTGGCATGATCCATGTAAAAGTTTAAAGCCCTTTGGAGTTCAAACAGTGGAGCCACTCCTCCACTTTCGAGTGCTGTGGGGGAGCAATGAATTTTGGTAGAGTAATTAATTATTCAGCGTGGAATGGCATCATAGCTTTTGGTAAGGCCACCCTATTGTTTTCAGCACCAATCTGTCTGAAAAGGACATGATCTATGGGGATGCACTGTCAGTGCCTGCAATTTACTCATGCGACAAGCTGATGTAATTGCAATGAGGAAGGCAGCCTGCAAGGGCTTGAGATGCAATGAGTAGCTATGCATAGGTTCAAAAGGCATATACATGAGGAATGATAAGACCAAGTTAAGGTCTCCCCTGTTTTCGACCAGGTACCCATCAACGTATCCACGACATCACTGAATGGAAGCAGGGCTCCAGTCCCAATGGCCCAGGCTGCAAAATCTCTGTTGAAACATTCATCTTCATCTCCAAAACACAACAGCAAATGAGGCACTTTCTTCTGTTGGCAGCCCATGTGGATACTCAAGCTCTGTTTCAATGGAGGTGTCAAGCCTACTGGAAATGAGGTACAATACATCATCAGTATAATGACGTGTAGCAAGTTGTCCCTTTCCCATTAGTACCCTGTGATGCCCCATGTTCTGAGTACAGGATAAGAGTCAGAACCAAAAAGAAAATGAAGCCTAACCTCTGTTGATAGTTGTATCAAAGTGGAGGCACCAAGCTAGAGTCAGGCTGCATGAAAACTGGTTGTGTTTTTATGATCTTGTAGTGCAACAACTGTCAAGCCCAGAGAGACATGAGCATGGTGTCCAACATGGGTGTTGGTACCAGGTCATCAACAGGCGTTGGTGAAGTAGGTATTGGCTTTGGGGCAATGGGGACAGGTGTGGATCTCAGGGCTGGAGTGGAAAGCCCAAAGACATGCCAGACTGAGCCGGAGGGCCCTAAAAGATTTGCAGCATGGCTTCCCTGAAGGTCTCGATTTGTTGTGGTGTCCATGATGGGCCGGTGAACTCAGGTCTCGCTGAGACCAACTGAGGTATCAGTTCAGTGGCCGGTGAACAGAGACCTTGAGGGAGTGCGATTCACATCTTGAGATTCTTGCACCTTCTCTTTGGAGTCAGAGTGGTGGGATGGCTTTGAGTCCTGCTTAGCTTTCTTACCCGAAGATTTCGAGTCAGAAGTGAAGCAGTCACAGGTACAGCCCTGCGACCTGGCCCAATATTTGGAGCGCGACCTGTGTGAAGACCGCAATTTCTTCTTATGGCCAGCGATGAACAAGCTAACCTCCCAGTCTCAAATCACCTTTGGGTGCATTAGGATACATACGTCACACAACTTCAAGTCGCACCCAGCGGTCAGGCACGCCTTGTGTAAAACATCGCCCTGGGACTTCAAGGGTGGAGACACCAGAGTGGACTGGGTGGCACAGGGTGCTTAGTGTACATTGATCTTGATGTTCTAAGAATACACTGGCCTGCAGCCCGAAAAGCACTCCTTCATTTCTTAAATGCATGCAATCTTAGGTAATATTTTGACATGACTGTTGGCACAAATGTAAAGAGATGAGGAACACAGAGGAGTAAAGGTATCTGGCTGTCTGGAAGGCACAGGTTGGGATGGCTGTTGTGCTGTTGGATCTCACTGTGATGGAGCTGGTTGTGGCAGTGTTGGAAAATGGATTATTAGTAAGGGCAGGTAAGTACCTACACTTAATAATAGGCCACTAACCTCCACTTAGGTCCAGTATGGCCTCAATAAATTAAACCTAGCTCAACCCTTGGTAACTTGGCAACGAGCGACAAGGCTTAACTTAGGAGACAAATGTATAAAGCATTTAAAAATCACAAAACAGTAAATACGTAAAACACAATAAAAATCCAACACCAATTTATAAACATAGAGTATATTTTTATCTTTATAATGACACCACAACGATTAAAATCAGATAAGGGGAACCGGAGATATGATTTTTTAAATAATTAATGCTTTCTAGCTCTTAGAAGCAACTAGCGCTCAAAGGGTTAAAAAAAAAATGTCACACTGGAAAGGAACAAAGTCCAGAGTTCAGGCCACCCACAAGGTAACACTGTCACACTTACTTTCAGAAGTGTTTCTTGATTCAGGAAAGTGGTCCATAGCACCAGCAAAGGGTTCAGAGGCTCTGATTTGCCTCTTGGGGTCTGGGACTACAACTCCCACAATGCACCTCTTCAACTTATGGAGTTGCTCCAAACATCTCCAAACTTCTGGATCTTCTTCCAGAGGTCCTTTTTGAGTCCTTGAAGTGTCCACAACATGCTCCTAGGTTCCAGAAGCTCTGAGTTGCTCCTTGGGAGTTGGGACTACAATTCCCAGAATGCACCCGGTCAAAATCCTCAAATGGCCACTGGACACTGGTCAGCTGGGCACTGCTTGAAGGACTTGATGCAGGAGACTCTGGGTAACTCTTTTGTACTTGTAGCAAACAGGGAGTCCCTCCTTGAACCAGTTGAAGCCAGGCAAAGTCTTTCTTGTTGTGAAGCCCAAGTGTGCAGCTGGTGCAGTCCTTCAGAGTGCAGTGTCCAGGTGCAGGTCAGGGGTCCAGCAGAGCAGACCTTCTTCTTCTGATGTTCTCCTTTGTAGGGATCTGGTAGGGATCTGGGGTGTGTGTGCAGCTCTGCCATATTTATCCTTGCTTCTGGGTGAAAAACAGGGAGGTCCTGGTTCTCCAATCAGGAGCAGGGCCCTTCTCCCTGTGATGACCATTTCCTGGGAAGTATGGCAAAAATCAATCCCAGGAAGCAACATTCTTCGAAAATCCATCATGGCTGAAACTGATTTTTGGAGGTTACATCTGGCAGAGCCCACCCACTGGTGTGGGTAAAAAATCTTAAACACACCCTTCTCTTGCACTCTCCTAATCTAATCAGGAGGCACATAATTGTCTTGGTTTGCATGATGTGAGGGAGGTGCTGGATTGCTCCAAATGTCCTTCCCTGCCTTTGAAGACCAGTTTGGCAGCCCTTCCCACTTCCTGTTTCTCCATCTGCTGAGGGAAGATCTCCTCCAACAGGCACATTCCTTTGTGTTGTTCAGCCCAGGCTACTTCACATCTCATCAAGGCAGCCTGACCAGGCTGCCAGAGGCTGGCCAATCAGAGCAGATCACTCCAGGGCTGAAGTTGGCAAATTTGTAGGTAGAGTTTAACACTCTTTACCTGAACAAGGTATATTAAATCCAACAATTGTAAGCTGTGGGATTTATTATAACAATTAATTTGATACCAAACCTGATGTATCTGACACTTAAGGGGACTTTATAAATTAAAATAAAGTCTCCCTATTCTAGCCTATGGAGGCCATTCACTACAACGAGGGAACAACACATTTGGCTGTTTTACCTCACCAGGGCTTATAACTACTTTTATAAGGTCCCTGCTTATTGTTACATGGCATCCAACCCTAGGGGCACATAAGGCACACCTTAGGGGTGACTTATATGTAAAAATAAGGTGGTTTAAGGCTTGTAACTACTTTAAATTCCAAAGCCGAATTTGCTTGGTAACTTTAATTTAAAAGCAGCCAGCAAGGCAGACCTGCCTTTAAAATGACACTGGGTACCTCAGCAGTGCACATACGGTTGCACGACCTATGTTGGGGTCCCTACAACTACATGGCCTACCATATACTAGGGACTTATAGGTAGGTTGCCTTAGCCAATTATAATTAGCCTAATTTGCATACTCATTTTATACAGAGCACAGGCCCTGGGGCTGGTTAGCAGTACCCAGGGCACCATCAGAATCAGGAAAACACCAGCAAAAAGTGAAAAAATGGGGGCAAAAAGTTAGGCGGCTTCTGCAATCAGCCCTGTTTTCTCACAGGCAGACCTGAAGGTGTCCTCTGTGATGCTTGTTGCACTGGCTGACAGGGGTGTGGATGAAGTGTCTGAGAAGTAAAAGGTATTTCTTGCTGTGCCTGATACACCAACTGATGCTGTCTTAGCAAAGGATACTAGTGAGTAGGTCTACTGTAAAATTCCTGCATCAATTGTCTCAGACCATGCAGGAAATCTGCTGTGTGGATCACAAATGGCTGCAAAAACATGAGGATTCAGGAAGGTATTGTCATCTTCATAAGGACCAGGATTATGTATTGAATGTCAATGCATGAGGAGCTTCTGTTTAAAGGCAGCCTTGAGAGCCATCATCACCAGGATAGATTGTAATCTAGATGCAGGCTCCATCACCACTAGCTTAGTGAACTCTTCATTCACCCCTTAACTGAAACAAGAATAATCAAGGAGCTGTAACGAGGATCCGGAGTAATCTTTTTATGGGAAATGGTAGGCAATGTTGAATATTGATATTGAAAGATGACATCCTCTCTTTTGAAGGATAACCTCTTGCTTCTTGAGTATCCAAAACCATCTTTCGGTGAATTGAACTGGAATTAAAGTTTACTTTGCATTATTGACTTGCAAACCTAAACATTCGAGAGAGGTGACTCATCTGGTAGTGACCTTTTAAGAAGTCGATCAAAGGCACACACACAGTCCCACGCGATTCGAGGGGCTATGGCCTCTTAGTACTGAAGGACACCATCAGCCACTTCAGTGTTTTCTCAGATCTGAATTGTAATACAAATCATTATTGTCAGCTGTTGTGGCCTTCGGCAATGTATGAGAGCCAACAGGATACAAACTGCCTGTGAGGTTACTTTTAAAATAATTAACAGAATGAACAAATTGTTGCTACATGACCGTAAAGAGGCCCACCCATCTGTGCCCTACAGTCTTCCTCTCCTCAAAGAGAAATGGGGCCCCTCCTGGAGGCTGGTGGATGAGGAAATATAGGCACCCCTCTGAGATTGGTTTACCTCCCAGCACGTGACTCTCTCACTCACACAGTCGCAATCCCTAAACTGTGGCAGCCTCAGCCAACCCCTCCATTTGTCTGAGGCTGGCCACTGAAGTATGCACCAACAGCAGCAGATACTAAGTCGGCCCCCACCGACAGTGAAACCGGCCCCCACCCTGTCAGCCCACCGAAATGCCTAGTGCCCAGTCCAGCCCTGCCTGTAACTTTATATCCTGACAACCTAAAATGTAAATACTGCTACTACTGCACGTCCCTCTTGGTTAGGCCTGGGACTACTCCTCAACGAATTTCCGATGTACAGGCCCACAGCAGCTTCCAATCCCATAACCGCCCCCTCAACGAAAGAATGGCAGTTGTCTGTATTTCTTGCAAATGTTAAGTGCAAAAAGTTCTAGGGTAAGGGAGGAAAGGGTAAAACTGGAGACTAAGAAAGGTATTTTTGTCCAGAAAAGGCTAAGAAGCAGCATACTAGAGAGACCTGACAGTTTTTTCTGTTGTCTAAAACTATAATGAAATAAAAAGACAACATTTAATACATAACACTAGCTGACATGCACCACAGTACCATTAAAGCGGAGCCTGTCGGAGGCTTACAGGCCCTCTCTAACCAACTTAGCGCTTAACAAGTTGAATACCAATTCTAAACCTCTCTATGTAAGGTTATATCAAGATGAGGTCAACCCGCTTTTACTATGGAAAATCATTTTGCAGAGGTTGGTCTGCGGTTGGTGTCCAGAGCCATTTTCTTACTAAATTTAACACAGTAGACTCTACTTGTGGTTTAGTTTTGTCTTTGCAGTAACATTATGATGACTTCTGTGAAAAACTCAATAACAGCAATGCAATTACTATCTGTGCCTTATACTTTGTGAGATTATACCTTTTTGTACTTTGAGGTAAAGTCGGGGCAGCAGGTTTTCTAATGCATCTGTGGTTGTATCAGACAGTGGAGGGTCACCAATTTAATGAGGAGGCGCCAGTGAAAGGTTGTACTACATAGGTCCACAACTGGTATAATTGGATTCTGCGAGTGCACAATTTGCAGGAGCTTCGTGCAGTGGGCCCCATCAGCATATATTGCAGGAGGACCCCTACGGATTTTGTTATGCCACTGGAGTTGAGGCTTTGATGAATCAAACAAATAAGCAAATATTTTTCTGCTCCTCAAGAGTGCAGCTATTAGAGCCATGAATGTCAACCAATTTTTGTGGCGGGTATCACGGCAAAGGAAAAACAAATATCTTGTGGGGATCATTTAATACCATGAGCCAAGAACCTTTGATACTTTACCATACTGACATGCGAACATAGGCCTCCAGAAGATCTAAGACTCAAGATTCAATCACCTCAATGGCTGTCACATCTACATCTAACACTGGCTGCTGTCACACTGCCCCAAGCCTGTCTCCCCACAGAATTCGACTGCTTGTATTCCTTGTCTGGAGGAACAGTACATGAAGGGCAGCAACATGGCTCCTTCCTGCAGCAGAAAAAAATAAATTCAGGTTGTGGACCCATTCCCAGAAAAAGGTCATTTTCCAGAAATCTGTATTTATTTCTGGAGATGAGCAGAGCTGCTTGCACAGAAGCAGCAGCAGCAATGTTTTATTGGGCGGGACAGTTTCCCCCGAGGGGATACTATGCCTGACTCATAATAATTGGCCCTTAAGGAGTATGGGCTAATCAAGGAGCAGCACACACTGGAGTCACAAGAGGACGAGGTGTAGTGACCGTCGGCACAACCTGAGTCAAAGATGTGAGGAGGCACAGATGATACCGCAGGATGTACTTCTGAATGAGGTGTTGTACAGCAAGATAAAGGAGATGGAAAAGCTACTTACCTGTAATCCGAGTTCTCCTCCAGAGGGTTCCTCGTTAAAGTCATAAACACTGAATTCTACCAAAAGTGCAGGATCCTGGGACACTTTAAAATATATATATATGTGTATGCAGGTGTGTGTGTAGGGGGGGTTGCGCTGTGTGTGCAAAAATAAGATTAATTAAAGGCTGCGATTGGCCAATTTAAATTATTTTCTTGTTTTCCTAAAAAAAGAAGCCAATGATATCCAAACAGTCGCTAATGTAATAAAAACGTGGCAAGGGACATTTTCACAAACTTTTTTTCAAAAGAAAGGAAACACAGCACAATTTTAGCAGATAGGCTTCCACAGATATATGCTGAAAAAACTGTCAGTGTGCATATAAGGAATTATTCTAATCCAGTGCCCCATCTTGCCCCACAGGTGACAGGACCCTTTATTTTTGTGGTGAAAAGGGATTCTGGGCATAATGCACAAACGTTTTCCATTCATTTGACCTGGAAAGTGGGAGGGTTGTTTATGACTGCAAGGAGGAGTCCCCAGGAGAACTAGGATTACACATAAGTATTTTTCTTTCTTTTCAAGGGATCCTCATCAATAGTGATAAGCACTGAATAGAACAGCAAGGTCGTTACACATAAACAAGTGGAGGAATAAACAAAAAAAAACAATGCCCTTACTGGAAGAGATTCTTCATGATGCCCGTGCTAACCAGATACGTACCTTGGAGTTCAAATCAAGATAGTATATTTGTGTATGTGACCGGACAGACCTCCAAATGGAGCTTTACATATTTCTGAGATAGGCACATTTCTCAAAGGATACACTGTAGGAGTTGTACACCCAGTAGAATGGGCTCTGGATCTGGCAGGAATAGATCTGTTTGCTAAATGATAACTCAGTAAGATACACACAATTATCCTCCTAGAGATGATTGCTCCATAGGAGCTAGATCTGTTCTAAAGAAATCATAATTTAAAAACAAATTTTCAAACCAACAGATTTAGGTTTGTCCAAAGAGAATTTCAGCATTCTCTTTCCATTTACATTCTGAATGTCTAATTCTGCTAGGGATGACGAATTTACAAAGAAAGATAGCAAAGAAATTATCTGATTGACATGAAAATCTCAAACCACCAAAGGTAAAAAGAAATTCATTACCATTCTATTCTAATACTATCCTAACAGAACATGGTGTACTGCATAAAGCCTGAATTTCACTCATGCTATGAGCTGAAGTTACAGCTACAAGAAAACTATCCTTGCAAGTGAGATGTTGTAAAGATGCCCTCTGAATAGGCTCAAATGATGGACCTACGAGTTCAGAAAGGACAATATTAGGCTGCCAAGGTGGAGAAGGATACATAGTGTGATGAAACGTCATTCTTATACCCTTTAATACATTTTTCACCACTAGAATTCTAAAGAAAAAGATTTGTAAAGTGGGCTGCCTACAGGCAGCAATTGCAGTAAGATGCACATTATTTGAGAAAAATTGAAAAACAGATCTCACTAGTTGTAATAAATACAGTAATACCATTTCCTCCAGACATGTGGAAGGGTCATTGTGTTTTGGAAGCACGGAATGCAGAACCTCTACCATTTTAAAAGCATATGATGTCCTTCTGGAAGGCTACTTTGCTTCTTTCAGAATGTCCTACATTCCTGTGGCAAATTCAACTGCCATTATTGTATGATTCCAGGTACCGGACCATCATGTTCAACAATGCAAGGTTGTGATGAAGGATTTGGAACCCAGATTTATGAGAGAGATCCTATCTGCATGGCATTCTCCTCTATGGTCACTCTGACTGATTCACCATTGGCCCTTCCAGAGTTAGGTGGATCAAGTTTACTTTGCAGCAGGACAGCTTGACTATTACTGCTGGAATCAACGGGAACATAGAAAAGGCGTATAGAAATATCCCTGATCAATTCTGTCAAAACAGCGTTCCTCCTCAACTTTAGCCGACAGTATATGAAGCAAAGTCCGGGATTTTCTTGTTTCCTGCATTTGCAAATAGGTGTATCTGTAGAAAGTTCCAGTCAAGAAAGACGCTTTAAAGAACATCGTTTTGCAGTGCCCACTTTGAATTTTTCATTTATGATCTGCTGAGTGAGTCTGCTTCTGCATTTTGCACAATACGTAGGTGAAAAGCTGTGATATGTAAGTCTCTTGTTATGAGCCACTTACAAAAGGTTTTTGCTTTCAAGCAGTGTGTTCGGGAATGAGTCCCTCCATGCTTGTTTAGATAGTAAACTGTTTTCATGTTGTCCGCCTGTACAAGGAGGGACCTCATCTTGAAGGAAGAAATCACTTAACAGCCAGTATGCTGATGAGGTAAGACCTCTCCTTTACTGATCAAGTTTACAGAACTTGCAGAAGGTTTGTATGAGCACCCAACCCAGAAGAGAGCCATCTGTGACAATGAAGCAAAACCCCAGCAATTTCTGGTGTTTTCTTGAGACTAGGATGTGTAAGCAGGCATCCTAAACATCTGTTGCACACACCCTGCCCTATACCCGGATGTAAGTGTAAGCAAATCTGGTGTAAGGCTACTATCCTGAATTTTGTTCTTTCAGGACCCATTTGTTGTAGATTCTGAGCTCAGAATGGATCTGAACACCTGTCAGTATGTCATTTTAAGAACCTGAGATTAACAGAATACATCCCTGTTCCTTTGGGGGTGAGGGACATCCTCCACCGCCTGTTTTCCCACAGGGTGTTGACTTGATAATAATACTGAGAGGATCTTCTTGGAGGAATACAGGCAGGAACGGACATGAATCTTAGTGAGTATCCATTTTCCATAATATCCAGTAGCCACCTGTCTCCTGTTATTCCTAGTCACTCTTGCAGATGGTTCATTATGCCTCCCACCATCAGTGACTTAATGGAGAGGGCTAAGAAAGTAATCACTGCTTTGGTGGGGGTTCCCCAAAAACAGCAGATGGTTGGTGTCTTCCTCTCCCTTTCAGAGACTTCCTATGATGTTAGTGCTGTCTTTGCTGCTGTTGCTGTTGTTAGTAACACTAAGAGGTTAGAAACGCCCCCTGAAGTGGGAAGTGACTCCTACTGAAGGATTTATATGGGTGTTTTCTATACTCCTCACTTCTAAGCATACCGCATTTGGAATTTTTATCTCTGAGTTTATACGGTACATTATGTAATTTGCATGGGATCCAAAAGGTGTATTGCTAGAGGATTGAAGATTCAGAATGCACTGTTGCACCTTAGGTTTTAAACAAGTAAAGCATAGCCAGGAACTTCATCTTAATGAAAAATAATGGCAGTAGCCATGAGCAGCAAAGTTAGACAAATTTGTAGCTGCACTTATTACTTGGATTGAGACCAACATTCTGCCGTTCAACACTTCGTAGATGTCCACATTCCTCCCTGGAAAATTACTTGGAGAATGGCTGAAGGAAATCCCAAAAGGCTCTATCATACCTTGCCAGTAAAGGAGTGGTGCTAGTTGTCTTCTGTGCAATCACAACAGTCCTGCAAATTTTCCTTCCAAATGAAGCAAAACACTTGCTCTCTTTATATGATGGGATGGTAGAAAATAGTGAAGTAGAGTGGAACTGTACAGCTGACCAACCACTCAATCTGGTGGAGGGTTCGCTCTCATGAATAGGAGGTATTATTTACATTTCTTTAAGTGTCTTTCTGGCACAGATTTGGGTTAGGCAAGTGTAAAAAAATATTTGCACTGCTGGCTTCAGCAAGTAAAGGGACCAACAGAAGAAGAGGATTAAATTAAGGCTGATGGTGTAGAGTCTCAAATATAACCAATGTTGATGTAGGTGGACCAAGGATTGGTATGTTTAGTTTGGATACCCATGATAACCATATTGAAAAGTTGCATTGTAGTCTATGTGGGACACGGAGATGGAAGAATGAAAAGAAGACATGGCATAACTCTAAGAACCTGAACAACATTTTGTCCTGCTTCAGAGTGCTGAGAACGTAATCTTTTGGAGTGTCTCCTAGAAGAAGGCATTTGTGGTGAGCTTCTCTAAGTACAGATCTAGGAGCCTGAGGGTCTTAACCTCTGGTCTGAGGAAAAAGAAAATGAGGGCTTGCTAAATGTAATGGCACAGGCACTTGCGAGTCTTTGGAGATATTGGCATCCTCAAAGAAGAAGTTGCTAAAAGGTGCACTGAAGGAGTGACCTTATGAGTCAGCAAATATGGCCTAGAGTATTAAGATTCAGGAGTCTTGGGTGGTCTGCTCTATTTCAGTTTCTTGACTCACTCCTCAGAGAGTTGCAGATTGCTCAACACTGATGTCTTTGATGCTGGGCAATGCCTCTACTGCTACGCAATGCACAGTTCATTGCTGATGTTGATCAATGCTTCAACATCGAACAGGAGCGATGATTCAATGTCGAATAGTCTCTTGGCCCTAGTCGCCACAACAGCGACCTTACCTTCTTTGGGAAGTAGGTTTCAACTGTCCTTCATGTTGGAAGCAACAAATTATTTTCCTGGATTCATGTCTTCTCTAGAACATCCCTTACAGAAGCCTTCAGACAGAACAGACGAGTAGCTTAAGGGCCACTTCCACCATAAGCTTCAGATATTTATGAGGAAGATTTGAGGCTTTTCTCCTTCAGGCTGCATAGCCTGATCTTCTCCCTTTCATGTAGTGTGCACCTAGACATTTTTGACAATTCTGGCTGTCTTCAGGGACATGATCCTCCAATAAGCAGACTATGCAGACTTCATGGGGATCAGATTGGGCCTTCTTTTTTCCCCCAAGAAGAACACTTCACAAATAAGGATGGCATTTTACGAAGTGAAAAACGAAATTCCTATCAGGAATATTTTAGAAAACATTGCAAATATCTTAAGATGTCAAACAAAGCAATATTCCAAATATTTGGAAAGGTTTCCAATGTGAAAAATGCCAAGAGCTCCAGAATCCTGCTTCTAAGAGCCAGGGAAAAAACTGACCTGCCTGTCACATGTAGGGCAGAGTTTGACACTTGAGAAGGTTGATTCCTTTGAGGTATTATGACAGAGTTCAGCACTTGCCTGTGGAAGTCTATCTGCTAAAACTGTCCTGCTTTTCCTGTCTTTTCTTTTCATAAAACGTCTGTGAAAGATGTTCCCAGTCACTGATTATTAAATTAGTGATTGCTTACATATAACTAGTATTTTTTTAAAGAAGGGATATAAATGAAATGTGGCCAGTTTTAGCCTTTTATTAGTCTGCAACTATATTTATATTCACTGCAAAAAACAAATGTTAGAGGGGCGTTATAGATAGGTTCTGAATTTACATGCACAAAACCACAGAAATTCAGCTGTTAGAGTTATTCCAAGTAACTATAACTTGTGCCTTAAGGTAACTATACCTCGCACCCCAGCCATGCACAGTTTTCTCCTCAATAAATTGATTGCAAATGTTGCACTGATAATATCAATGATGCCATAGAAGATGTCATGAATAATGTAATATGTGGGGCAATTAGCTGTGCATGGCAAGGGCGTGGGTTAAAGTTATCTTAGGGCACGAGTCATAGTTACTTGAAATAACTCTAACTATAACAGCTGAGTTTCTATGGTTTTGTGCATGTAAATTCAGAACCTAACTATAACGTCCCTGGAGCCTTTTTTTTTTTTCTTTGAATTTCTAAGGTTTTTTAAATGGTAATTCCTAACTATAACATCCCTATAACATTTGCTTTTTGTGTGAATTTCTTCATTGTCTTAACAGAGCAGGGTAGTTGGACACAGGACGTGGCCTGCGGTCAGGCCCTGAGGCCAACCCCCCCATAAGCATCCAACCCGCACCACACACAGCCTTTGGTCATGTGCGGCGGGGTTGGCCACAGGGCCTGGTCTCCAACCAGGCCCTGTGGCCAACCCCCTTTGTCGCCCCAATGTGGGTGGTTGAGGTTTAATTTCTGTGAAATGAGAATTGGTGCCAGAATGCACCCTGACCTGAATAAATAACGAAGAAGAGGACACAGATATGTGCAAAATGCCGATTGCCTAATTAGTAAGCGCTACCTCACTGGACAAATGTCTAGTGAATAGTCAACACTACAGCTTTGTAAAGGACTTCAAGGTAATGTCTTCAGTTACTTTTGTATGTCTGTAATTTTGGCAATGTGATTGTTCCTCGAGCCTCTTCATACAGAAATATGCAATAACATGAAACCTTGTGTAGAGAAGACAACAAGACTACAAAGAGTTGAATCTTCACCAAACAAGGGTACTTCCTTTTAATTATATGTAGTAAGTGCTTCTTTGTTTGGTGGAGATGTGCTCATATTCCTCTGCATCAAGAGAGTCTCTCCAAAATCGGTGGGAACCGCACTCCAGGGGCTTTTTCTTAAGCTGTCCATCATCCTAACAAAAGGCAGGAATATGTTACATACCACTAAGGTATAGCTGGCAGGGCCACACAGCGGGGCTTCTGGGTCATTTTACATACTCATAGTGGTTGAAAGCAAGAACAACAATCTCTGGTCTCTACAGCACATTACAAGAAAGAACCCACTTCTTATAGTCACTACATTAGATATTGTGCTCAAAAGAGCAACAATGCAAATATCTCCATGTCGCATTTCAGATGGGGATTGTAAGGGGAGTCTGAAGGTCCCCATGGTCCCTGCCGGCTCCCGGCCTCCAGCGGGAACCAGCATTGCTCCTGAACGGAGGGAGAAGCTAAAAATGCTGTTCCCTATGTGTGAGCAGTCCTTTAATTTGTTTTCCTGCCTGTTTGACAATGGGCCGGAAAACAGATGAAAAAGTCTGATCCCAGTGGGTGGGTACAGTTTTCCTGCTTCCGCCCACTAGGAGCGGACTTACAGTTTGCTCTTGCTTGGCAAAAGCTGTAAAATCTCCTGCCAATTGAAAGCAAACTGCTATCTCCGGAGGGTGGGAACTTGAGAGATAGAGAGCCATCTGGGGGATGGCGGTCCAGAGGACCATAAATGGCTCCAGAAGGGGGGCCGTGCGGGCCCCCTCCTTTCAGTTTGCATGGGCCTGCCCAGGGAAGGTGGAAGTCCCTGTGGTAGTATATGTCCCAGGAGGGGGGGTGTCACTCGGCCCCCTCCTGCTTAATTATTTATGGCCCCAGGGAGGTGGTGGTCCCTGGGGCCCAACGGTGCTAAGGAGGGGGGTCCGTACGGCCCCCCTTCAATTTTTTAAACCTAGACCCAGGGAGATGGTGGTTCCCAGGGCTCTAAAGAGCAACAGGAGGAGAGTCTGTGGAGCCCCCCTCCAATATGCAAATCAATCCTTGGGGAGGTGGTGGTCTCTGGGGCTCTAAACAGCCTATGGTGCGGGGTCCACGCAGCCCCCCTCCAAAATGCAAATAAAGCCCCAGGGAAGTGGTGGGCCCTGGGACTCAAAAGAGCCTTGGGAGGAGGGCCATATGTGCCACTCCATACTTTTCTTATATCCTGCATGCCCCGGGACCTGGCCCACCCAGGGGCTTAATACAAAACAAGCGTGGGAGATCGCACTTGCTTTTTTAAAAACGTTTTGCTACAGATTCATGGATCCTCTGCAATTTCGCAGGAACATTGACAAACATTGTTTTTGATCCCTGGAGGGGCCCCACCAGACCCCAGCACCAGGGCCTGGAGTCAGGGTATTTCTACCCTGCCCCTTTTTCTTTATTCTTACGTTTTTTGTTTTGGGACTCGGCTGAATCCGAGTCCCATATGGATGCCAACACTCCCTGGTTGAAGTGTTGGCAGCCTATCAGAACTCAGCATGAGATCTCTAGGATCCACAGAGGTTCTGGGCCCCTAGATATACAATTTTGTTTCTTCCTTACTACTTACTGAACGAATTTACACCAAATAACAAAAAGGGCTCTTTCTGGACCAAGAGCTACCTTTCTGCCAAATTTGGTGTAATTACATCCAGTGGTTCAGGCTGTAGTATTGTTCAAATTCTCTATGGGAAATTGCATGGGGTGGGGGAGCATTTTGGCACTCCCCCTTTTTCTCCGCCCCGCTTGATGAATCGCCCCAAAACTTTCAAAACAGCAGCTGAACTGAGTGTCGTACTAATTTTGAAAATTTTGTGAAGATTTGTCAAACAGCACCCAAAACAAAAAACGCTTTTCCTATGGAAACTCGATCCTAACTATTACTACCAACTGACAACCATCAGTAGGTAATATTTTCAAGTGTGAGGTAAAGTCACTAAAGCCAGACTACATCTTCAGCAGGATGAGATTCCATTTTGTCTATTCAGACGTTGCCTGTGCTTATCTTTCCGAGAACAGGTTAAGTGTCAAGTCATTCGTAAATGACGTCCATAAGACACCTGATGCAATATTGGTTTCGGACAAGTGCCTTGTTATCTCTATTTCAAGGTCAGATAATAATAATAGGTTATGTAAGATGTTCTTGAGGTTACATCAGAAATACCCCACATAAGATAAGCCACCACGTGGAAGGAGAGGTCCTTCGCCCCAGATTATTGTGCAAGTTACTTCCAGATGATTTCAACAGACTATCAGACTTTTGTGATGCTGCAGCACCCCATACTGACCTGAATGCGGACACTGAGCCAAGTGCGGAAGGAGATTAGCTGATGCCGATGCATGTTTTCTTTTCAATTGAACACTATCTCCTGGTTACTCATAATTACAGCTCCTTGGGATGGACAGGTATGGAGTGTGTTGATTCTCCCTAAGAAACTTTAGATGCAAGTTACGCTACTCCGTTCTCTCATAGCATGGTGCTAGATGATATTTCACTATGGTAGAAATATTCATATTGTTCTCGCTATTCACAACATGCATTAGTGCTGTTTTGATAATATTTTGTGAAATATTTTTGAATGTGCTAAGAAACAGGAAGATCCTGTTTAAATAAACACTTTTAAGCAAAAACTGTATTTTCCTAGTGCAGTACTTGAGTACAATATTGTAAAGAATGAAATTGGGCTTTCAAATATCACTACATCCATGAACCCCTGTTTAGGAATTTTAAGTAACCTAGAAAGCACAGACACCACATCAACTATGTATTGAATGCGGTTATGTGGGGCCACAACAACTTGTTTTTTCACATTCAATTGCTAGTGCATTGAACTAAGTTCACTCGTTATACCTGTGGGTGTGAAAGCAAACCTTGTAAAGCTTAGCCAGAGACTTAGGCCCTCATTATGACCCTGGCGGACATGGGAGAAGTAGCAGTAAAACCGGCAACAGGCCGGCGTAAAAAAAATGGAATTATGACATGGCGGTTACCGCCATGGTCATCCGCCACTTCTCCACTCCGACTGCCAGGGCGGTGATGACCGCTGGGCTTGAGACTTCGGTCTCCAGCCCAGCGGCCGTCACCAGACTGGCGGCGGCATCAGGACCCTGCATGCCGCCATGGATTTCGGGTGGTTTGTAACCGCCACGAAATCCATGGCGGTAGGCACTATCAGTGCCAGGGAATTCCTTCCCTGGCACTGATGGGGGTCTCCCCTCCCCCCCCCCCCCACCCCGAGTCCTCACCCCCCACCCTCTAAAAGGTGGCAGGACCCCCCTCCCCACCCACACCCCCACCCCCAACATGCACATACACACACCCCTACACGCACACATACACTACAACAACACATACCCGCACACAAACAGACATGCACACAGACCGACCCGCACACATTTCCCATACACACAACACACCTCCTGTGTGCATACATGCACTCACACACCTCCTCTACATACTCACGCACACAACACACAACACCCCCCACCCCACTAGCCTAACGGACGATCAACTTACCTTGTCTGTCGATCCTCCGGGAGGGGACGGGATCCATGGGGGCTGCTCCCCCTCCAGCTCCCCGTCACCAGAACACCGCCACACCGAATCATGGGACGTGATTCGGTGGGCGGTGTTCTGATGATGGGGCAGTGGAGGTGGAGCAGCCTCCACTTCCCTGCCGACCACCAGTATGGCTGCTGGCGTCTCTCCGTCCGAAAAAGGACGGAGGGCTGCCAGCAGTCATAATACGCTGCGCGGAAAACCGCCTGCACTAGTGGTCTTCAGCACGGCGGTACCTCGGCGGTCTTTAAAAAAGTTCGCCGAGGTCGAAATGAGGGCCTCAGTTTGTGCAACATGGGGCCCAGCATTGGCATCCGGAATTTGTAAACCTTGAATAGTTTCTTTTACTATGCACAAAAAAGTGAACCAGTAGTGCATCATTATGGAGATGGAAATGGGTGCTCCCTTGTTCTCTGTAGGTAATAAGGGGGCACCTATTTCCGCAGGCTTGTCAAGCTTAATTTCTAAGAGGTTATTCCTCATCTGTGTCTTTTAAATCCAATGTAATTTGAAACTGTTTGGTTAAAATAGCGGCTCCTATTGCAAGAGGAGCAAATTCCTGGGAGGTAGCTACTTAACACCTCAAGAACAGAGGTGTCCCAGATGCAGGGGCACCATATAGGGCATACTACAATATGGAAATGCCTCTGACCTACCAAGAACATCAAATCTAGTTTGCTGGTGGGTTACCACACACACACACACACACACAGGAATGTCAGACTGGGACTCCTCCATAGGGTTAAGGGGCCAGTACTAACTGAATACACACCCTTTCCACATCCTGATACTCTACCACTCACTGATGCTGTAGGGATCTTGAAAAGTATAGCCTCCTTATAGAGTCTACTTGTACAGTTTGTACTATGTACCATAAATTCTAGACAAGCTCTAGCTGGACCAGTAGCACAGGTACAGATTTCGGCACTATCAATAAACGCTATCATGAGAAAGGTGCCCACAAAGCATAATGAGAATGCCTTTGGGATGGCTCACAAGACTAACAAGTTGGAAGATCTTTACCCTTACATGACACCCCAAGACAAACATAGAATACTGACTATGGCCCTCATTACAACCCTGGCGGTCGGTGATGAAGCGGCGGTAATACTGCCAACAGGCCGGCGGTAAAAAAAAAAAGGGAATTACGACCATGGCGAAACCGCCAACACAGACAGCCACTTTAACACTCCGACTGCCACGGCAGTAGAAACAAACACCGCGGCGGTCACCGCCAACAGACAGGCGGAAGACAATGTACTGCCCACACTATTAGAAGGCACCAATCCGCCAGCTTTGGCGGGCGGTACCAATGCCATCAAAAGCACGGCAGAAACAGTACACAGATGGGAAACCACTCACCTCTCGACACCCAACGAGGAACCAGGACACCATGGAGCCCGATTTACAGGTCCTGCTCATGTTGGTTTACCTCCTCATCTACCAGGAACATCAAAGACGGCGGCAACGGCGACGGTGAGTACTGCACCTAGTACACAGGGGATTGGGGGAGGAAAAAGAGAGTGACACACACACGCAACATGCAACACCCCCACCCACAACATACACATCAACTAACATCACAGATACACCCCGTCACCCCCTGGAAGAAGGCAAGGACCAAATGAAATGAATTTAACAAGTGTAATAATCGAACAATCAGGTAGCCCAAGATAACTTTAAATCATCAGTATATACAAATATTTACAGCAAGTACGCAAGTCCGTACACTGTCCCATTAAATGTCCGTGGACCAGTGGTCCCAAAAAGCATGGGCAAAGCCCACACATGACACCTGCCTCAAAACGGAGAGAACACTGCAGGGGCATCAAGTCGAAAAAAACACAGGCACCTCAGGGGGAAGGGTAGTGGGGGCACCTCAGCCGGATGATGGGACGACACCACTGCTCCTCGAGGGGGCTCCATGCCCACTGCTTGCTCCGGGGGAGTGCAAAGCCACAGTCTCTCAAGTGGGTGGCTTTCCCACTGCTTGCTCCTGGGGAGTGCAAAGCCACAGTCTCTCAAGTGGGTGGTTTGCCTACTGCTTGGTCCTGGGGAGTGCAAAGCCACAGTCTCTCAAATGGGTGGTTTGCCCACTGCTTGCTCCCGTGGAGTGCAAAGCCACAGTCTCTCAAGTGGGTGGTTTGCCCACTGCTTGGTCCGGGGGAGTGCAAAGCCACAGTCTCTCTAGCGGATGCTGGAGGGGGCCTGGTGCCCAGAGTGCTTCATCCTGCCAAGGACTGGGGAAGTGGATGCTGTTCTCCACTGGTTCTGGAGGAGGCATGGTGCCCAGTGATGCTGCACCAGCGGTGTGGCAGTTCCCATTCCCTCACATGGGTGTCTGAGCCATGAGATTCACCCATAACAGGTAGCATGATACTCCATGGAGGTAGAGCCACACTCCTCCTTGCGACGACTAAGGCTGCAAACTGCTGGAAGTGCCAGTGCTGGTCCCTCATGTAGTGTGTGCAGGGTCCAGGACGTCTCCTGCAGCCTCTGACGCCTGCCCACTGGGGATGCTGCTGAAGTCTGCTTTAGTGGAACTGGCTGGGCACGTCGCAGGGCAGGTGGCGGTGTCTGCGGCGGTGTCTGCGGCGTAGATGCTGCCGGTGGTGCAGGTGTCTGCACTTGTGGAGGGAGACACCAGGCTGTCTCCTTTAGCCTCGGAAGGCTGCCCACTGGGGATGATGCTAGTGACTGTAGTTGAGGCAGCTGCCGTGCAGGTGGCGGTGCAGGTGGCGCTGCAGGTGGTGGTCATTGCGGCGGTGCCCACGGCGGTACAGGTTGCTGGGCTGTCTTGCAAAAGTGGTGACACCAGTCCCTCACCCGGAGGCTCCGTGCCCTGAGCTGACTTCCCTTCGCTCTTGTGCTCTTGGAAGTCGCTGCTGGGACCTTGGCACTGTCCTCTTTGGTTCTGGAAGAGGCCTTGCTGGGTGGTTGGTGCGGCTTTTCTCTTCTGTATGCTGGCCCCTTCTTTACCTTGGCAGGTGGCGGAATAGGGTGGTCCTTGGCTTCACTAGGTGGCACACTGGCAGCCCTGATGGGTGCCCCCTTCGATGTTCCCGGGCTTGCAGAGACCACACTGGATGAGGATCAGGTGGCTGAGGTGCTGGTCAGGGCTCTCTGGTTGTAGAAGGTGTACGTCTGCTGAGGTTGGGTGAAGGTGCATGGGTTGGAGACTGTTGTGAGGTGGATGGCTGTTGAGTGGGTGTGTGCCGGGGTTTGTGTACTTTGGGAGGCGGGCTCACAGACACACTGGGAGGGGACACAGAGGATGTGTGAATGGTAGTGGGGGTGATGATTGCACGTGAGCAGTGTGTGGTGATGGGCGTGCTGGTGATGGAGGTAGTGGCTGAGGATGTAGTGATTGCAGGTGTGAGTGGAAATGAGACTGGGAGGGAGGTACAGGACGTGGAGGAGGGGGACACAGTGGAGGCAGTGGATGTTGGTGTGTCTGCATGGGAATAGTGCTTGTGTGAGTGCCTGTGGGATGTGTGGTGCTTATGTGTGCCTGAGCCACTTTTGTGTGTTGATGTGTGTGCATGCTGGTCTGATGGTGTGCTTGGGATAGGCTGAGGTAGAGGGGATTGGGTCTGGGTAGTGGAGGTTGGAGGGGGGAGGCTGGATACAGGGACAATGGCTGCCATCAGTTCTGAGACCAGAGCCTGAAATGCTCTCTGTTGGGCTGCCACGCCAGATTGAATGCCCTCCAGTTATGCATTTGTTTGCTGCAAATGCCTCTCCACACCCTGGATGGCATTCACAATGGTTGATTGCCCAACAGTGAGGGATCTCAGGAGGTCAATAGCCTCCTCACTGAGGGCAGCAGGGCTGACTGGGGCAGGGCCTCAGGTGCCTGGTGCGAAGGAGATGCCCACACTCCTGGGTGAGCGGGCACGGGAAACACGCTGAGGGGCTGCTGGAAGGGCGGTGCTGGTAGGGGGCGGTGGCGGCTGTACCTGTTGTTGCGGTGGGCACAGATGTGCCCTCCACTGCAAGGGAGCTCCCATCAGAGGAGGAGTCGCTGTCGCTGGTGTCCCCTCCTGTCCCTGTCGTGGAGCTCCCCTCGCCCTCCGTCCCACTGGTGCCTTCTGACTCTGTACATTCACCCTCCAGGGCCATGGCGGTTGCAGCTCCCTCCTGCTCCAGTGCCACTGCTCCTCCGCCAGATGATGCTAATGCACACAAGGACAGGGTGACAAAACAAAAAAGGGGGGGAAGACAGAGGAGACACATAGTCAATGCCAGCAACACCACTACCGTTGGCGGACACAACACACAGGGAGCAGCCCTATGCACTAGGCCATGCACTAACAGTTCTTAGAAAAATCACCTGCCCATGGGGGACTATGCCTAACCCCATTTGCTGCACACCTGGAACCCACAGGAGCCTGACTAATTGTAGATGGCCACTACCCCTATTGGGGTTGGAGTGGCACAAAGCCTGCCTAACAAGGGACCTACCCTACCGTGTTTGCCCTGGCCTAGGGGAACCCACAGCCCACAACCCCCACCCAGACACCTCGTAAAGCGCGCAGAGTCAGCTGAATGAGACTGTACTCACCCCCTTGTGGCTGCTGTGATGCCCTCAAGCGCCCATCCAACTCTGGATATGCCACCGCCAGGATCGGGAACATCAGGGGGGTCATGGTGCAACGGGCACCCCTTCCACATTGGGAGGCCATCCCCAGCTAGGTCTCCGCCATCTTCTTGCTCCAGCGGCGCAGGTACTCCCATCTCTTGCGGCAGTGGGTGCTCCGTCTAAGATAGACCCCCAGGGTCCGCACTTCCTTGGCGATGGCACGCCAAATACCCTTCTTCTGGTGGGCGCTGACCTAGAGGAAAGGTAAAGTAAGAATGGAACTTACCCCCCCGTCCCGTCTGGTTCTTCTTACTCATTGGCCACTAGTTCCCACCCATGCCCTGAAACACATACACTGACCATCCTCACATGGAGGCCACAGCCCCCCCTACACTTGTATCTTCCATCCAGACCACTCCATACATTCATGTCCCATCCATCATGCTCACAGCGTACTCACCTGTTTATCTGGAGGACCGTACAGTTGCGTGTACTGGGGGAGGACCCCATCCACCAGTTTGTCCTCCACGGTGAAGGCAGGGGCCCTTTCCCCAGACACTGTAGCCATTGTCGCTTCCAGACTGAGGTCACAGCAGCACTTGCAGTGTAGGTCCTCTCCTGTTGAAGGTCAGGTATCAAGTGAGTGAACAGTTAGAAAATGGCGGTCACGTCCACGGCAGTGCCTACCGTCACTGCCGGCGTACATCATCATTGGCTCCTGGAACCCATAGGGCCTAATGATAACCAATGCTGAATTTCACGGCGGTCTTCGACCGCCTACCACGATGCTGCACAACGCCAGAGCAGTTACCTCATTTCCCCTTGTCCCTCCTTACAGGTCAGGCAGCCGCCATTTCAGGGGGGCACACGGCAGGGCACCTAACTGCATCACAGCACACTTGGGCAGGAATACGGACAGACAGCGCCACACACCGATTAAATCACATTAGTGCAAACCACCCTTGTGCAACCTATGTGGTACATGACCCTCTGCACACCATTGTCCTCCATAGGGCACATCCGCTGGGGCAGATGATGAGATGGCGTCATCCTCCGGTGTACAGACCCCTGGTGGACCTGTCGACAATGGAAGACAGACACATCATTATCACCTACAGACTTGATCGTGCCACAATCCAAGAACTGTGTGCCCAATTGGAGCCTGACCTGATGTCAGCTATCCGCCATCCCACAGGTATCCCACCTGTAGTGCAGGTCCTGTCAGTGCTCCATTTCCTGGCCAGTGGTTCCTTTCAAACAACAGTGGCCATGGCATCAGGGATGTCACAGCCAATGTTCTCTAACGTGTTGACCAGAGTGTTGTCTGCCCTGCTGAAACACATGCGCAGCTACATCGTTTTCCCCCAGGTGGAGGATTTGCCCACAGTGAAAGGTGACTTCTATGCCCTAGGACATATCCCAAACATCACTGGTGCCATTGATGGTACACATGTGGCATTTGTCCCCCCCCCCCGCAGGAATGAACAGGTGTACAGAAATCGTAAAAGCTACCATTCCATGGATGTGCAGATGGTGTGTTTGGCATCTCTCATGTGAATGGCAAGTATCCTGGCTCTGTGCATGACGCTTACATTTTGAGGAATAGCAGCATCCCGTATGTGATGGGCCAACTCCAGAGGCACTGTGTGTGGCTAATAGGTGAGCCCAAGGTCCCCACACAGTATGAGTAGGTGTCTGGGTATGGGATAGTCCCTAGGGGTTGGTGTATGTCTAAAAGATATCCCTCTACATTTGTAGGTGACTCTGGTTACCCCAACCTGTCATGGCTACTAACCCCAGTGAGGAATCCCGGGACAAGGGCAGAGGAATGCTACAATGAGGCACATGGGTGAACTAGGAGGATTATAGAGCGGACCTTCGGCCTCCTGAAGGCCAGATTCTGGTGCCTCTGTTAACAGGTGGCTCCCTATACTACTCACCGAAGAAGGTGTGCCAGATAATCGTGGCATGCTGTATGTTGCACAACCTGGCTTTGCGACGCCAGGTGCCTTTTCTCCAGGAGGATGGGCCTGATGTTGGTCTTGTGGCAGCTGTGGAGCCTGTGGACAGTGAAGAAGAGGAGGCAGAAGAAGAAGATATTGACAACCGAAACAACATCATCATGCAGTACTTCCAGTGAGACACAGGTAAGAGACTGGCACTGCTCCTCTCATATCAAACTACTGTAGGACATTGTATAAGTCTGCCTTTTTACCTCTGTGTATGGACCCTGACAGTTCACTTTGGCTTTCCTTTTCACAGATCTAGGTACCACATTCTGCCTTCTGCTATGTTCACTGCTGCCCAACAACTGTCATACTTTGGTATGTACAAATGAACATTAACATTGATATTTGTCAAAGAGGTTGTAATAACACATTTGTGAAAGTACAGACTGACTCCAGATTGTTTTGTGATTCATGGGTGTTTATTTAAGTGCTAATAAGTGGAGGGGGATGTGCAATGGGCTGGGGTGATGGTGGGGGAATATCTATGGTAGAGTCCAGTCTCTTTGTATCACAGGTGCATTGTCCAAGGGGGCATAGGAAGTGGAGCAATGGCAGTTCAAGGTGGTCAGGGTGACATAGTGGGACAGAAGGGTGACAATCAGGAGAGTCTTATTTCCTGGCGGGGGTCTTGGCAATGTTCTCTGTCTTGTGCCTGGATCGCAGGGACCGTTTGCGGGGTGGTTCTCCTTCTGCAGAGGGTGGGGTGCTGGTGGCCTGTTGGTCCTGTGGTGGGACCTCCTGTCCACTAGTGCCAGCAGACGTGGAGGGCTGTTCATCGTCCGGGCTGGTGTCAGTGGCCCGGTGGTATGCCACTTTCTCCCTCATGGTGTTGGCCATGTCTGCCAGCACCCCTGCTATGGTGACCAGGGTGATGTTAATGGACTTCAAGTCCTCCCTGATCCCCAGGTACTGTTCCTCCTGCAGCCGCTGGGTCTCCTGAAACTTGGCCAGTACCGTGCCCATGGTCTCCTGGGAATGGTGGTATGCTCCCATGATGTTGGAGAGTGCCTCATGGAGAGTGGGTTCCCTGGCCCTGTCCTCCCCCTGTCGCACAGCAGTCCTCTCAGCTGTTGTCCTGTGCCTCTGTCCCCTGAACTGTATGCCCACTGCCACTGACCCCAGGTCCCTGATCGTCCTGGGTTAGTGGGTTTGCCTGGGGTCCCTGTAGTGGTGGACACACTGCTGATTGACGTGTCCTGGGGACAGTGGCATGGGCCTGCTGGGTGGGTGCTGTGGTGGTGTTTTCTGAGTGGGGAGGTTCAGTGGTGGTTTGGGACTGTGGCAGGGGAACCGACTGTCCAGAGGTCCCTGATGGGCCGGGCTGGTCATCTTGATCCAGGCGTGCAGAGCTGCTGTCATCACTGTGGGCCTCTTCTGTGGGGGGACAGAATATGGGTGGCACCTCCTGTCTGGTGACGTTGGGTAGGGGTCCTGTTAGGGTGTAAATGCATAGTTATTGTATCTGTGTGTGCCATCTTGTGCAATGGGTGACTTTCCCTCTATTCCTGTGCTTGCATTATCGCCTTGGCCCTTGTGTGGGTGGTGGTTGTGTGCCCTGGCTGAGTCTCTCTACTGGACATGCTTTGGTGATGGGTGTCCATGCAGGTCTGTGATGGGTGTCCATGCATTGTTGTGAAATGCAGGGCTTGGTATTGGAATGTGTGGGTTGTGATAGTGGGGTATCTGTGAGGTGTTGGGGTGATGGGTGTGAGGGTAGGGGTAGGTGTTTGTGATGGCATGCAGGCAGGGTGGGGGATAGAGTAGTAAATATTTGACTTACCAGAGTCCAGTCCTGCTGCTACTCCTGCGAGGCCCTCAGGATGCATTATTGCCAAGACTTGCTCCTCCCATGTGGTTAGTTGTGGGGGAGGAGGTGGGGGTCCACCGCCAGCCCTCTGTACTGCTACCTGATGTCTGGATACCATGGAACGCACCTTCCCCCGTAGGTCATTCCACCTCTTCCTGATGTCATCCCTTGTTCTTGGATGCTGTCCAACTGCATTGACCATGTCGACAATTCTCTGCCATAGCTCCATCTTCCTGGCAATGGATGTCTGCTGCACCTGTGATCCGAATAGCTGTGGCTCTACCCGGATGATTTCCTCCACCATGACCCTGAGCTCCTCCTCAAAAAACCTGGGGTGTCTTAGAGGTGCCATGATGTGGTGTGGGTGATGTGTGAGGTGATGGTTGATGTGATGTGTGCTGTGATGTGTTGGGGTGTGTTCTTTGAGGTGCATGGATGGTGTATGAGTGATGGTGTTGTCTTTGCTATTCTCTCTCTCTGCTTCTTCCAAAACTGGTCTTTGTAAGGGGTTGTGGGTAATGTGGGTGTGTGTTTTATAGTGGTGTGAGTGTGTGGGTGTGGTGTGTGTATGTGTGTCAGGTGTGTGTAGTTTGAATCGTCCAATGTGGTTGTGTTTTGTAAGTGTGTGTGTATTTTGAGCGCAGCGGTGTGTACCGCCAATGGATTACCGCGGTTGAAAGACCGCCGCGTTGATTCGTGGGTCGTGATAGTGTGGGCATATTCCTGTTGGCGTAACGGTGTGGGTTTTGCTATCGCCAGTTTATCACTGACCTTTGGTGTGGCGGACTTGTGTGGGTGTCTGTATTGTGGCAGATTTCTAGATGTGGGTCATAATACCTGTAGCGGATTTCCGCCGCAGCCACGGTATGTTGGCGGCCGTCAGCACGGTGGTCAGCGGCCTTTAACGCCAGGGTTGTAATGAGGGCCTATGTGTCTTCCTCTTGGAATGCTGCCACCCATAGAGGTGTGTAACACTTGGGGAAGCATATTTGCATGCATCTCTTCAAACATGCATGGCACGCCTTTATTGGCAGTTCCCCCTGATTTATTGAAACAGGTACAAAATGAGCAGGGGGCTGCACCGGCTCTGGGCTTAGGAATGAAGTGAAGGGGGAACCTTTCTATAGTTTCTTCAATCATCCTGAGCAACATTAAGGGGAAGCTTTGGGTCTGGCTATAGGTCAGAGACTTGAAGCAGTTCCACTTCAAGATCGTAAACGGGAACTACTGAAAATAGTTTCATAAGTTTACACCTCTGTGGGTCATGATACCTTGGGTCCACAAGCTGTCATGCCACATTGAAAATCTAAAAGTGACAATGAAGTTTCCTTAAAGGAGAAATCTGCAATGGAAGGCAGAAATAAACAGAGAGAACAGGCATAGATGGTCTGGGTCTCCTGTACATTGGGTATCCAGTAAGGGTAGTTATAACTTAAGAGACTGCAATACGATTAAAAGCTGGAACTGTATTAGTATTCTGATAGCTGCTCTTCAGGTTCTTTTTATGACTAAAAACAAATGAGCAGAAAGAGTGAGTCAATTCGATTACAGAAGAAAAAAAGAGTAAAGCAAGAAAGGTGGGACAGGACAAGAGGCTGAAGTCAGCATTACAAGGGAAGAGAAAGGATCAGACTCTAAGACTCCAATTATAAAGAAGAAGTGGCAGGACTTTCTAAGAAACATGCCAATGCAGCTACTGCTACTCCTGCAAAGCAGGATTTGGGTGAAAGCACTTCTATACAATGAAGCAGAAGTCACAACAGTGCATCGGGCTCTCCAGGGTTTGGGAGGCAAGTCCAACTGATGAGTTCATATGGGTTGGAACTTCAGATAAGCACTTAAAACCTCCTGATAAGGTTCATGATCTAGAGATACAGATTAAAGGAGATATACTGCACATCATTAAAGTATAATCTGGCTGCATTTATACTAGCTAAAGATGACTGGCCTCCAGTCTTTATTAGGGAAGTGCCCAGAGAGCAGAAGGTAATAAAGGTAGCCTTTTCTTCCATAGTACCTCAAGATATCAGGGGAATGTACACCAGTGAATGGGCTGTTAAACAGGTTCCGGCCTTATACAGAAGCCAAACAAGGTAGAATAACACTCTATTCCACAAGCTACTCCTTTATGCAGTGAAACACAAGCACAGCCTCAATACTTTTAAAGCCAGGAGCAAAGTGTGGTATAAAGGCAATATTAGATAAACTGCAATATCAGGGCATAATTGCTCCTTGCCTTTCACCAATGAACAAGCCCCTTTTTCCCTGTCTCCAAACCAGACAGATCCTACAGAATAGTTTTAGGCAATAGAGATTTAAAGACAGATACACTGTGCAAAACACACACACACTGTTTTAAGGACAAACCTGAAAGGAAAAAATATAAACCAACCCTCAACATTTCCAACTGGGTTTTTAGTCAAAACATAGCACCTGAAAGTGAGACTCTTACTACCTTTAGTTTCAATAGGGTGCAACTGTCATTTAAATGTTTGCTTATGTGCAGGACTGCTGGAATTATGTGACTGTGCGGCAAGTTACACATAATTATAGATTTGCCACACTTACCACATAATCCATCATCTGGCGCATATTCTACAGATTTTAACAAACACAAAAATAGTTTCTAACTCAAACAGTTCAAATGTTAGCAAAAACACTGTGACAAGTGTTGCGGCACAGTGTCACGCCCTTGGGAAAAGTTGATTGGTCACTTTTCTATAGCTTATTACTATTTTTCAGTGTTAATCTGGTACTAGTGAGGTTTAACTAATGCCTAGACAGTGTTAACAACTTAAAAAATGACAAAATAATGAATACTATCACAAAATGTGCCGCATAATGCTGCATAATTTGCCTTTTCTTGCTGCATAATTTACACAACCATACCACATAATTTGACCCTCCCCTGCTACATAACTCCAGTGGCACTGCCTATGTGGAATAAGAACAGCCCTAGAGATCTTACAATTAAATGCCGAGGTGCTATCATACATAAATGACATCTATCTCACTGATTATCTAGGTGTACACCTAACTAGGGTGGAACAATAATATTAACATCACATGGTTGCAAGATTAACTTTAAAAAGTGTAAAATTGCGTACCTTAAGGTGACTTTTCTTGGATAAGAGTTATCCAATGAGGCAAGGGTTTAGCTTTGGAAAATCTTCACAAACATGCTGCCTGGCAGCCTCCTGACACAAGAAGTTACAAACCTTGCTAGGATTCCTCAACTTTAGATGAACTTACTTGCCACACTATGCTGAGCGAATGAAGCCCTAGTGTGACTTAATTTCACCCATGTTGTCAGCGAAACTGTGGACGAACTGACACACTGATATCTTGCATGCTCTGAAAACAGAGATGCTAGGGACAAAATATTTACAAAGTAGAGATAGTAAAACAAACCTAGTATTTAGAGGCATGCCAAGACAGTCAGGTTATACTTATGAAATACACTCAGACTGTGGTACCACACATTTTGTTGAAGGTTGGGGAACAGGAGAAAATTTATGGGTGGTCTACAATTACATCCTCACTCTTATGATTCACAAACACTGGAAGGCAAATGAGACACTTAGAGGTCAACAACTGTTTTTTTTCTTTTTTACTGAAGCCCAAACTATAACTTTCTTCAGTTTGTTAGGAGATGATCCATAATATATTGATGTTTCTATTGAGTTCTGGGAGTCAATTCAAAAAATCTGGGTGTCATGCTTCATAGTCAGCTATCCTTGCTCACCAGAGAATTTTTCTAGTGTCAGACTGGCTCACCTATGGGACTGTAGGGAGCACGTATGGATGACGAATTGGTAATATTCAGTCAGGAACTCCCTATATTCAGTGATCTGGAGGAAATGAGATGATTAAAATCTACAGCAATGTCTAGGAGTTGTAATCACTCCAGGATCTGTGGGTTGACATGTTTCAGTCATTGGCCCTATGCATGGTTGGTGGCTTTTATCAGGGCCAGGGTAACCTAGAGAAAAAGGGATCCATATGTGCTCCCTACAGTCCCATAGGTGAGCCGGCCCACCACTAGAAAAATTCTCTGGAGAGCAAGGATGGCTAATAATGAAGCTTCTCCAACTGGCTTTCCACCTAAGAGTTCCTACACTGTTGATTCAGATAAGACTTCTGTGGTCACGATACTAGGAATGGGAGACAGGATAATTCCTAATAAAGTGTCCAGATTAAATTTAATCATGGAAGCACATGGGGGATTGGCATTTGCCCATGCTGGGAATAATGCAACAGTAGCAATGCTACAGCAGTGTTACCGGTGATCCCGTTTATATAAACAGGCTAGACATTAAGTTAGACAATGCAATATTTGTCAATAGATCACAGCTTCTACTGTTCGAAGACCTCTGCAGACTCCCCTCACAGATTCCAATAGCTCTTTCAGGATTATATATTTGGACCACACCAGGCCAATACATTCTGTTAACTAGTATTTGGGCCTGGTTTAGAGTTTGGCGGATGGGTTAATCTGTCACAAACGTGACAGATAGCCCGTCCGCCGAACTCTAAATCCCATTATATTCTATGGGATTTAGATTTCAGTGGACGAGATGTTTGTCACCATCCGCTGAGTTCTAAATCAGTCCCTAAGTATATATTATTAGAAACTGATTCATGTTCATGATTCTTATGCGTGTGGCTACAGAGAAATGCAAGTGCTTGAGCAGTCATAAAGGATCTGCAGTGTCTGGTTGTCATGTGACCATCTCAATTAATTCAGACAATGATCTTGTATTCTCCTCCAATGCTTACAAGGATGCTATTTGTGCTTTGGGAGTCTGCAATTCAGCAATCTGTTTCAAGCAGAGTCAAACAAATTAGTTGAGTGAAATAATGATTTGATTAAACAAGCTTTGACTGCTAGGGTACCAAGCTCAGGTTTTAGTTGATACCATAATCTGTATGGAGTCCAGAGAGCAATAAGTAACTTGTTCAGATGAGTATTGGGAGGCACACTTCATACAAGGTGCTGTTTGGAGTGTCCATGGATGTACATGGCTTAGATAATCCCGGGAAAATGGCGAGCGAGAAAAAGTTTGACCTGGAACAAAGTTTAAATGCCTTACAGAGTGGCCAAGAGGTCAGAGACAAGCTATATAAGAAGCTGCAACAAGTGAAGAGAAGGTTTTAACAGCAGCTGAAAGTCGGGGATCCAGTTTGAGAAAAAGATCCACAACAAGCAATCCTTTGAACCATCCTACAGATCACCCAATCCAGTTCTTGGAGTAAAACAAACTGTGATCCTGACCCTTTTTTCTGGTTCAAAGACAAACTGGCAGGTATCCATTCACCATGTGAAGAAGCATTATGTGTCTGATTCCATACAGCAGACCATCCTCGACACCAAGAAGGATTCAGAGTAGACCCTCTCTACTTCTCTGTACTCTGAATGAACTATCCTTAGAAGAGAACATTCACATCACTAGCTTGTGTACCCAACCGGGGATATTTGAGTGAACTGCGTCTCCATCTTTACACAGAGCAATGGAATCCAGGGATGAATCTGATGCTGCCATCATTACAGTTGCAATTGTTCAACACAACACCATGGTTTATTATGAACCCACATGAATCAGCATCAATCAAGATGACGCCTTTTCAAGAAACAATGATCTATGAGAACAAATCTGAATTCTACACAGAGGAGGTATCACCAGCCTTTACATAATCGATTTCTTCTCGCTCTACCATTGATTTTGTCACAGGTACTTGATACCACCTTGGTCCTATGTATGGATCAATGTGGTAGTCTTTCTTTTCATCATGTGTCTGACAACCATGGTTGCTATTCCACTGCAACTGAAGGAACATTACCTTCTTGAAAGAATGGTTCTACAACCTGTGATTCGAGAACTTCAACCACATCTCTCAACCCACAGAGCTTGACGAGATCTCGACGCTGCAAATATCACAGCTTATCCTGTGCCTAGGGCATAGCTTGGGAAAACGTTCCTTGTCAAATTATGGGACCGACTGAGACATTGCAATTATCATATTAATTGAAAATTCCAATGAATGATGTTATCATTCCAGGTTCTATTTCAGATGACTGGGATACAGAAACTGTAAAACATATGATGCCTTATTTGCACGCATATACCACCTTTTACATTGAAGATCCTTATTTGAGTGCCTAAATTATACTGAAATGTATCATTATGCACATTATAACATTTACAGAACTAATTATCCTAGGGAAACATACAACTACGCACATTGGGAACATTGTGAAGCTCTGCCTCTAAATAGTCACCCAAATTTCTTGAATACATTTTCCTATTTTTAGAGTGAACACAGGTCACATCACTCAGCTTTTTATTTTTCACAAAGTCCACAACAACTTCAGAAAAATTTAATTATTACCAATAAACTGATTTATTCAGACAAATGTAATCAGAATTTGGCTATAGATGGATAAAGAAAATGTTGATGGGAAAATCGTTTGGGGAACAAACTGTTGGGATATTCAAGGCAAACAAGCATTATTTTGAGCATGAAACATCCATAAAGAAATTATTTTTCTGAATAAAACCATCCAGCAGACTACCTTTGTGGGATTTGGAGCCATGAAAGACCTTAAGCCAGAGGTCTTCAAACCTGGGGGGCGGGCTCCCCTAGGGGTGCCTCAAGTGATCCTAGTGGGGGCGCCAGACACTGGCCAAAAGAAGCATTATACAGATAACATACCTTTGTTTTGAGCAGAAGCTTGTTATTGCATTTTTAAAAAGGTAACAGTACTTAACTGCAATGTTTAAATAGGTCTAAACATATTTAAACTTTGCCATTTTTATAAAACAATTGTGAACAATTCTGAGGGTGGCCCAGTGATTTTTATTGTTCAACTGGGGGGGGCGCGGCATTAAAAAATTTGGAGACCATTGCCTTAAGCCCTCTATACCAAAAGTTAATTTAACCTTGTTTATGAATGGGCAATCACAAATTAACATTTTTGATTCTAAAATAAATGATATGATCCAGAATGGAACTTATTATCCTTTTCAGTTCCCTTTTGAAGGTTTAGCCTTATGGTCCTATGATTCCAGTACTTGTATGCATTGTTTTCTTTCCAACAGCTCTGGTCCTAAAGCTAATTGCTTTGATCCACGATTTAGCACTGATCAGTATAGGGAAAGGTGCGGAAGACATTGTGACGCAAAGGGTTAATTAGCTTGAGCAGTGTAGATGAGCGTGATGCCTGCTGAAACCCCCGAACAACGTGGAAAAGTTCATGATGTTATGTCAAGCTTGTTTGTGTAGGAAACTCCGTCTCAACCTTGAGAACGAGAGTGCAGGGAGAAGATGGAATGAAAACAAAGGCTGGGGAAGGGCAGAGCAGCCAAGAGACAAGTGCTGATAACATAGCTAGAAAATGCCAGAAAGAGATTGAATCCAAGCTTTGAGTTATTTAAGCACTGAAGTGCGGGTGAGGGATTTGAAGCTCGCAGATGGGGTTGTGAAAGCTGTCATGGCCCAGCGCTGCCTCCCTGTTTGCTGTTCAGAGACCGTGACGCTTGAGGTGGGGAGAGAGGTCCAAGCAGGCGGTAGAGGGCTTCCCAGCATTTCGTGGACTAAGTTAAGTTCCACACAGGGATAAAAGGCCTTTGTTTCTCTGCTCTATTATTATGATTGATTATTATGCTTGCACTGTGTTTAGAATCTGAAGTATTCAGCTCGTTTATATTTTGCTTTCTGAACATCGTAGTGTGAGCTTGCTGCAGTAATTGAAACATGCATTTTGGTGTGCAGTAAATCAAAGCTTATCTGAAGTATTCAGCTCGTTTATATTTTGCTTCCTGAACATCGTAGTGTGATGCATTTTGGTTTACAGTTAATCAAAGCTTATATCTGTCAATGAACTCTTTGCTTATACTGTATATATGCATAGATGCTCTTTGTAGAGTACTCATATATAAATAGATGCTTTTCATTACTATTCTTATTCTACTATTGTGGATGTGCGAAATGCATACATTTACCTGAAATTCTAGTAAAGCTAAATTGTATTCATAATTGGCGTGTGGTCCTTCATTGAGCGTCCTTATTGACTTATACCGAACAGGTGTCAACCAGTCACCTGGATAAGACAAGCACCCAAATACCTTTAGCAGTTACCACATATAGGGACATATTTAAGAGCCCCCAGCGCCACTGGAGCATCACTTCTGTAAACCTGAGGCAGCGCCAAAATCTAACGCCACCCCAGAGAGTGCTTTCATTTCTCCTCGTTTTTTGCACTTTCTATGTGTGCTGCATTTTGCAGCACACATAGAAGGAGCAAATCGCCATTGAAGATTGTTTTTGTGGAGGAAGGTTTTCTTTTCTGCACAAACACAATCTCCCCCTTAACGCAACCATCCTTGCACTATGGAACAAGGGTGGCAGCATTAGCACGCTGCAGCAAATTTAGCGCTGGCACAGGGGGAAACACAGGGGTGCGCTGTCTTATTGTAAATACATAGTAAGCGCATCCCTGCATTTTGAAAATGACGGTGCGTGAAGCTGCCAAATTTGGCGCAGCGATGTGCACCTTCATTTTCTCTTAAATCTGGCCCATAGTGTCGGCAAGCCATGCCAACATTGGTTAGCACACTTCAGTCTTCCAGCTGTGAAAGAGCATTTGTCCTTTTTTACAGAAATCGGGGATTGTTCTGATTTTCTTTTGAAACCACGTCCCATTAGGAATAAGTGATTTAGTGATTCTCAGAAAAAGCTGGAGAAAACCTGCAAACCGTTTTTTAAAGTTATGGACAATGGTATGAACATGCCTTCTAAAAGAGTATATTCATTAAACAACATCATGTCATCAACCTTAGATCTTCTTAAAGGAGACTTAGGTTTGTTACAACATAGCCAGGCTCTGTTAAGAGCTAAACCACAATTAAATTGGGCTTTAGAAACTTTGAGATCAAGTTTTGTGCCCTGGGAACTACTGAATAAAACAGCTATTTTTGAGCCTTTATAAACAGACAACAAAGGCTTAAAAGAATCCACATACACTTTGTTGAACAAATGGAAGAAACATAATTTTCAGTTAGTAGAAATCCACCCATTACATGTTTAATACAAGGCATTATTTCCATGCCTTTTACAACTTTTCATTTTCATGACTGTCAGAACTACAAGTCCTTAGGCTTGTATGGACCTTACATATATTCCATTCATTGAATTTCCTTTTTTACATGTGCTTAAATAAGGATGATCCTGTGTTTATCAGTGCTACCAACTGCACAAATCCTCTAGGTCACTCTATTTTATGCGATTTAATTTCCCTAAATAAAATACGTAATGCTTTGATGCCTGGATTAAGATGTGTTCTATCAGTTACTCCCATTTCTTCCATCCCCACACACAATGAATTACTGAATAACAAGTCTTATTTAATTTAAACCAACATCTGTTTATGTGGGTTAAAACCCGGCCACCTTTATGTGATTATGGTTTCTAAAACAATACAGTACTTTGGAAGAACTTTGTACCCACCACATCAACAGGTAATCAAAGATGTCTCTTGGCCTAATATTGATATGAGGGGCATGGGTTTTGATGAACTTAGCAAATTAGTCCCTGTGTTACTACAAAAGGAAGTTTCTTTGACTTCTGTGGCAGAAACTTATAACTTGCAGGCAGCTAGAACTGCTTCAGAGATTCTGAGGCTGTTACAGATGCAATACCCAACTCTCGGCCTGATTTAGATATTGGCGGACGGGCTAATCCATATAGCGATGATGAACATCCTGCCAGCCCCAATATAAACCCCATTATTCCCTATGGGATTTAGATGTCAACGGATGGGATATCCATCACGGTTGTGATAGAGTAAGCCATCCGCCAAGATCTAAATCAGGCCCTCACTTTGCTGATATTGTTCATACGATCTTTTTTAACATATCACCATAAACTGATATTGCAATTTTTTTTTAGAACATTGGGTCTGGTATGGTGACTGAATTTAAAACTTTGGGGAATATTTAAGAAAAGTGGTGCTGCACAGAGTGCAGCACCACTTTTCTTGTGCCCTTTAGTGCCCCCCTACCTCCACCATTTGTTTGTCATATTTAAAATACGGGGCACCATGGCGCAGGGTAGGGGGCAATAGTGTCATTTTTTTTACGCTATTGATGTACTCTGGAGGAGAGTACCAACATTTTGGCGCTACTCCTACAGAGTACATAGGGGCCCATTATATTCACTGGCATGCCCCCTTTTAACGCCTGCTCTGAGCAGGCGTTGAAAGTGCTGAAACATAATGATGCAATGAAATCTGTTAGATTTCCTTGTGCCATTTTTTCGGCCTCCCTAATGGGGAAATGCCCCCTTTGCATACATTATGCCTGGTGCAGGCATAATGTAGCACAAAGGGCTACAAAGTGGCGCAAAGCATGCATTGCGCCACTTTGTAAATATGGTGTGGATTTTTTTGGCCTTCTAACGCCACATTAGCATAAAAAATGATGCTAATGTGGCATTAGAATGGCACTAGAGGATCTTATATGCCCCTGTGTTAGGGCTGGTACCATCATTTTTTCACTCTTTGTTCTCCAGTCTCTTTTTGGAGGATTTCCGACCATTCTCCTGCTCATCGGCTGTGGATATTGTCATCTTCCTCCTGATCAGACAAGAAAACCAGCAGCGTGAAATACATGTATCCAGCTGAACAGAAATGCTGAGAAACCCATGCTCACTATCTGTAACATGTTTGGCTTTCTGAACTAACGAAAACTGGATGCTGTCTTTTTGCAAAATGGATGCTATGCAAGTGAGACCTACTGGATCTGGCCTTCTCTGCAGGGTCACTCTCAAACTTTTTGCCTTTACCCTCCATTTTCATGCTGAGGTTCCTTTTTGCTGACCTTAGGCCTCTGTGCACTTTAACACTGCTAACTAGTGCTAATGTGCTTGTGCTCATTCCCCTAAACATGGTTGTATTGGTATACACCTAATTGGTATATTTAATTTACTTATAAGTCCCTTGTAGAGTGGTATACCATATACCCAGGGCCTGTAAATCAAATGCTACCAATGGGCCTGCAGCACTTATTCTTTTCTATTCTTCAGGATTTATATAGTGCATGGTTACCCAAAGGGCTTTGCAGTACTGGTAATAAACCTCCACTAACGGTTCTACTTGCCTGTCTAGGGATTAGAATATGTTTTCAGCTGTTTTTTTAAGCTGATTTCTGATTTGTCCAGTCTGATGTGTGTTGGGAGAGGATTCCAGAGTTTAGGTGCCAGATATGCAAAGGAAATTCCTCTGCATAGTGCTTTTTTGATCCTTGGCACCAGTAGTAGATTACGACCCTCAGAGTGTAGTGTTCTTCTCGGGGTATAAGGAGTCACTAGGCGTTGAATGAGCTGGGGACACTCTTTGTTAATGACGCAGTGGGCCAGGCAGAGAGATTCAAACTGGATTGTCTTCTGGATTGGCAGTCAATTCAGGGCTGCTAATGCTGGTGCTGCTGACACATGCCTGGGGATTTTGTAGAGAATCTTTGCTGAGGCGTTGTGGATTACCTGCAGTCGATTTGTCACATGTTTGGGACTGCCTAGGTAGAGGGGGTTTCCATAATCCAGATATGAGCTGATAAGTCCCTGTACAACCACTCTTGGGAGTGGGGCCAGGAACCAGCTTAACAGTTTTCTCAGAGTACAGAGAAGTCCAGAACAGCATACGGCCAGTTTCTTGGCCACCAACTTAAATAGCACTGTAAAACATGTTTGAGGCCTGCAATTGCAGCTTGAATGCAGTTTGGCATTAAACCCCCTTGCCAAGCCTTAAACTACTATTTTATTACATATGAGACAGCCCTAAGGTAGGCCCTAGGTGGCTCAGGAAACAGGGTGCTGGGTAATTAAAAGGTTGGCCTTGTAATTTCAAGTGTTAAATATCCGGGTAGTGAAAAACTCCTATATTTGTTTCTCACTACTGTGAGGTCTACCCCTCCCATAGGATAACATTGAGGATTACATATTACATTTAATGACCTGTACTTCCCAATTTTTATGTTTGGTGTCTTTGGAATTGTAATGAAATACCATATTTAATGGTAATGTTGGGTGTTTGGTTGCAATTTAAAAAATTTCACTTTTAGAAAGTTACACTTTTTCTACCCTTAGCCCTTTTAAGCCTGTAGCCTGGCCTGGGTCACATGACTAGATGTAACTGGCAGTTAGACTTTGTGAATTCCTCCTAGACAGTCACATAATAGAGGGATCAGGTGTGCCTGAATGGGCCATCTACTGGCAGGATGGGGTAGGAGAGGAGCACAGCCCCACTTACAACTGAAAAGCTCCTCTCTGCCTTCACACAAAGGGCATAATGACCTCACATTGTCACTGCAGCCAGTTTAAGCCAGGAAGGGGAGACAGGAAATTCCATGCACTTCAAAGCCACTGTCTAGAAGCTTCTCCCATTTTCCAGAATGAGGGTACAATGGTGTAAAAAGGGACCTCAGACACCAACTCTTCAGTGCACTTCTGGAACTGTGGATACTCTGCCAGGAAGAAGGACTCCTGTGCTGCGGAAGGACTGCCACTCTGCTGGACTGTTGCTCTTAAGGACTGTTGCCCTGCTATCCTGCTGCTCTGCTACCTTCTGCTTGGGTACAAGGACTTGATCTCCAACTGCCCAAAACTCACATGGACTAGTTTGTTGGCTTCCTGTTCAGAGCCAGGGGGACACAAAAGGCTTCCTCCATCTTGAACCCACACCTGGGCCCAGTCTGAGTGTCTCCTGACCCTTGAAGTGGTGCACCTACAGACCTGGACCCTTGGAAGTTGTGCTAAAGGTACCAAGATAGCCAAAATCCAAAACTGAAGACAAACAATTTTGGGCTAAAAACTGCTCTGAGAACCAGATGGAGAACGGGACCAACCAGGTAACATATCTGCCCGAGGTGCATTGCCAGTTGGATTGACTTAGTCGCTTCACCCGCTTCGTTCTTCCCTGGAGCAGCAAATTCTTTCATCAGTCCTTTGCCAACGGGGTATCCGACCTTGTGGCTCTGTCTTCCGCTACAGCCCTCTGCCTCGCCCCACTGGAGATTTTCTACTTTTATTTCAATGACTACGTTCAAGCGTAGAAAGCTTCACTGAGGCTTTGACCCAAGGCCACCTTCCTCGGATACATCCTGCAGCCTTGCCTTGCTGAACTTTACCTTTTCAGACACTTTTTCTCAGAATTTCTTCTATGTCTGAAGGTAAATGCTGACTGGGCTCAATCCAGTTTTTGTTCTTGTACCCTGAACCGCGCACCATAGCGGTTGGCCATATTGTTTTTACTTTAATGGGGTGTCATGCAACTAGATGTCTGCGGTTGGAGCTTTGACCATTTAGGTGCTTGTTTTTGCTAAAACATTAAAAATTCGAAACTTCGGCTCTACCTGTTTTCTGGTGTATGAAATTTCAGTTGAAATCATCTTGGATCTACATCTGAAGCAACACTCAGTGGCTTTCCTAGATGTGGAAATGGCCTGCATCTGTTCCTGTGTTGCTGTGTGTGAACCTGAGGTGATCCAACTATCCTCAAGTGAGGACAAAGAGCTACTAATGATTCAACAAAGAAATCTGCACAAGATACTGTATTTGCTACAAAGACTGTCATGAAGCAGAAAGATTTCAACAAACTATTTTGGCGTTTTCTTTTTCTTTTTAAAGCTGCATTACTTTTAGTTTAGCATATTCATTATCATAACCGATCTGTTTAATCTCTGAACAATATCTCTATTAAACCAACATATTGCTATAATATGTTTTTATGATAATGTCATTTTATAACACCTTTTACATTTTATGTTTTAAATATTTATTTGCTTGAAACAAGGAAGGCTTAAAAAATATCAATTAAGTGCTTGCTGCATTATTTCCTGCCATTTTTCACTATCATATCTTTTATCAAATTTGTGTATGTATTCATCTTATGCTTATACATATGTGACGAATCTTATGAAATTTTTTGAGATATTGAGTTTTATATCTAAATGTTTGGAGGGCATGGATTTCTTTATAAAATTTGATAAATCCTTATGCATAGCTCTGCCTCTATTACGTCACATTCAGACGTACCAGCAGGGATGAAGTAAAGTCGAAGGTCAGACTCCATCTTGAGGAAACAGAGACTACATTTTCTCTATTGTGCCCTTATCATTGATACCTCTGCCTTTGATGAAGATGTCATCTGTCCTTATCTTTTCAAGTGTCAAGTCATTCAGACTCAGACATCAACAAGGCTCCTGATGCAAAATAAGTCTGAGATAAGTGCCTTGTTATCTCTATTTCAAAGTCAGATAATAATAACAGGATAGAAAATGTAGTCTGAATTGACATGTTTTTACCTTATTTGTTTATACGAATGTGTCTAAGACTACCATATTGATGCACACAGATTATGGCACACATTCCTAAGGTTATATCAGAAATGCCCCACATCAGTTAAGCCACAATATAAAAGGCCAGTCAAGTGATCACTTGGCAGGAGAGGTCCTTTGCCCCAGATTATTGGTAAGATACTGCCAGAAGAGTTCGAGAGAAACTACCAGACTGCTGTGATGCCGTAGCATCCTGTTTTGCACCGAAAGCTGATACCAAACCAAATCCAGGAGGAGAGGAGCTGATGCTGATGCATGTTTTCCTTTTGGGGGATTACTCTCTTGCTGTAAACAGGTATGCAGTGAGTTAATTCTCCCTAACAAACTCTAGATGCTCTCATCTTATTGTGCATAGAAGCAGGTTTTAGGGTGTAAAGTTGTTAGATTATATTTACACAATGTTAACAATGTTCATAGTGTTCTCATTGTTCTCAACATGCATTAGTGCTGTTTTAATAATATTATGTGTGGTTATTTTGAATGTTGTAAGCTTAAAGGAGAACCTCTTGACCTAAACACATTTGAGAATAAAGTGTCTTTTCTTAGTGCAGTACCTGTTTGTGATTTAATAAAGTACAAAACTGGCCTTTCAAATTACCACTACATCCCTGAATCCCTGTTTATGTTTATTTCTAAAAATATGCATATATAATATATATATATATATATATATATATATATATATACATATATATATATATATATATATATATACCCTAGTGGCGGTTGCCTCTAGGTAGTTATAGTTAGGACCATGTTTCCATGGAAAAAGCATTTTTTGACTTGCCTATATCTTTGGCACCGTTTGATGAATCTTCACGAAATTTTCCAAAAAAACGCCCCGGTGATTCTTATTGCACACTGGAAGTTTCGGGGTGATCCATCAAGCGAGGGCCGAGAAAAAGAGGGGTCCAAAAAAAATTGTGTTTCCCATGGTAATTTCAACGGGACCTTTAGACACAACTACAGCCCAAACCACTGGACGGAATTAAACCAAATTTGCGAGAAAGATAGCATTCGGTATGCAGATTAGACTTTCGTGTTTCGTGTTTATTTGGTGTAAATTCGCTCAGTAGTTTTTGAGAAATTAAAGGAAACCCCAATTTGTGTATCTGTGATTGTGAAGAATTCACGAACAAACTAGCTCATGCAGGGAAATGCACAGTTCTGATTGGCTGCCAATACTTCAAACCAGGAAGTGTTGGCAGCCGTCTTGGGACTTGACTGTAAAAAAAGGACAAGGGGCCAGGGTAGAGTCACCCTGAACCCTCACCTCTGGCGCTGGGTCCCAGAGGGATCTTTACCCAGGGAAAAGAAGCATTTAAAAAAAAAAATTACCACGAAATCACAGCGATGTTGCAGGAAAAATTAAAAAATAAACAAAGGCAGGTTCTGGCACCTGTTTTTAATAAGCCCCCAGGTGAGTGCATTATTTTTTTCAATAGGGGGGCTCCTGGCCCCCCCACAGCCCCGGGGACCACCAGCTCCGTGGGAAACATTATTTCCTTATGTGGGGGAGGCCTGAAGGCCTTTGCCGCAGCCCCGGAGAGCACTACCTCCTCGGGCTTTTATCTAATATGCTGCTGGGGAGCGCACCCCCCCCGCAGCCCCGGGGACCACCACCTCCCCAGGGCGAACAGTAAAAAATGTAAAGAGGGTCCGTTTCGGACCACCAAACCCTGGGTACCACCACCTTGTGGGGTTTCCCTCGGAGAACCACTGATAGCCCTTGGCACCGCCATCCCCCAGGGCTGGCCTTCTGCCATGTCCTGGGGTGTGCACCCCCAGGACATAGCTGTTTGCTTTTGCTTGGTGGGACCTGACAGCTTCCACTATGCAAAAGCAAACATAACTTCACTTTCTGACAGCAGGATCTGTCAAACAGGTCCCACTGCCAGAAAGCAGAGTTTTCATCTGTCTTTCCTGCACCCAAATATGCGTGCAGGGAAGACAGATGAAAACATTGCTCCAGTAAGCAGGGAGCTGCTATTAAAAGCAGCTCCTTGGTTGTTGGAGCAATGCTGGCTCACGCAGAAGGCGGGAGCCAACTGGGACTGCAGGAGCAGTCTTGAGGCTCCCCCAGTGGTCCCATATAGCCCGTAAAGGGCAAAAAATAAAAAATAAAAATAAAGGGAATCGGGTGGGACCGCAGGGGAGGACTTGAGGCTCTCACCGCGGTCCAAGATAGCCCATAAAGTATATCATCCATCAAGGCCTAAAAAACTCTCTAGCTCTCTCCCTCTCTTTCTCTCTCTCTCCCTTTCTCTTTCAATCTCTTTCTCCCACTTCCACTCACGCACTCACTCAGACCCTTACACACCTACTCACAGACCCACTCAGACATTCACATACCCACTCACAGACCAACTCAGGCATTCGTGCAGGCACACACAGCCCAGTAAGCCCCTCAAGCGCCCACTCACAGATCTACTCAGACTCTCACGCGTCCACTAAAAGACCCACCAATTATAGTTACCTTAGGGCACGAGTTATAGTTACTTGAGATAACTCTAACTATAACAGGTGAATTTCTATGGTTTTATACATTTAAAATGTGAGCCTAACTATAACGTCCCTGGGGTTGGTTGCGGGGCCTGGGCTGCGGAACTGTATGACAGCTCTCAATTGCAGAAAGTGAAGTGTTTGCTTTGACTTGGTGGGAGTTGTTAAAGCTCCTGCCAAGTCAGAGCAAATAGCTATGTCCCTGGGGTGGGCATACCGGGACATAGCAGAAGCAGGCCCTAGGGGAGGACGGTCCCCAGGGACATCAGTGGCTCCTCGTGGCCCCCCTCCAAAGAGTATTGCTCCCGGGAGGTGGTGGACTCCGGGAAGTGGCAGTCCCCGGGGCTGCAGGGGGAAGTGGGGACAAGCAGGCCCCTGCACTCTATTTTTTAAAGCCCCGGGAGGTGGCTGAAGCCAAGTTCCAAGATGGCTGCCAACACTTTCTTCTTGAAGTGTTAGCTGCCAATCAGATCTCAGCACAAGATTGGGAGGGTTCGTAGAGCCTTTGAATCCCTATATATATACAAATTTTAATTTCCTTAGATTTACACCAAATAATAAAAGGGCTCTGTCTGGACCTAGAGCTACCTGTCTGCTAAATTTGGTGTAGTTCCGTCCAGTGGTTCCGGCGCTACCGCTGTTCAAATCTCTATTGGAATTACCATGGGAAATGCTACTTTTTTTTAACCCCTCTCCCCTTTTTCTCTGGTCTTGTTGACGGATCACCCCGAAACTTCCCAGACAGCGGCTGACAAGACTGTCAAATTGTTTTTGGAAAATTACGTGAAGGTTCATCAAGTGGTGCCTAAATATAGGCAAGTAAAAAACAGCCTTTTCCATAGAAACTAAGTCCTAACTATAACTACCTAGTGGTGACCACCATTAGAAAAAATAGATAGCGATAGAGATAGATAGGTAGATAGATAGATAGATAGATAGATAGATAGATAGATAGATAGATAGATAGATAGATAGATAGACAGATCAAAACAATACCTTTCCAGGCTTACAGTGATGCATAAATTATGCAAAAAAGAAGAGAGTACTCTGGGTTGTTCCCAAGTTTAGGTAGAGAGCAGCTCCATTATAAAGTACCCTACAACACAGTAACACTCTAAATTTGCTCACGTCAAATGTCTGTTTTTCTAGTAAAGTTTTTATGCATAGGATTAGCACAGTGCCATCCACGACGAACTAGAAAGAGACTAAAGGCCTCATTTAGAGCTCGGCGGACAGGTTACCCCATCACAACGGTGACAGATATCCCACTTCCCTAAATCTAAATCCCATTATTGTCTATGGGTTTTACATTTTGGTGGACAGAATATCCGTCCCCGTTGTGACGGAGTAACCCATCAGCCGAGTTCTAAATCAGGCCCTAAGCATTTTGCCATTATACACAAAGGGCCTGATTACAACTTTGGCGGAGGGGGTTAAGCCGTCCCAAATGTGACAGATATCCCGCCCACCGTATTACGAGTTCCATAGGATATAATGGACTCGTAATACAGCGGGCGGGATGTCCGTCACATTTGGGACAGTGGTTCCGGCGCTACCGCTGTTCAAATCTCTATTGGAATTACCATGGGAAATGCTCCTTTTTTTTAACCCCCCTCCCCTTTTTCTCGGGTCCTGTTGACGGATCACCCCGAAACTTCCCAGACAGCCGCTGAAAAGACTGTCAAATTGTTTTTTGAAAATTACGTTAAGGTTCATCAAGTGGTGCCTAAATATAGGCACGTAAAAAACAGCTTTTTCCATAGAAACTAAGTCCTAACTATAACTACCTAGTGGTGACCACCATTAGAAAAAATAGATAGCGATGGATAGATAGATAGATAGATAGATAGATAGATAGATAGATAGATAGATAGGTAGACAGATCAAAACAATACCTTTCCAGGCTTACAGTGATGCATAAATTATGCAAAAAAGAAGAGAGTACTCTGGGTTGTTCCCAAGTTTAGGTAGAGAGCAGCTCCATTATAAAGTACCCAACAACACAGTAACACTCTAAATTTGCTCACGTCAAATGTCTGTTTTTCTAGTAAAGTTTTTATGCATAGGATTAGCACAGTGCCATCCACGACGAACTAGAAAGGGACTAAAGGCCTCATTTAGAGCTCGGCGGACAGGTTACTCCATCACAACGGTGACAGATATCCCACTTCCTGAAATCTAAATCCCATTATTGTTTATGGGTTTTACATTTTGGTGGACAGGATATCCGTCCCCGTTGTGACGGAGTAACCCATCAGCCGAGTTCTAAATCAGGCCCTAAGCATTTTGCCATTATACACAAAGGGCCTGATTACAACTTTGGCGGAGGGGGTTAAGCCATCCCAAATGTGACAGATATCCTGCCCACCGTATTACGAGTTCCATAGGATATAATGGACTCGTAATACAGCGGGCGGGATGTCCGTCACATTTGGGACAGATTAACCCCCTCCGCCAAAGTTGTAATCAGGCCCAAAGTCTTTAAGCATAGATTTGGATACAATAGGTATGGAAGAATGACATCTTCCTTGCAGGTGATAGGATTGTAGCCCCTATGTTAGCAGTACAAACTAAAACTCTTCCATTTAAGGAACAGAAAGCCCTAGTTGAAGGACATTTTTTTTCCTTCAAGATAGCCATACATGAATAAAAAGGGTATAGATGCCTGTATCGTCTGATCTAAGGAGCTATGCTGCCAAAGTCAGGGATTTCAGGTTTGCGTGGAACAGTAGACCCTCTGATTTGCTCAACAGCGCTTTATTTTGTCCCCCCTAATCAAGTTAGGATCACTTAAAAAAATAAATCTATGGCCATGAAAGGACGTTAAGGCCCCATACAAAAAAGGTACATAAATTAACTTGACGTATACATTTACAGGTGTAACAGTTTGGAACCCTGCAATCTCCAACCAACTAATGGAGTAATACAGTTCATAAGGCTTTAGTACGATATGCGTCCCCAATTAAATAGAAAATTGTGGCAAACAAAGTGACAAATCCTTCATGAACTTCTACCAGCCCCTGAACTAGACACCAGAATATCAAGCACTTGGGAGGCTTGGTGCATGCCATACCCTGTACAGTTCCCTAGTCTCAGCCCCCACACCTGAATTGTACACCGCGTGAGGAGAGCAGCCTTTCAAAGAAGAGCTTCTCCTCCAAAAAACTTTAAATCACCCACACCATGTTAGGTCTGTGCTCAGTATAGGGAAAGGTGCGGAAGACATTGTGACGTGAAGGGTTAATTAGCTTGAACAGTGTAGATGAGCGTGATGCCTGCCGAAGCCAGAGCAACTTGGAAGAAATTCACGATGTTCGCTTTCAAGCTTGTTTTCTTTTGACATTCCGTAGATAAACTTATTCGCAGCTGCATGTGTGAGAAACAGGCTGTGAAGGAGATTCAGTCTCAACCTTGAGAATGAGACCACAGTAAAAGATGGAATGAAGACAATGGCCAGGGAATGGCAAGGCAGCCAAGAGACATGTACTGATAACATAGCTAGAAAATACTGGAAGGGGATAGAATCCAAGCTTCAGGTTACTTAAACACTGAAAGGTGGGTGAGGGAATTGAAGCTTGCAGATGGAGTTGTGAAACTGTCATCTTCAGACCCAGAGCTGCCTCCCTGTTGTGCTGTTCCAAGACCGTGACGCTCGAGGGGAAGAGAGGTCCAAGCGGGCGGTAGAGGGCTTCCCAGCATTTCGTGGACTAAGTTAAGTTCCACCCAGGGATGAAAGGCTTTTGTTTCTCTGCTCTATTATTATGATTGATTATTATGCTTGCACTGTGTTTATAATCTGAAGAATTCAGCTCGTTTATAGTTTTTCCTTACTGAACATCGTAGTGTGAGTCTGCTACAGTAATTGAAATATGCATTTTAGTGTGCAGTAAATCAAAGCTTATCTGAAGTATTCAACTCGTTTATATTCTGCTTCCTGAACATCGTAGTGTATCACATTTTGGTATACAGTTATTCCAAGTTTATATCTGTCAATGAACTCTTTGCTCAGATGTATACATAGATGCTCTTTGTAGTGTACTTACATATAAATAGATGCTTTTTCATTGCTATTCTTATTCTGTCAATGAACTCTTTGCTCATACGTATACATAGATGCTCTTTGTAGTGTACTTATATATGAATAGATGCTTTTCATTGCTATTCTTATTCCACTATTGTTGATGTGCTAAATGCCTGCATTTACCTGAAATTCTAGTAAAGCTAAATTGTATTCATAATTGGCGTGTGGTCCTTCATTGAGCGTCCTTATTGACTTATACCAAGCAGGTGTCAATCAGTCACCTGGATAAGACAGTCTGCATTCGGTCAGCAATTTCAGGGTGCATGTTAGTACCACCAGATAATACTGTGTTGGCATAAAAGTCTTTCTGGATGGCCACATCACACTTCATAATAGAGTTGAATGTTGTCTCATAAATACTGCATGATTCCATTCCAAAGAAAGAAGGCTTGAAGAGCACCTCAGGGCACCGTAACCTCTCATTGCCAATTGTGATTACCTATCCGTCTGGCAGTTTGTAGCTCTTCTCCAGGGAAGACGAAGATGCTGCAGTGGCCATCTCCTGCTCAACGTCCAGAGCAACATAACACAGTTCTCCTTGATGTTACGCACAATTTCCCTCTCAGCTGACGTAGTGGAGCTGTAGCCTCTCTCTGTTAAGATCTCATCAGATAGTCTGTCAGATCTCTACCAGCCAAGTCAAGATGCAGAATGGCATGGAGAAGGGCATACCCTTCATAGATGGGCATGGTGTGCGTCACACCATCATCAGAATCCATAACAATGCCAGTCGAACGACCAGAGGTGTACAGGGACAGCACGGCCGGGATGGCAACATAAATTGCTGGGGTGGTAAAAGTTTCAAACATGATCTGGGTCAACTTTTCTCTACTGGCCTTAGGGTTCAGAGGGGCTTCTGTAAGAAAGACAGGGTGCTCCTCCAGTGCCACGCGGAGCTCGTTGTCAAAGGTTTGATGCCAGACCTTCTCCATCTCGTCCCAGTTGGTCACAATGCTGTGCTCAATGGGGTACTTGAGTGTCAGGATACCTCTCTTGCTCTGAGCCTCGTCACCTTTGTAGCTGTCCTTCTGCCCCATGCCAACCATGACACTGTGGTGCCTTGGGCGTCCAATGATGGATGGGAACACAGCACGGGGGGGTCGTCTCCAGCAAAGCCTGCTTTGCACACACCAACCATTGTCAATGAGGAGCTCTGCAATCTCCACTTCTGCCATTTCTGATTAACTGAGTAGGGGGGGTTCTGAGGAATCACACAGATGGTTCTGAATGCTGTCAGGTCTGCTGCCGCCAGCTGAGTGATTCACTTTGTGTGGCAACCTCTTATGTGGCTTGATAGTCATTTCCAACAGTTCTGGGTACTGCTGCTTGACAATTCCAGAGTTTGCGGGGATCAAAGAAATCAAAGAAAAGGCATACAGTAATTAATTCAACCATCTTATCAAAAGTGCATTGCCCTCTAAGCCTGCTTCTGGTAGTCTGTTCACAAGTCCTGAATTTTTAGTTTCAAGATTTTGTGAAGAGCTCTATCTTTGGATAGTCGGAATCTATGAATACCAATATGAATATCTACTCAATGAATATCATTGTCATTCATGGTTGCCATTGTAGAATCAGCCTGGAAAATCCACTTGATGGTTGAGGAATCACATAGTAAAATAAATGAATAGTGGAAATTTAACAAACATGGAGAACATTTACGAAAGTGTGCAACCTGTTTCTCTTACAAAAGATAACAAATTAAATGCAAAATAATAACTAAGCCCCTACTGAAAATACAGGCCACCCACCACAACCACAATCAAATTTAATTTTAAAAACCGAATAAAAGTACAAAAAAATACTGGTACATGTCCTCTACTAAACAAAAAACACCCTTCTATAAAGGTTTTACAACTTACTCATGATATCACAAAATCAAAGAGCCTGATTTAGATATTGCCAATCCACAGCGGCGGCGGAACCGAGATCACTGTCAACACAATGGTGTTCCGCCCACCATATTTAGATGTATTGCGGCTGAGCCCCCCTGAGGGAGTGCTCTTCCTAGCCATCAGGCTGGTGGGTTCCCGCCGACCATATTTAGATGTTACAGTTCTCCAGACGGTGTGCTGCCGGCAGATTGCTGACAGAGGGAGGTTGTCACTGGACCCAGTGGACATCAGACAATGGCAGTGCCTATGGAATATAGGTAATTCACAAACACACAAACTGTATCTCGCCCATATGTGCCCCCCACCTACATAACACACCACATACATACTTGTATCTATTGCCATTCCACCACAGCACAAAACATACATGCCACAAACACACATTGACCCACATCCATGACACAACAGGCACACACTATTGACAATGCACCCACACACAACGCAACCACAACTTCCAACACAACTACACACTCATCTACACAAACACACGCACACACAAGCGCAACTACACACATCAAGACAACAACTGCCACACAACAAGACTCACGTGAATGTTGCACACGGCAACACAACAAACACAACAACATCAACGTCATATGCTAGTGTCACACATACTGACACAACCACATCACCCACTCCATCTCCCTCCACCTCAATCAGCCAATTGCATTGCACACACACATACACATACTGACTCACATACAAAACTGGAAGCACAGCATGACAGGCGCAGGTCCCCTTGCAATGTGCACACATGGACAAGGTCTACAAGTGTGATTGTACAGTCACTGTGGTGCCAGCATTCATTTGACAATGAATGTTGACACCAAAATGACAGTTGTGTATGTGTCCGATATGTGTAATGTACCAGTGTGTCTCCATCCATGTCTGACCCAATAGTGTTCCCGATATATGCATGTCACAGTAATTTAAAAAAATGATTGTGACATGTATATGACTGCAGTGATCCTGTGGCACAGTCAATGTGGGTTCCCTACCTTTGAGTCCGGAGATGGGGTGGGTCATGTTTTCAGTGGCAGGAGTGATGGCAGGTCTTGTTCGGTCGTGTCCATTCGAAAACTGAAGTGGAATCAGGAAAAAAGGTCTGATTTACCTCATTTCCCCCCAATCTGCCAACTCAGATGTGGAGTTTGGAACGCCACAGATGGCTTGGCAGTAAGACAGATCCAAATCTGCATGGCGGTAAGAGTGGCTGGAGTCCTGTCCCCAGCCACTATTTCCAATGGCACCGTAGCGGCAGCTGAGGATTCATGGTGGAGACGGAGGGACTCGGGCAGTCTATTGCCTATGGGACTGCCAACATCTAAATCAGGCTGGCGGACTGCCAAGCCAGTGGAGGGTTTTCCATCAAAAAAGTGGTGGAGAACCCATTCACACCAAGATCTAAATCAGGATCAAGGCCCTTAAAAACCAAAGGTATATATGCAGCGGAATTGAAGACAGAGAGAGTGTCACTTCCACCTCAAAATCCAAGTGAAAAGTGACCAGGAGATGGACAAAGCACTGACAGGAGCCTGCTGGACAGGAAAAGGAAATTGGAGTCTCTAGGGCACTTCCTTCCTGAAAAAAAAGTAAAATAAATAAATGATTTTCACACTAAAAAACGACCTGAATGGTCCATTAGAGTAGAATATTCACTCGAAAACACCTTTTTGAGTAGAATTAGCTGCTTCTCGAGTTGAAATTCTGCTTGAGAAGCCTCTGTGCCGCTTACGCTAACCTGCATGACACAAATGGTGGCAGAATAGATACCCAAGCAATACCTTCCCGGTGGAGGGTCTGCAAACAGGTTTAGACCAAGAAGTCTTGGAGGACCAAATGGACAAACTGCCAGTTGTTACGGACCTGACTGTCAAGGCAGTAGTGTTAGTTAAATGTGAGCTGAAAAGCCTACGTAGCAGCCTGACACATATCCAGGATGGTGACTCCGCGAGCAAAGACCACTCTGTGTCGCAGCCTTTGCTCTGGTTCAGTGAACCCACAAACCCTCAGGTGGTTGCTTCTTGGACAATGCATAGCAGATTTTAATGCAGAGTACAATACACTTGGGAATGGTCAGTTCCTGCAATGCCTTCCCTTTCTTTGCTCCAGCCAACCCAAAGAAAAGTTGATCGTCCACCCGATATTTTTGGTTTGATCAGTGAAGAACAAAAGCGCTTTTTTTTTGGTCTAGGTGATGAAGCCTCTCCTCTGCGTTGGAAGAGTGGGATGGAGCAAAGAAAGATGGCAGTGTGATATTTTGGCAGACATGGAAAGGCATTACCACTTTAGGCATGGAAGATGTACAGGTGCGGAGAACCAGTTTGTCGAGGGTGCACAGAGAGCATCTGAAGCTCTCTAACCCTTCTGGCTGATGTTACAGACATTACAAAAGACATTGTGATGTTCAAGAGATGCAGAGGCCATCTATGCATGTGCTCGAATGGGGAGCACATCAAAAACATTAAAACCAAATTGAAATTCCATTGGAGCATAATGAAGGGTTTAAACACAGACGGTTAGTCTGGCACCCTTATGAAAGCCGATATGGCTGAAAGATATCCTGTAACCTTGCTGAAAGCAAAAGGCTAATGATAGAACAAACAATTCCTTGGAAAGAGGTGCAGAGAGAGGATCAACACGTTTGGCAGTGCACCAAGGCACAGACGTGTCCCAACGGAAGGTGTATACATTCTTAGTTGAGGGACACCTGGCTGCCAAAATGACTTCACAGACTTGTGAAGGGAGGTAAAAACTGTCAGCTGCTATGGCTCAAGCTCCATGCATGAATGTGAAGCATGCACATGTGTGGATGTAGGATCCTGCCCTGCTGCTGCAACAGAAAATCCTTCCAAAGGGTCCAGCCTAATCAGAGGACGAATGAGCTGGAGTTCAGGATACTGTACTCTCTGTGCCCAATCCAGAGTCACAAAAAAATGACCTGGGTCTGGTTGTTCCTGATCTTCTTTAGAACTCTAAGCAGGTGTGGTGTGGGTGAGGAGGGGTACATGAGGTGTAATGCATCTCCAAGCTAAAGCCACCTTGGAAACTCCAGCGCGCAGAAGTACTGACATTGCGCATTCTCAGTGGTGGTGAATAGATCTAACCAAGGTTCTACCTTCGGAAGAGACCCTGCACTATCTCTGAATGGAGACGCCACTTGTAATCCATAAGACACCGATGAATGAGTTTGTCCGCCCTGGCGTTCAGGGAGCCTCTAAGGTGTTGCACGACCAGGATTATGTCCTGACATTCCAGCCATGTCCAGAGTTTCAGGGCCTTGTGACGTAGGGTGCATGACTCCACTCTGCCCTACTTGTTGCGATATCACATGGCTGTGGAATTGTCCATGAACACCTGAACCAGCCTTCCCTCGATGGAAGATAGAAAGGTTTTAACATCAAGCGAATCACTCTCAACTCCAGCAAGTTTATGTAGAGCTGAAGCTCCATCGAACACTACAGTCCTCTGATCTTCACCTCTCCCAGAAGGCATCCCCTAGTCAGATGTGACGCATCTCTCACTACCAGGAGCTATGGGTGGGGAAGACAGAGGGGTCTACTGCTAACACAATCGTGGTTCATCAGCCACCACTGCAGGTCTTTTGCAGTCCTCTTCAATACCTGAACCAGATCAGAGAGATTTCTCTGATGCCACGTTTCAGGTCCCACTGAAGAGCCTGTATATGCCAGCAGACATGGATGCAAGAGGTTATGAGGCCCAGCAGCCTCAGAATCAGCCCCAACAAAATCTAGGATAGAGGCTGAAACTTCGTAATCATAGCCTGAGGATCCTGGAATTGCCATTACGGGGGATAGGCCCAAAACTGCACTAAGTCCAGAATGGCTCAGATAAAAAGGAAACATCGGAGAGGGAGTCAGGTGTGACATTGGCACATTGATAGTGAACCCCAACAAATGGAGGAGGTCTGCTGTAGTGTGGAGGTGGGTGAAGACTGCCAGGCGAGCCTGCTCTCAGCAACCAGTCATCGAGGTAGGGGAAGGCTGGAAACCCCTGACCTCGGCAGATGGGCTTCAACCACTGCCCTCACCTTCCTGAACACCCAATGGGCGCCAGTAAGGCAAAATAGGAGCACAGCAAACAGAAAGTGCTCTTGGCCCACTGTGGCCCACCATGAACCGCAGATAATGTCTGTGGGCCCGCAGGACAGTTATGTGAAAATAGGTGCCCTGTAAGTCCAACATTACCATCCAGTCACCAAGTTCGAGAGCAGACAGGACCTGTGCTAATGTGTAGATTTTGAATTTCTTCATCCTTAGGAAGTATTTGAGAGGGTGCAGGTCTATTATAGGACGGAGGCCTCCTTCTTTTTCCAGCACTAGAAAGTAGTGAGAATAGCAACCACAACCTACTTTTGGCTGTGGGACTCTCTCGATGACTTCTATAGCCAAAAGAGCATGCACTTCCTAATGCAGCAAGAAGAGGTGGTTCTCCATCAGCCAGTCTGGGGATGAGCAGATTTGCTGTCTCACTACCTTCATTAGAACTTCTTCATGAAATGTTTTTTCATGCAACTCAAGGTTGCCCCTCCCCCAATGTTTGGAATTGTGCAGAGTGGGGACTTACCATTCCCTAAACCGTTTAAAAAAAAAACAACTTGGATAAAGAAATTATTGCCCACAGTGAGCTGGAAAAGGGTTATTTCGCTCTGTTTACAATATGTAAGAAATTAGATATTAATTGGAAGTAGCATTTGCAAAACTCATCAATCCTATCTCCTTTGGAATCTCCCGCATGAAGTAGGAAGAGTCATTTTGTAATTAAGGTTTAACTTGTCACCTCTACAAGTTTTAACATTTTAACAGGCAGGTGGGAAGGTATTCCAAAGAATGAGAGGCTATGTTAACTTTGTATGAGTCATATTCAAGATCTAACTCGTGTGATTTTAGCATGTTCACCTCTGCATCTTGTACGTCATTACTTTTTTAGACCGATTTTTCTGAAGTATAACATAACTTCGGTAGCTGAGGCTCCTCAGAGTTTCTTTGCACCCACAAATGAAATGGCCTGCACAAAAAAATTACATTTTGTAAATGTTTTTTAAATGTGTTTTAGTTTTCAGATGGCTTTGTGCAATTGTTATATGTACTTAATTTAAATGGAAGAGGATTGTGAATATACACATGTAATAGTATGTTTCATTGGCATTTTATATGCTTTGAGCTTAATTTGATGTTTATTGGTACTAGCACACTTTACTATTGGCGTGGGCTGAACTACATATTTTTTCTTTGCAGTTACTATCCCCTTTAGTGCCTTACCTGTGTTTTTGCATTTCTTCTTTTCAGGGTTTCTTGCTCTCTATTGTAGGGTGTACTATGTTCCATTTGGGGTAATTGCTTACTGCTGTTTTAAATAGATTGCTTCTGTGTATTTGCACTATTAGGGACTCTGCATTTTATAAAAGAGTACTGTATTTTGTATTTTAATGTGATCTGCATATAGTAGGTCTGGCATTTATCCGTGATGGAGTACTGTACTATATTTGTTTCTCATCCAGGTGTAGGTTATGTTGATTAATTTTCTCAAATCATGTATCTGCTTTGGCTCTGCGTATTTGCACTCTTGAGCACTATGCACTTTATTACAGAGTACTGTACTCTGCCTTGATATTGCGCATTTGAACATTGTAATGGTTTTGCACTTCTCATGATGGAATATTGCACTGTATTTGTTATTTTTAACTGATACTTTTCTACTTTTAGGCTGTCTGCTGTTTATGCCTGTGGTCTCTGGTGTTATTTTGATTTGAATGGTTGAAACAATGTATTTCAATATTGTAGCTATATGATGTTTTTATGTTGTTTCATTGTTGATGTTTTATGGCTGTATGTCTGAATATTTTAGATAGTTTCTAGTGAGTTCCAAAACTTAACAACTGAATTTAATTGAATTGAGTGAAGTAGCACTGCACCTTGCCTGAAACCTGCTACACTAGCCTTACACAAGGGAAGGTGCTGGGGACAAATGATGGCTTAAGTCTGGAGTAAAGTGGCCCTACAACGGTGGTTCATGCCAGTATATTTTAGTCTGGAGTATCTCATTTTTTAGGGTATCAAACTATGTTAGATTCTAAAAAGCTAAGCACTGGACTAGACAGTTATTGAATTGCTGGGTTATTGTTGAGTTTTGAGCTTTATGCACTCCTGCATTTCATGCATGAGAAGAGTGTGACAGCTCACCAGTGCTACCACTGAGAGTCAAGTTCTGAAGTGGTTGTATTTGGCCTAGTTTGTAGAGCTACTGTCGGACAGATCCGGTTACATCAGAAGCAAATGACTCCAGCCCCCACAGCTGTGGGCCAGTAGCCCCTGCTTGCCCTGTGGCCCCTGAGCAGGGTCTAACAGTGGCCATGTTTGAGCCTTTGAAGGTTGCAGCTGGTGTAGTTATAATGTCTCTTGTATTTAAGAAAGGTTTGTGAAAGATTGTTTTTTTCTGAACTGTAGTGACTGATTTGAATTAGAATTAGACCTGGCTGAATGTTGAATTAACACAGTATACACGTTACTAAAAATTATATTTTAGTCCAAAACGTTTGCTTTACTAATGCTCTAAAATCTTGCACGCAGGGGGGGCATGTCTATCAATGGAGACCAAAGGAAGGAGAAAGGATAAGGATTAAAGTTATTTACGTAGCAGAATAGTTATCCTGTCAGGGTATCCTCTTCAGATTCATGTTCATCCGCACGCGATAAAGGGCAATGCAGCCAGTGAGCCAAAGAAGAAGGCAAAGGAAGGCATACAAATGGTGGAGAGACACCTGGGGGAATGAAAGCACACAAAGGAAAGAGTTTCACAGAAAAGAGCAAAGAAGGCACAGAGGGCAGGAGAGTGCAGAGGGACACATATGAATGGCAAAGAACAATAGCTGAGATTTCGGGGAGGTGAACAAATGGCAAGGTTCCTAAGAAGAGTACAAAGAGAGGAACAAAGGATAGAACGCCACAGAAAGGTGAAAAGGGAGGGGCACAACTGAAAATGTGCAAGACGAAAATGTGAAGAAAGGTGCTCAAAGGACAGCATGACGCAGGAGGCTACAAATGCAGAAGAACAAATTGCAGCAAGCTGCAAGGGAGTGTAAAGGGCAATGCGCCAGTGGAGAGCCCAAAGTGACAGTGCAACCCAAAGAACCTTCTTTGAGTGATGCCTCTATCACCAGTTGGGGAGCTCCTATTGATCACCTAAGAATTCAGTAAAATTGGTCTCAGAAGGAAATGGCATGTTGTATCAACCTTTATGAACTCCTGGCAGTACACGGAGCGCTGACAACTTTCCACCCAGCTTTCAAGACAGATATTCTGCTTGGCTCGACAAACAACATGACAACTGTGCATTACCTGAACAAGCACAGAGGAACATGATCCACAGCTCAATCTCAGGAGGTTCAAGCCATTTCGAATTGGTTGATAGATGGAAACCTGAGGGTCACTGCAGCCCATCAACTGTACATTTAAAATGCTCAGGTGGACTCTCTGACAGGCTTTTCAAGAGAATAACAAGTGGGTTATATTAAACAATTCAGTACTTCATGATGTTTTATGCAACCGGGGCTTCCCTTAAATAGCCCTCGTCTCTCCAGCATGAAAAAACAGAAAATACCCACAGTTTTTAACCACAATTTATCAATACTTTACCAATCAGGAACAAAGGGGAATGCGCTATGAAAAGCTGGGCAGGGGAAATTTATTTATGCTTTTCCACCGATTCCCCGATGCCAGAAGTGATAATCAAACTGATTTATTCAAGACAAATGATGATCATCATAGCATCAAAGTGCCCCCGACAATGCTGATACACAGACCTTCTTCTCTAGAACAACCACACCAGAAGTTTCTGTGTAGACTGGACTTTCAGCACAAGGTCACATGTCAAAATATTCATCACAACCTGCCATCTTTGAATTTGACTAACCAGCTCCTGAATTCATTCAGTTTGGTCACTTGAACCTCCCATTGGAGTGAATGGACATTCTGAAAGTAGCTAAACGTCTTTCTACAAGACCTTCATATTCTTTCAAGTGGAACAGATTCTGCATCCAGTGCCCCCAGAACAACACTGATCCTACAGCCCATCGAGATGCAGCACTATTAAGTATCTTCTTCATTTGGCCAGATCAGGATCACAAATCTCTTCTATCAAAGTCCACTTGGAAGCCATTCCTGCCTATGGAGAATGTCTTCTCAAACATCTTTTATCAAGATCCCTGTGGTTAAGGACTTCCAAAAGCATATTAAAAAGTCTTTCCTCTGGTGAAGGAGATCCTTCCCTTCATGGGAATTAAATATTGTTCTCTCTAGACTCACAGATTCACAATTTGAACCTATTCACAAATCTTCCTTCTAACACTTTGTGTGAATAGATGCTTTCCTTGTGGATATGACATCCATACAAACAGTCAGCTAGATACAGACATTATGGCCCTCATTACAACATTAGCGGTAAATGCTACCTACCGCTGTGCTGATGGCCGCCAACATACTGTGACCGCGGCGGTATACCGCTACGGGTATTATGACCCACACAGAGAAATTCGCCACTATACAGACACCCACACAAGTCTGCCAGACTAAAGGTCAGTGATAAACTGGCGGTACCAAAACCCACACCGTTACGCCAACAGGAATACGCCCACAGTCTCAGGACCCATGAATCACCACGGCGGACTTTCAACCGCGGTAAACCACTGGCGTTACACACCGCCGAGCTCAAAATACACACACACTTACAAAACTACACCACATTGGACAATTCAAACTACACACACCTGACACACATACACACACCACATACACACACCCACACCACTATAAAACACACACCCACATTATCCTCAACCCTTTCAACGAAACAAATGATAGCTAACAGAGAGAGAGAGACAAACCAGGAGCACCCACTCAATCTGAGCCATAGAATACCATCATCCATACACCATCCACGCACCTCACAGCACACACCACAACACAGCACCCCACACATCCTCACACATACCACTCACACCACGTCCATGGCACCCCAAAGACACCCCAGGTTTTCAGAGGAGGAGCTAAGGGTCATGGTGAGGAAAATTATCCGGGTAGAGCCACAGCTATTCGGATCACAGGTGCAGCAGACGTCCATTGCAAGGAAGATGGAGCTATGGCGGAGAGTCACGGACAGGATCAACGCCGTGGGACAGCACCCCAGAACAAGGGATGACATCAGGAAGAGGTGGAACAACCTACGGGGGAAGGTGCGTTCCGTAGTTGCAAGACACCAGGTAGCCGTACAGAGGACTGGCGGTGGACCCCCACCTCCTCCCCCACAACTAACAACATGGGAGGAGCAACTCTTGGCAATAATGCATCCTGAGGGCCTCGCAGGAGTAGCAGGAGGACTGGACTCTGGTAAGTCAAATCTTAACTACTATATCCCCCACCCTACATGCATGCCATCACAAACTCAAACCCCTACCCTCACCCCCATCACTCCACCACCTCACATATACCCCACTATCACACCCCACCCATCCCAATACCAAGCCCTGCATGCAACACCTATGCATGGACACCCATCACAGACCTGCATGGACACCCATCACTAAAGCATGCCCATTAGAGAGAATCACCTAGCCCACAAAATCACCACGCACACAAGGCAAAGCTGACAGGGCAATCACAACCATACAGGGAAACACACCCTTGCACAAGATGGCACACACAGATATAATCTCTGTGCCACTGGATTCAAGATAGCCTGGCTGATGAGGGGTGAAACCCCGAAACCGGTCCCAAGATGCTTGTTTCCGGTCCAGGGAGAACCTGGCCTGGCAGTTTGGGCTGGACTGTTCCCATGAGGAACAGGGTCAAGACTGATTTGCATATGGCTGGGTTCAAACTGGGGTGACATGGTGAGCAAAATAATGGATGGATTAAACCCAGATCTGTGACTGGGGGTGAATGTTTGATTGGTTCCGCATTCCGTCCATCCAGTTACGCTATCCCACAGCGTTTGTGTATTGCTCTGCACACACAGATATAATAACACTGCATTTACATCCCCACAGGACCCTGACTCAACGTCACTGGAGAGGAGGTGCCACCAACATCCAGTCCCCCCACAGAAGAGGCCCACAGTGATGACAGCAGCTCTGCACGCCTGGATCATGATGACCAACCTGGCCCATCAGGGACATCTGGACAGTCAGGTACCCTCCCACAGTCCCATACCACCACAGACCCTCCCCCCTCAGGAAACACCAGCACAGCACCCACCCAGCGGGCCCTTACCACTGTCCCCAGGACACGTCAATCAGCAGTGTGTCCACCACTACAGGGACCCCAGGCAACACCACAAACCCAAGACAATCAGGGACTTGGGGTCAGTGGCAGTGGGCACACGGTTCAGGGGACAGAGGCACAGGACAACAGGGAAGCTGGGAGGACTGCTGTGCGACAGGGGGAGGACAGGCCCAGGGAACCCACTCTCCACAAGGCACTTGCAGGGATCCTGGGAGCATACCAACATTCCCAGGAGACCTTGGGCCAGATACTGGCCAAGTTGCAGGAGACCCGGCGGCTGCAGGAGGGACAGTACCTGGGGATCAGGGAGGACCTCAAACACATCCACCCCATCCTGGTCACCATTGCAGGGGTGCTGGCTGACATAACCAACACCATGAGGGAAGCAGTGGCACACCAAAGGGCCCCTGACACTAACCACACTGAAGAACAGTCCCCCACCTCCACCGGCGCTAGTGGACAGGAGGCCCCCCCACTGGAACAACAGGACACCAGCACCCCACCCCCTACAGAAGAAAAACCACCCCGCAAATGGTCCCTGCGATCCACGCAGAAGTCAGAGAACATTGCCCGCCAGGAAATTAGACTCACCTGATTGTCACCCTTGTGTCCCACTCTGTTACCCTGTCCACTTTGAACTGCCATTTCTATCCTTTCTATGCCCCATGGACAATGCACCTGTGATACAAAGAGACTGGACTCTAACTGGACATTCCTCCACCATCACCCCAGCCCATTGCACAACCCCCTCAACCTCTTAGTACTAAAATAAACACCCTTGGAACAAATACAAGTCTGGGGTCTGTCAATTGTTTGAAATATGTATTAGTTCAAAAATCTGTAAACATTGCAATTCATATGTACAGTTATATATACATTGGTATGACCTGTAGCAGGCAGCACTAAACATACCAGGAGCCAGAGTGGGGCACAGAGATCTGAAAATAGAGATGCCAAAGGGTACAGTAAGTGGCCATAGACATAGGGAAATCATGCTGCCATCCAATGTCCAACACAAAACTGCAATGTAAAGTGAAGTTACCGTGTCTTACCTATGTGTCACTGGAAGTACTGCTGTATGAGAGAACTTCTGTTGTCCAGATCTTCATCCTCTGCCTCCTCTTCCTCTCTGTTCACAGGCTCCACCCCTGCCACACGACCATCTCCAGGCTCATCCTCCTGCAGAAAAGGCACCTTGGATCTCAAGGCCAGGTTGTGCAACATGCAACGGTGATCTGGCACACCTTCTTGGGTGAGTAGTACAGGGATCCACCAGTCAGATGGAGGTACCTGAACCTGGCCTTCAGGAGGCCGAAGGTTCTTTCAATTGTCCTCCTTGTTCGCCCATGTGCCTCATTGTAACATTCCTCTGCCCTTGTCCTGGCATTCCTCACTGGGGTCAGTAGCCATGAGACGTTGGGGTAACCAGAGTCACCTGCAAATATTGAGGGATACCTGTTAGCCACCCACTCACCCTTAGGGACCCATACACCAACAAATACTGGGTGGGGACTTTGGGCTCACCTATTAGCCACACGTGGTGCCTCTGAAGTTGAGCCATCACATATGGGATGCTGTTATTCCTCAAGATAAAGGCATCATGCACAGAGCAGGATACTTGGCATTCACATGGGAGATGTACTGGTCCGCCAAACACACCATCTGCACATTCAAAGAGTGATAGCTTTTTCTATTCCTGAACACTTGTTCATTTCTCCGGGGGGGCATCAAATGCTACAAGGGTACGATCAATGGCGCCAATTATGTTGGGGATATGTCCCAGGGCATAAAAGTCAGCCTTCATTGTGGCCAAATCCTCCACCTGGGGGAATACCATGTACCTGCGCATGTGTTTCAGCAGGGCAGACAACACTCTGGTCAACACGTTGGAGAACATTGGCTGAGACATCCCTGATGCCATGGCCACTGTTGTTTGGAAGGAACCACTTGCCAGGAAATGGAGCACTGACAGGACCTGCACTAGAGGGGGGATACCTGTGGGCTGGTGGATAGCTGAAATCAGGTCTGGCTCCAATTGGGCACACAGTTCTTGGATTGTGGCCCTATCATGTCTGTAGGTTAGGATAATGTGTCTGTCCTCCATTGTCGCCAAGTCCACCAGGGGTCTGTAAACTGGAGGATGTCTCCATCTCATAATCATCCTCAGCAGATGAAGTCTAGGGAGGAAAACAGTGATCAGAGGGTCATATTCACACATCTGTTGAAATAATGATGCATCTCTTCATTTACAGAACCAGTATGTAAATTCGAGAGTCAGTTGATGTGCCAATGTCCGCTGTGACGCAGTTAGGTGCCATGACCTGTGCTCCCCTGAAATGGCGGCTGCCTGACCTTTGAGGAGGGACAAGTGGAAATTAGGTAATTCCGCTGGCGTTGTGCGCTGTTGCGGTCGGCGGTCAATGACCGCAGCGCAACTTTGCATTGGTTAACATTAGGCCCAATGGGTTTAAGGAGCCAATGGCGATGTACGCCGGCGGTGACGCACCGCCATGGACGTGACCGCCATTTTCTATCTATTCACTCACTTGCTACCCGACCGTCAACAGGAGAGGACCTATACTGCAAGTGCTGCTGTGACCTGTGTCTGGAAGCGACAATGGCTCATGTGTCTGGGGAAAGGGCCCCTGCCTTCACTTCGGAGGAGTTGGAGAGACTGGCGGATGGGGTCCTACCCCAGTACACTTTACTCTATGGTCCTCTAGACAAACAGGTGAGTACACTTGAGCATGATGAGTGGGCCATGTATGTATGGAGTGCTGTGTGTGTAAGCCACATGTATGGGGAGCTGAGGTGGCCTGGGCAGAGTGCTGCATGTATGGTGGTCAATGTATGTGTGTAAGGGGATGGGAGGGATATGGTGGGCCATGAGTATGACAGTCCAGACGGTATGACTAATCCCTTTTCTGATGTATTTTTCCTGCAGGTCAGTGCCCATCAGAAAAGGGGTATTTGGTGTGCCATCGCTAAGAAGGTGCAGACCCGGGGGGTCTTTGACAGGCTGAACACCCACTGCCGCAAACGGTGGGAGGACCTGCGCCACTGGGTTAAGGAAGACGGCAGAGGCCCAGCTGGGGCTGGCCTCCCAACTTCAAAGGGGTGCCCGTCGTACCCTAACCCCTCTGATGTTCCGCATCCTGGCGGTGGCCTACCTGGAGTTGGATGGGCGCTTGAGGCCATCACAGCAGCCACAAGGGGATGAGTACAAATTCAGAATCATGAATTTGCGCGTGTTAAGGTTTTACCTGGGTGGGGATGTGGACTGTGGGTGCCCCTATGCCAGGGCGAACATGGCAGGGTAGGTCCCTTTTTGGGCAGGCTCTGAAGCACTCCAACCCCAATGGTGTTAGTGGGCATCTCCTACTGGTCAGGGCCCTGTTTGTTTCAGATGTGCAGCTGATGGCGTTATGCTATGTACCCCATGGGCTGGTGACTCTCTTTGTAAATGGTAGTGCATGGCCTAGTGCATAGGGCTGCTCCCTGTGTTTTGTGTACGCCAAAGGTAGTGTTGTTGCTGGCACTGACCAAGTGTATCCTCTGTCTCTCCCCCCCTTTTTTGTTTTGTCACCCTGTCCTTGTGTGCATTGGCATCATCTGGTGGAGGAGCAGAGGCACCCGCGACGGAGGGAGCTGCATCCCACATGGGCTTGGAGGCCAAATCCACCGACGGTGAGGGCACCAGTGGGACGGAGGGCGAGGGGAGCACCACGACGGAGACAGGAGGGGACACTACAGACAGCGACTCCTCCTCCGATGGAAGCTCTCTGGCGGTGGCGGACACCCTCCCACCACCATCGCCCTCCCAGCAGCCCCTCAGCGTGTTTCCCGTGCCCGCTCACCCGGGATGGGCATCTCCTTCGCCCCAAGCACCTCAGGCCCTACTCCAGTCAGCCCTGCTGCCCTCAGTGAGGAGGCTATTGACCTCCTGAGATCCCTCACTGTTGGGCAGTCAACCATTCTGAATGCCATCCAGCGTGTTGAGAGGCATTTGCAACAAACAAATGCATATCTGGAGGGCATTCACTCTGGCGTGGCGGCCCAACAGAGAGCATTTCAGGCTCTGGCCTCCGCACTGATGGCAGCCATTGTCCCTGTATCCAGCGTCCCCCTCCAACGTCCTCTACCCAGTCCCAATCCCCTCAACCCCAGCCTATCCCACCCCCGTCCTTCACCTCGGGCCAGGGTGGCCAAAACCCAGCCCAGCACCTCAGCCACCAAATCCACGTCCGCTGTGGTGTCTGCAGCTGTCAGAGGCTCAAAGGGGGCCCCCGTCAGCCCAGCCAGTGTAACACCAACCCCTGCCAAGGCCAAGAACATTCCGCCACCTGGCAAGGTGAAGAAGGGGACAGCATTCAGCAAGGGGAAGGAGCCACAACCACCCAGCAAGGCTACCTCAAAGACTCCAGCTGCCAGACCCAAGGAGACACCACCATCTGCCAAGGGCAGGAAAAGGCACAAAACACCAGCCAAGGCACGTCAGCCGTCCGAGCCTGCAGGTGAAGGCCTGGTGGCTACCAGCACAACCACCAGCACCACCACCTGCACCGCGGCCAGCACCATCCCCTGCACCACCGCAAGCACTGCTGCAATCACTGCCACCTGCACCGCCACCTGCACTGCCGCAAGCACCACTACTGTCAGCATCAGCAGCCCCAGTGGGCAGCCGTCTGAGGCTGCAGGAGAAGGGCTGGAGCCTCCCCCATCACTGGCAGCACCGGCACCTGCACCGCAGCCAGCACCGCCACCTGCACCTCCGCAAGCACAGCCACCTGCACCACTGACAGTAGAACCACTGCCAGCAGCAGCAGCCCCAGTGGACAGCCGTCTGAGGCTGCAGGAGAAGGGATGGAGCCTCCCGCCACCACTGGCAGCACCTGAACCGCGGCCAGCACTGCCACCTGTACCACCGCAAGCACCGCCACCTGCACCATGAACAGTAGCACCACTGCCAGCAGCAGCAGCCCCAGTGGGCAGCCGTCCGAGGCTGCAGGAGAAGGGCTGGAGCCTCCCCCACCACTGGCAGCACCACCACCAGCACAGGCACTACCACCACTGTGCAGCCGTAGCTGGCGGCGGATAGATTGTAGCCCTCCCTCCATGGACTATCATGCATCCTGGTCGCTGCAAATCTCGTGGCTCTGACACCAGGGTGAGGATCTGTGACCTGCCACCCCCCATGTGCTGCATCACAGGGCACAGAGCCACCTCCAGAACCAGTAGAAGAAGGCATCCACATACCCAATCCTTGGCAGGATGAAGCACACTGGGCACCAAGCCCCCTCCAGAACCAGTGGAGAAAGGCATCCACTCACCCTATCCTTGGCAGGATGAGGCACACTGGGCACAAAGCCCCCTCCAGAACCAGTGGAGAAAGGCATCCACTCACCCTATCCTTGGCAGGATGAAGCACACTGGGCACCAAGCCCCCTCCAGAACCATGGAGAAAGACATCCACTCCCCTGTCTTTGGCAGGATGAAGCACACTGGGCACCAAGCCCTCTCCAGAACCAGTGGAGAAAGGCATCCACTCACCCTATCCTTGGCAGAATGAAGCACACTGGGCACAAGCCCCCTCCAGAACCAGTGGAACATGTCACCCACTTGAGAGACTGTGGCTTTGCACTCCCCAGGACCAGCAGTGGGCAAAGCACCCACTTCAGAGACTGTGGCTTTGCAGTCCCCAGGACCAAGCAGTGGTCAAAGCACCCACTTCAGAGACTGTGGCTTTGCACTCCCCAGGACCAAGCAGTGGGCAAAGCACCCACTTTAGAGACTGTGGCTTTGCACTCCCCAGGAGCAAGCAGTGGGCAAACCACCCACTTGAGAGACTGTGGCTTTGCACTCCCCAGGACCAAGCAGTGGGCAAAGCACCTACTTTAGAGACTGTGGCTTTGCACTCCCCAGGAGCAAGCAGTGGGCAAACCACCCACTTGAGAGACTGTGGCTTTGCACTCCCCAGGACCAAGAAGTGGGCAAAGCACCCACTTTAGAGACTGTGGCTTTGCACTCCCCAGGAGCAAGCAGTGGGCAAACCACCCACTTGTGAGATTGTGGCTTTACACTCCCCAGGACCAAGCAGTGGGCAAAGCACCCACTTTAGAGACTGTGGCTTTGCACTCCCCAAGACCAAGCACTGGGCATGGAGCCCCCTCCAGAAGCAGTGGCGTAATACCATCTTCCGGCTGAGGTGCCCCCCTTCCCCTTCCACCTGAGGTGCCTGTGTGTTTTCAACCTGATGCCCCTGCAGTGTTCTCTCCGTTTTGAGGCAGGAGTCAAGTGTGGGCTTGGCCTATGTGTTATAGCCCAGTGGGCCACGGACTATTTTTGTGTGGACATTGTCCCTCATTTTTTATATATTGTATATAATGTACATACTGTTTATTGATTTATGAACGTATTTCTTTAAATTTCTAATATAACACTCATTTGACTCAATTACTTTTGTCCTTGCATTATTCCTGAGGGTTACAGGGTGTAGATGTAATATTGTTGTATGTGTGTGTGTGTATGGTGTTGGGGGTGAGGGTGGGGGTGGCGGTGGGGGTGTTGCCTGTTCCGTGTGTATGTCACTTTCTTTTTACTCCCCCCCTCCGCTGTGTACTAGGTGCAGTACTCACCGTGGTCATCGCCGCTGGTGTTGGCACTCCTGGTATATGAGAAGAGACACCAGCATGGGTAACACCTGTAGTTCGGGCTCCATGGCGTCCTGGTTCTTCCTAGAGTGTCGAGAGGTGAGTGGTTTCCCTTCAAAGTACTGTTTCTGCAGTGCTTTTGATGGCGTTGGTACCGCCCCGGAAAATCTGGCGGATGGGCGGGTTGTAATGGGGTGGGTGGTACACTGTCTTCCACCTGGCTGTTGGCGGTTACCCCTGCGGTGTTTGTTGCTACCGCCGTGGCGGTCAGAGTGTTAAAGTGGCTTTCTATATTGGCGGTTTCTGCCGTGGTCATGATTCCATTTTTGTTACCGCCGGCCTGTTGGCGGTATTACCGCCGCTTTAACACCGACCGCCAGGGTTGTAATGAGGGCCTATGTTTTTCATGAACAGAAAGTGGTTATGAGGATGTGTCTCAAATTTTTCCGTAAGGTGACTTCAGATTTCCATTGTGTAAGAACTTGGAGTTTTAGTTGAGGGGCGTGAGAACCACCTCAAATAATAAATGCACTCCTTGCCTGCATGAATCATAAAAGTCACTAAATAACCCTGTCACTGATGCTGGTTGGCATAGTTCTCGTTAACCCCCGTAAGCTTGGACTTAAACGTGTGAATCTCAAAAGTCACTAAATAGCCCCATTACTGATGCTTGTCAGAGTTGTTCCTGGTGAACCCCCCTACGGTTGGACTTAAAAACTTTTCTGGAAGTCGGATCTCCTTCAGCTGAGCAAACTGACAAGTTGAGGCCACCGGGTAATTCAACGTCAACAGCTGAGGTTTCGACCATGATCCCAGTTTCAAGTGGTTTTCCAGGCAGAGAGTTGGCAAAACATTTTTAAGTCCCATGTCTTACAGTTAGGGGACAGGAGAATTACACTCTAACACCAGCCAAGGTTTCAGGACCTAGGTTCCTAGGGGAAGGGGGCATCACATGGGAGTTAGGAGTCATTCATCAGAGGCCAGGAGCAGGGTCCTGGGCAGGTCAAGGTGAAACTGGTCATCTTGACAGTTGCTGGGAGAGAGGCCTCTAGAAGCTTGTTGTGTCTCTATAGCTCACAGAGGAGGTCAGCAGCTGACCCTTGGATTAGCTGCTGGATTCCTGGGGTCATCTGCTAAAGTCAGGGTAAGCATCCTTTGAAGCTCAGGAAAGGGATGGTCACAGCCCTTAGGCCATTCTGTCAAGGGACGAGAACCCCTACCCACACCCAGAGTCCTTTGTTCACTGTCTGGGAGGAATACACATCTCACCACAGAGGAATCATAAGGGTCCAGGTGACAGCTTTACACTGGCAGAAAAGCCTTTTGTTTTGAGGCAGGAAAATTACAACTTTCAAAAAGGATGATTTTCAAAAGAGTAGTATAAAATCCGACTTGACCATTAAGTTGGGTTTTAAATACTATTAAAATGAGCCCTTAAAACATTTTTCTAGATATCTCTAAATGGATTTAGCACTTATTAATTGTAATAGAGTAGACCAGTGTTACCCTATGCGAGAGGCAGCATTGCCACTATGAATAAAAAACTTTGAAGGTTTTTCTCTGCCAGGACATGTAAAACAATAAATCTGTACACCCTACTTTTAAATACCATGTACTATGCTCTATGTGCTTTTATGGCCTACCGTAGTGGTGACATTGATTTAAAAAAGGAAGTTTTAGGCCTAGCAAAGGTTTTATTTTGTCAGTTCGAAATGGCAGTTCAGGACTGAATATCCAGACTGCAGTGGCCATCCTGCAGACATATTTTCCAATGCGTGTTGCAGCTCATAAGCAGCATTTAATTTACAGGCCCTAGGTATATGTAGTACCATATACTAGGGTCTTATAAGTAAATGAAATGTGACAATCAGCTGTATACCAATTTACCATGTTTACCTGGAAAGCACAAGCACGTTACCACTGGTTAGCAGGGTAAAGTGCAGAGCTCTACAGCCAACAAAAACAGGGTTAATTAAAAAGGCAAAAAATCCTGGGTGGCCCTGCAGGAATGGCAAATTTCTATCATACTATTTCTGCAGAGAGCTCTCACCACACTTAGATGTCAGAATAGTTCTTACATTTTATCATGACAAAAAAATGAGATAAAAAAATATATTTGCAAACTATGGTCCTTCAAAAACAGAAAGAGCCACTTCGAAACAGCCATTGCCAAGAAGTATAGTCTTCTGCATTCTATTATGCTACCAAAAAGCAAATAAGACACTATTTTGCAAACAAAAGGCCCACTCTGCCAGTGGTAAAGGGCCTACAGCTGCCTTATTAAGAAATTTCAGAGAACTGTAAAGCAGCCAATTGGAGCTCTGTTCACACCTTTACCACACACTGCTGTCTCAACTCAGGTTCGAGAACAGACACCCAAATAGGGCAGGCAACTTTGAGAAATCTTTCTCTTCAGGCGCTCTTATTAGGGAAAGGCTTGTTATTCTTCTCAGTGTTTAAGATTATCAAAGGAGATCCCCTGAAGGAAAGGATGGTTTCTTACCAGTAATCCTAGTTTTTCTGCAGAGGAATCACTATGAAATCATAAGCAACCCACCGTCCTCTCTGTTGAAAGGGATAAAGCAAGGTAATTCTGCCACAGCAGATTGCAAACGAATGCAAAGAAAGGGCAGCATGGCGTGAGGATTTAAATGGAGGCCTACAAATGCCAGCATGCAGCAGGAGAGAGCAAAGAGAAGCAAATGACAGCATGCCACAGGAGAACGGAAAGAAGGTGGGAGAACATGCTATACGGCAGTGCCCAGGAAGGGGCACACAAGACAGCATGCCACTCGAGAAGGAAAGGAAAGGTGCACTGCAGCACAGACTGCGCTAGACGAAGCAAGAACATTGAATTAGAGGCTGAAAAGGAGCCCCACAGTACAGAAATGTAGAACACAAGAGAAGCAGGTTATAATCCATACCTAAGAGAGAAAAGGGGAATTGGCAGGGCATGTACCAGACTGGTGGAATGGCCTGGACACACTCTATGTGCACATAAATGCATAACACTGGCTTTGCAGTGCCTTGGTTTTAGCAATTTGGAGAAGTATTTTTTGATTCACTCTGTGGCTGGCAGGTACCCACAAGTTTGAGAGTAAGAGCAGGCGGGATGTAAAAGTACCATCATTTTCATGCCCCACCCTTAGATTACTGCCAGTCAGGTGAAACATTCCTTTGCCTGAGGTCAACCTCACACTTTCATATCTGGAGAAGGAATCACATTCAACAACCCAAAGACATTCTCCATTTGGCCACAGCTAATGTCAAGAGAAAGCCGGTGAAGTTGTGCTAACAAAATCAGCGTCAGAATCTAGACACTATGCTATTTCTTACAAACCTTTCTTGTTAGAATGGCTGGTTTTAAATAAGGGTGAAATTCTAGAGAGAAATGTAAATTCTGTTGGTGTTTTCTGAAAATCGGCAGATGCTATGTCAGAGGTCCCTGGATCCATCAGATACTCGAAATGTTTTCTTAATACTGCTACTGTGTATTTTTTTAATTAGACTGTCAATGGAAAACTGGACAATGTCTCATCCTCCATCATTTCCACAATACTGAATGATGGGTTGGTACCAAATATACCAATGTGGAACTTGCTACTGCATGATGAGTAGCTGAAGTGAAAGGGGTGATTTATCTAACCACAGTTTGATGAGAAATTCTCCCATACTCCTTGTTTAAAGCGGAGCACCGGGTTTAGAGTGTGGCTCTGCAGGCTCTATCTGTTGAGATCCCTCATTATGAAGTGAAGCAACAACTTACATTTGAGTCAATACAGAATCCATATACAATGCTGACATTCAGTGACATCATGCTTACATGACAGACTCAAACTGTATCGAAGGTGCCTGTCTCAAACTGCCAATTTGCTATTACACTAGATGTAAACTTGAAAGGGGCCATGGTTTCACGAAATTGCCAGGACACTTGAGAATATGGATTTTAGCAAATATGTTGTAATCTGCTGTAAAACACCTTCACAATTTACCAACAAATTAGAACTAGAAACAATGTACGAAGTTCCAAAATCTGGTGAGTGGAAAAACTGGTTAAGAGGCTGCCTTGGAACCTCAGCATTCTGTGAGTTAATTGACCAGCAAGGCTCAAGCTTTTAAAGGAGCAGAGAGGATTTTCACTATGAAGACTACTTCATGCAAAAGTTTTCAAAAATAACTGTTTAAAAAGATGTTGCAGGTTATTCAGAGGATTTGTATAGTATTCCGCACATTGCACACGTCGAGGGGGCCAATCCTCGAGTAGCACAGTTAGGACACCTACAAAATGATGTGCATAAACGGGAGATGCAACAGACAGTCCCGCTACTGTGAGGGGGAAGAATATTTTATGACTAAGATTTACAGGCATAGCTGTGTGTATCAAACAAATAGAACAGTAGGGGGAGCTGCAGGTCAAGAATGAGGTGCATTAGCAGATCTCCTAGCACAGCAGTGGTCCTAGGGAATTGAGCCTAAGGGTAAAGGGAGAGCTCTGTAAAGTTTCAGCACTGGAATGATGTCAAATCTGGAGTGCATTGGCATAGTTATACATTACTAGAATGGTAGTGATGCCCCAGGTCAGGACTGATGTGCAATGGCAAGAGAGATGTGGGAAAGACCGTGCAGTCCTCAGAAGGTTCCCCAAAAGTAATAGGAGGCCCTCCCATCCCCAGGCACTCCTGTCCACCCTCACCATGTCTGGGTCATTCCAGTGGCCAGGGCCTGCTACCGGCTGAAGCACATCCTGGTGCAAGGCGTACCAGTCCACAATTTTCAGTATGCTGTTCCATGAATCTGTTATGTCGTCAAAGTTCCGCCACATGTTGCAGATCTTCCCCAGAAGTTTGTAATCAACCTAAAAATGGAGAAAAACAGAAAATGAGGATAAAAGTGGACCTTAATACACAACAGTCCTCTTCTCCCGGAAAACGGAATTTCTATAGCATGAGAAGGTACAGAAGAACTTTTGTGCAGCTCAAAATAAGAGTTACTTACTTGTAACTACAGATCTCCAGGGTTGTTATACTTCATATACTAAGTCACATGCTTGAATCATTCACTATCGATGATCACAACTATGGATTCACAAAACAAACATGGTGCACAGCACCCACTTTTTACATGCTAAACCCATTGTAGCCACAGTTGTCCTCTGTAGGTACAATGTGGGCATGCTTGGTGTGCTCCTACAGAAAACAGGACAGTTCAAGGACTTCACTTACATCAAGGGACAGTCCTAGGCCTTTGAACACACACCAGCTTAATTTAAGGCTAAGGCAAAAATAAACAAGCATTTGCAATGCACTAGGTTCTCGCATTTCTCCGAGTTACAACTATTAGCAGTTGTAAACTCCCAACCGGATTTTTCTTTCCACATTGAAAGAAAAAAAAAGCACGATCGCGCTGCTATTAGCAGTTGTAAACTCCCAACCGGATTTTTCTTTACACATTGAAATAAAAAAATAGCACGATTGCGCTGCTACAGTTCACTCGTAAAGAAACCTATCGGCAAAAATGCAATTATCTATGTAACCGGCAAAAGTGCAATTAACTGTGTAACATCGTCGATGTTATGCAAAGCGTTCCACTTCTGCCAAGCGAGATTGCACTGCGAACAAAAGATAAAAAGTAACCCACAAACCGGACGGGAAACAGCGAGCCTCGCATGTTTTCAGTACTTGGTCGCTGCACTCGAGGAGGGCTAACCACCAGAAAAGGCATGACGTATGCGTGCCTTACACTAATGAAAGAAAGCAGATTTTAACAGTCAAGCCCAGGAACCAATGAAAGACAACTGACGTCACGTGATCGGGGCTCGAAGCCCTTTTCTGACTCCTAAAGAGTCTCCCAAGCGAAACGCATGCGCAAGCGCATGCAACGAAAGCTCGACCCTAAAAACATTATAGCAGATACTCGCAGTCAGGCATTTAGGGCAGGGGAAGAAGGCTGCACACCAGGCAGGGGGGCATTTATAGTGCAATAGGAATCTTTATTATTTCCATGAACCTAGAATATTTCGCCTGTGTGGGGTATCCTGGCTCACTTTTTACAAGGGCATCTTCTTTATTAAAAACAGGTTTAAAACCCTTCATATCTGAGCAAACAGGAGGATAAATAAACACAATAGAAATCACCACTACAAATATCTAAAGACTTTAAACTAGGCTTAAATATATATTACTTTCTTTTGAAAACGGGTAAAAAATAAAGTCAACTGACTAGACAGTCCTAAGGGGCCTTTTGCTTTTCTCCAAAGAAATGTTAAACACTGAAGGGCAGGCATAGTGGGGGCTTCTACAGGACACAGGCCAGGCCAAGGACTTCATTCATATCAAGGGACAGGCCCAGGCCTTTGAACACACGTCAGCTTAATTTAAAGCTGCGGCCAAAAATTTAAAACAGGATATCAGATATTCGTAATCAGGCATTTCTGTTCCAATAGGAATCTTTATTGACCCCATGAACACTGAATATCTCCGCCTTTATGCAAAACCCCGGATCACTTTTTACAAGCCTATCTCTATTCTTAAAAAAAATAATGATCTTCGAATCTGACCGGAAGATATTAAAAAAACGAATCCACACTAAAATATTCTAAAGCCTTTAAACTGGCTTTAAATATACCTCATTAATTTTATTTTCTAAACAGGGAAAAAATAAAAGACAAATGACTAGACCGTCATAAAGGGATTTTCACCTATTTCTAATGAATTCACAAACACTGAAAGTCATGCTCATGTTCCAGGGTCCTTATTTTTTTAAAACATATGTAACGAATACGAGAAAAGACAAATTTAAAAACAAAAGATATTTTTGGTAGTCTACCAGTAGGTTAGAGTATGCAACGGTGTTTATTGTTCAAGTGAAATAATGATTTATTAGAGTAACTTTAATTTGTATCAGCCATGTTTTTCTGCTCATGTTAACAAATGACTAAAGAAAGTGCCCACTTTTGCCGTGCTCAGCCTCTCTTTATCTAAGCTAAGCTTTCGAAAGGGAGGTGTTAATTAGCTTGCTCAACTGAAAATGTTTACATTCTTGTTACAACTGAAGGTCCTCTTTCCTCGTGATGTTAGCTTTTAGACATTTGGATGTTCCCTTTGATTGGCTGTAATCAATCAATCAATCAAGAAATTTGTATAGCGCGCTACTCACCCGGAGGGTCTCAAGGCGCTGGGGGAGGGGGGACCGCTACTGCTCGAACAGCCAGGTCTTGAGTTGCTTCCTGAAGGAGAGGTGGTCTTGGGTCAGGCGGAGGTGGATGGGGAGGGAGTTCCAAGTCTTGGCTGCCAGGTAGGAAAAGGATCTTCCTCCCATGGTGGCTTTTCTAATGCGTGGCACGGCGGCGAGGGCGTGGCTGGTCGATCGTAGCTGGCGGGTTGGGAGTGTAGAAGGTCAGGCGGTTGTTGAGGTACCTGGGGCCAGGTCGTGGAGGGCCTTGTGTGCGTGGGTGAGGAGACGGAACGTGATTCTCTTGCTGACGGGGAGCCAGTGCAAGTCTCTCAGGTGTCCGGAGATGTGGCTTTGACGGGGGATGTCAAGGATGAGGCGTGCGCAGGCGTTCTGGATGCGTTGGAGTCTTTTCTGTAGTTTGGCCGTGGTTCCGGTGTAGAGGGTGTTACCGTAGTCCAGTCGGCTGGTGACGAGTGCCTGGGTGACCGTCTTCCTGGTTTCGGTGGGGATCCATCAGAAGATCTTTCGGAGCATGCGCCGCAATTGCAGAACTGTTAGTGAAGTTCTATAAATGTGTGTGTCCTGCTCCTCTGTAATAAGTAAAATTCACTCCCAGCTTTCTACGGAATCCGTGGAGGACTGGGCCAGTGATTCACAGGTTATTCATTTCTGCAGATTACGACTGGCATGTGGGCGTTTTTTCTTTGACAGTCCTGACGCTTCGGGGTGAGAAACGCCTACACTTGCTTGAATGAGTGGATTGAGACACACCAACCCTGGTAACAAAGATAAGACAGAGAATTCTCAGTGGGGAGCTTGGGTGGAGAACAGGCCTTTGCTTGACTCGCTGATCAGGTCAGCCAGTTTTAGCATGTTTAAAAGTTTCTGAAATGTAGAGTCTGATTGTGTTTATTGACTGGGTGGCAACTGTGATCCGGCTTGCTGTGTCCTAAGTGGGGTCAGAAGTGCCTGAAGCTCCTTCAGGAGCTCCAGTCTGGGAAAAGTTAACTTCCTGAAAGTACTTTTCCTGAATATTTAATAAGAAATCTAGGGTCACCATCAATGTTCCCTCTAAGGTGAGCGCCTCAGCGGCCGCGCACAGAGCAATCGATCTCCGTGCAGGGGGCACAATGGAGCACACATTTCAAAGGTCAGACTTTCAAGGTCCAAGTGAAGAAATCTGTCAGAGGAGCAATAAAACAAAGGAGGCTAATTAAACCTGAAAGGCAATCATTTGCATCTATGGATGGGGTGATCTCCATCGTATTTGGCAGCATTTAACTTTTATTGCAGTTCAGAACACAAAGACAAACGCTGCAAATACGGAGATCATTCCATTCACAGATGCAAATGATTGCTTTTAAATATTTTCAGGGCTCTTGCAGGGGCGCTTCCTGTTTAATTTGTTTGCTTGGCCACCTGTACAAAACTTGGGTTTTAATTATATGTCCTGTGGAAATGTGGAAATCCTTCTCACGGTAATGTAAAGGTGTTTTTTCTCAATACGTAATTCTTTGTGTTCTAATCCGTTAGCAATAAAAGTTAAAGAATGACGTTCTGGAAAACGTGGCTGCAAGATTCCTCACTATAGGCACACAGAGAGAGAGGCCTGTCAACATTTGCTGTTCCCCTTCAACTTCACTGCATGCTACAGTGAGATTTCCATTTCTACAGTTTTCTTTTTTGAACATGGGATGTTTCATTAAATCCCAAACTTTTGTACAAGTGGGTGAGCTAACAAATTAAAGGGGAGAGCCTGTGCAAGAGTCCGGCCCTGAAAATATTTAACAGGTAAAGTCTACATAAAATGTGACATAAATATGATAAAACCTCTACAAAACTCAAAAAGTTTATTTCTTTAACATGTGGAAGCTTTGACATTAATAATCAGATTATAGCATTGTATTGAGAAGAATTTTATTTAAACATGAACAATGAGTAAACTAGGAGGAAAAGCAATTTTCATGTGAACCCTGCATGTGGCCCAGGTAATTATTGAGCAATATTATAGTCTACTAAATCAAACATATGTTTCTGTACAACTGATGTTCTGAACTTACATACTTGAAAGTGCTTTTTTACGCAATATTGAAGCAAAAAGAGTTTTCCTAAAATAAAATATTTGCCTAACTTCACACAATTTAAATGAGGAAGCCACAATTTATACTGGTGTCACTTTGTACAATCAGGCAGTAAATGGGTATCTATTCGATTTTCCTTATATTAAAGCTTTTTCTTTACCTCTTTGTGCACTTGTCTGCAGTTTTATATAGCACAAACATGACCCAAAGGTATTGGAGCAATTTACATGTGCACCAGTTACATTAAACAAGGTCATCATTCATTGATCATAGGCATGAGGAGATTAAGTGATTTGCCCAGAATCAGTGAATGTTAAGGGGCATAGTAATACTCCATTTGTGCCGAATTTGCGTCATTTTTTTAACGCAAATTCAGAGCAAAATTAACTCCATATTTATATTTTGAAGCTAGACACGCCTAATGTCTAAATATTGGAGTTTGCACCATTTTTTAGATACGTGAACCTACCTTGCGTCAATGAGATGCAAGGTAGGCTTTCTCATCTAAAAAATGGTGCTAGCCCCATATTTATCCCACCCATGCTAAAATGACACACTGGTGGGAAGAGGGGCTAAATAATGGTGCAAAGCTGCTTGCACCATTATTTAACGCCTGGGTCAGACCAGGCGTTAGGGGACCTGTGGACCCATTTCCATGGTTGAACACCATGGAATAGGTCCACAGGTGCCCACCTCAAGCACCAGGAACACCCCTACCCACACCAGAGGGATGCCGGAGGATGGGGGACCCCATCTCAGGTAAGTAGGGTAAGCATGGGTAAGTACTTTATTCTTTAAATTAAAGCGCCATCAGGGGCCCAACTTGGGAGCCCCTGCATGGCAATGGGTGCAACGGCCATGCCCAGGGGACACAGGTCCCCTTTGCTGACCAGTGGGGTGGTGGGCGTGACTCCTGTCTTGTCTAAGACAGGAGTCATGTGGTATGGATGGTTTTGCATCAGGAAATTATGCTAGGCTGGTAGAGGCATTCTTTTTTACCTCTAACCAGCCTAAAGTCATTTTTTAGTGCAAAGCCCCATTCTCCCACACCGCCACCGCCACCACCCTAACATCATTTTTTTTAACGTTAGTTCACCCTTTGCGACGGCTCGCGGCATTCCATAAATATGGCGCCTGGCTGGCGCTCTGAAATAACGCAAGCCAGCGGTATACTTTTTGACTCAAAACTGTGTTACGTCAAAAAGTATAAATATGGGCCTAAGTTTACTCTAAGACGCTGATTCCCCTGCTCCAAAGTCACCAACTCTGGTTATAAAATAACATCCAGGGTACAGGGAGGGGAGGCAGGCAGAAGCCACATGAAAGTATGGCTAGGGGCACGAGGTTCCAAAAGAACCTTAAGCTAAGCCAGAATCCAGCTTCATGCTCAAGCTTTCAGGAGCTCGCCCACCTATAATGTTTTGTGAACATTTAATTACGCTAGAAGCTACTATTGTTAGTTTATCAACCCAATAAACACAACCTTTATTAAGATTTAAATATTGTCATTTATCCTGATCTTATCTCCTTTTTCTAGGTAGTGTATATTTCTATTTGCTTTTTGCCAGTCTCTTTGTAAAGCACTCTAATGCCTGTTGGGCCTTGTGTAAGCTACACAAAGCTACAAAAATAAAAACATGCACTTTGTAAGACCAAACAAAAAAAGTCAATTTTTTTATACTATTAGAGCATTGAATTCTACATTACAACATCACCTGAAAGCTTTACTTAGCTGGTCTGACTGAAAGGTTCAGAATTTATCACTGAGTTTTCAGTGCTCTAATAGCATATTTCTACATGTTTAACCACTTCGCTGCCAGGCCTTTTCCCCCTCCTGTGCCAGGCCTTTTTTTGCCTATTTGGGGCAGTTCGCGCTTAGGCCCGCATAACTTTTTGTCCACATAAGCTAACCAAGCCAAATTTGCGTCCTTTTTTTCCAACATCCTAGGGATTCTGGAGGTACCCAGACTTTATGGGTTCCCCTGAAAGAGGCCAAGAAATTGGCCAAAATACAGGGAAAATTTTGTTTTTTTCAAAAAAATTGGAAAAAGTGGCTGCAGAAGAAGGCTTGTGGTTTTTCCCCTGAAAATGGCATCAACAAAGGGTTTGCAGTGCTAAACTCAGCAGCTTCCCAGCTTTCAGGAACAGGCAGACTTGAATCCGAAAACCCAATTTTTCAACACAATTTTGGCATTTTACTGGGGCATACCCCATTTGTGCAATTTTTTGTGCTTTCAGCCTCCTTCCAGTCAGTGACAGGAATGGTCATGAAACCAATGCTGGATCCCAGAAACCTAAACATTTCTGAAAAGTAGACAAAATTCTGAATTCAGCAAGGGGTCATTTGTGTAGATCCTACAAGGGTTTCCTACAGAAAATAACAGCTGAAAAAGAAAAATATTGAAATTGAGGTGAAAAAAACATCAATTTTTCTCTACTTTTTACTCTGCAACTTTTCCCTGCAATGTCAGATTATCGAAAGCAATATACCGTTACGTCTGCTGGACTCCTCTGGTTGCGGGGATATGTAGGGTTTGTAGGTTCATCAAGAACCCGAGGAACCCAGAGCCAATAAATGAGCTGCACCCTGCAGTGCGTTTTCATTCTATACCGGGTATACAGTAATTCATTTGCTGAAATATAAGGAGTAAAAAATAGCTATCAAGAAAACCTTTGCATTTCCAAAAAGGGCACAAGATAAGGTGTTGAGGAGCAGTGGTTATTTGCACATCTCTGAATTCCGGGGTGACCATAGTAGCACGTGAATTACATGGAATTTCTCAAATAGATGTCTTTTTTACACACACCCCTATATTTGGAAGGAATAAATGTAGAGAAAGACAAGGGGCAATAACACTTGTTTTGCTATTCTATGTTCCCCCAAGTCTCCCGATAAAAATGATACCTCACTTGTTTGGGTAGGCCTAGCGCCCGCGACAGGATATGCCCCAAAACACAACGTGGACACATCACAGAAAACAGAGCTGTTTTTAGCAAAGTGACTACCTGTAGATTTTGGCCTCTAGCTCAGCCGCCACCTAGGGAAACCTACCAAACCTGTGCATTTCTGAAAACTAGAGACCTAGGGGAATCCAAGGAGGGGTGACTTGTGTGGCTCGGACCAGGTTCTGTTACCCAGAATCCTTTGCAAACCTCAAAATTTGGCTAAAAAAACACATGTTCCTCACATTTCTGTGGCAGAAAGTTCTGGAATCTGAGAGGAGCGACAAATTTCCTTCCACCCAGCATTCCCCCACGTCTCCCGATAAAAATGATACCTCACTTGTGTGGGTAGGCCTAGCGCCCGCAACAGGATATGCCCCAAAACACAACCTGGACACATCACAGAAAACAGAGCTGTTTTTAGCAAAGTGACTACCTGTAGATTTTGGCCTCTAGCTCAGCCGCCACCTAGGGAAACCTACCAAACCTGTGCATTTCTGAAAACTAGAGACCTAGGGGAATCCAAGGAGGGGTGACTTGTGTGGCTCGGACCAGGTTCGGTTACCCAGAATCCTTTGCAAACCTCAAAATTTGGCTAAAAAAACACATGTTCCTCACATTTCTGTGGCAGAAAGTTCTGGAATCTGAGAGGAGCCACAAATTTCCTTCCACCTAGCGTTCCCCCACATCTCCCGATAAAAATGATACCTCACTTGTGTGGGTAGGCCTAGCGCCCGCGACAGGATATGCCCCAAAACACAACGTGGACATATCACAGAAAACAGAGCTGTTTTTAGCAAAGTGACTACCTGTAGATTTTGGCCTCTAGCTCAGCCGCCACCTAGGGAAACATACCAAACCTGTGCATTTCTGAAAACTAGAGACCTAGGGGGATCCAAGGAGGGGTGACTTGCGGGGCTCGGACCAGGTTCTGTTACCCAGAATCCTTTGCAAACCTCAAAATTTGGCTAAAAAAACACATGTTCCTCACATTTCTGTGGCAGAAAGTTCTGGAATCTGAGAGGAGCCACAAATTTCCTTCCACCCAGCGTTCCCCCACGTCTCCCGATAAAAATGATACCTCACTTGTGTGGGTAGGCCTAGCGCCCGCGACAGGATATGCCCCAAAACACAACGTGGACATATCACAGAAAACAGAGCTGTTTTTAGCAAAGTGACTACCTGTAGATTTTGGCCTCTAGCTCAGCCGCCACCTAGGGAAACCTACCAAACCTATGCATTTCTGAAAACTAGAGACCTAGGGGAATCCAAGGAGGGGTGACTTGTGTGGCTCGGACCAGGTTCTGTTACCCAGAATCCTTTGCAAACCTCAACATTTGGCTAAAAAAACACATGTTCCTCACATTTCTGTGGCAGAAAGTTCTGGAATCTGAGAGGAGCCACAAATTTCCTTCCACCCAGCGTTCCCCCACGTCTCCCGATAAAAATGATACCTCACTTGTGTGGGTAGGCCTAGCGCCCGCGACAGGATATGCCCCAAAACACAACGTGGACATATCACAGAAAACAGAGCTGTTTTTAGCAAAGTGACTACCTGTAGATTTTGGCCTCTAGCTCAGCCACCACCTAGGGAAACCTACCAAACCTGTGCATTTCTGAAAACTAGAGACCTAGGGGAATCCAAGGAGGGGTGACTTGCGGGGCTCGGACCAGGTTCTGTTACCCAGAATCCTTTGCAAACCTCAAAATGTGGCTAAAAAAACACATGTCCCTCACATTTCTGTGGCAGAAAGTTCTGGAATCTGAGAGGAGCTACAAATTTCCTTCCATCCAGCGTTCCCCCAAGTCTCCCGATAACAATGATACCTCACTTGCGTGGGTAGGCCTAGCGCCGGCGACAGGAAACACCCCAAAGCGCAACGTGGACACATCCTAAATTTTGGAAAAAAACAGAGGTGTTTTTTGCGAAGTGCCTACCTGTAGATTTTGGCCTCTAGCTCAGCCGGCACCTAGGGAAACCTACCAAACCTGTGCATTTCTGAAAACTAGAGACCTAGGGGAATCCAAGGAGGGGTGACTTGCGGGGCTCGGACCAGGTTCTGTTACCCAGAATCCTTTGCAAACCTCAAAATTTGGCTAAAAATACACATGTTACTCACATTTCTGTGGCAGAAAGTTCTGGAATCTGAGAGGAGCTACAAATTTCCTTCCACCCAGCGTTCCCCCAAGTCTCCCGATAAAAATGATACCTCACTTGCGTGGGTAGGCCTAGCGCCGGCGACAGGAAACACCCCAAAGCGCAACGTGGACACATCCTAAATTTTGGAAAAAAACAGAGGTGTTTTTTGCGAAGTGCCTACCTGTAGATTTTGGCCTCTAGCTCAGCCGGCACCTAGGGAAACCTACCAAACCTGTGCATTTCTGAAAACTAGAGACCTAGGGGAATCCAAGGAGGGGTGACTTGCGGGGCTCGGACCAGGTTCTGTTACCCAGAATCCTTTGCAAACCTCAAAATGTGGCTAAAAAAACACATGTCCCTCACATTTCTGTGGCAGAAAGTTCTGGAATCTGAGAGGAGCTACAAATTTCCTTCCATCCAGCGTTCCCCCAAGTCTCCCGATAACAATGATACCTCACTTGCGTGGGTAGGCCTAGCGCCGGCGACAGGAAACACCCCAAAGCGCAACGTGGACACATCCTAAATTTTGGAAAAAAACAGAGGTGTTTTTTGCGAAGTGCCTACCTGTAGATTTTGGCCTCTAGCTCAGCCGGCACCTAGGGAAACCTACCAAACCTGTGCATTTCTGAAAACTAGAGACCTAGGGGAATCCAAGGAGGGGTGACTTGCGGGGCTCGGACCAGGTTCTGTTACCCAGAATCCTTTGCAAACCTCAAAATTTGGCTAAAAATACACATGTTACTCACATTTCTGTGGCAGAAAGTTCTGGAATCTGAGAGGAGCTACAAATTTCCTTCCACCCAGCGTTCCCCCAAGTCTCCCGATAAAAATGATACCTCACTTGCGTGGGTAGGCCTAGCGCCGGCGACAGGAAACACCCCAAAGCGCAACGTGGACACATCCTAAATTTTGGAAAAAAACAGAGGTGTTTTTTGCGAAGTGCCTACCTGTAGATTTTGGCCTCTAGCTCAGCCGGCACCTAGGGAAACCTACCAAACCTGTGCATTTCTGAAAACTAGAGACCTAGGGGAATCCAAGGAGGGGTGACTTGCGGGGCTCGGACCAGGTTCTGTTACCCAGAATCCTTTGCAAACCTCAAAATTTGGCTAAAAATACACATGTTACTCACATTTCTGTGGCAGAAAGTTCTGGAATCTGAGAGGAGCCACAAATTTCCTTCTTCCCAGCGTTCCCCCAAGTCTCCCGATAACAATGATACATCACTTGTGTGGGTAGGACTAGCGCCCACGAAAGGAAAGGGCCCAAAACACAACGTGGACACATCACATTTTTTTATAAAAAGCAGTGCCTACCTGTGGATTTTGGCCTGTAGCTCAGCCGACACCTGAGGAAACCTAGCAAACCAGTGCATTTTTGAAAACTAGAAACCCAGGGGAATCCAAGATGGGGTGACTTGCGGGGCTCTGACCAGGTTATGTTACCCAGAATCCTTTGCAAACATCAAATTTGCCCAAAAAACACTTTTTCCTCTCATTTCGGTGACAGAAAGTTCTGGAATCTGAGAGGAGCCACAAATTTCCTTCCACCCAGCGTTCCCCTAAGTCTCTCGATAAAAATGGTACATCACTTCTGTGGGTAGGCCTAGCGCCCACAAAAGGAAATGGCCCAAAACACAACGTGGACACAACATATTTTTTCACAGAAAACAGAGGTGTTTTTTGCAAGGTGCCTACCTGTGGTGTTTGGCCTGTAGCTCAGCCGGCCCCAGGGGGGGGGGGCAGAAATGCCCTAAAATAAATTTGCCCCCCCAACCCCCACCCTCCCCCGCCGGGAGCGACCCTTGCCTACGGGGTCGCTCCCCCTGCGTGACATTGGCACCAAAAAACAAATCCCCGGTGCCTAGTGGTTTCTGCCCCCTTGGGGGCAGGTTGACCTAAACTCAGCCAATCTGCCCCCAAGGGGGGCAGAAATGGCCTAAATACAATTTGTCCCCCAGGGGAGCGACTTTTGCCTGATGGGTCGCTCCCCATCTCTAAAAAAAAAAAACAAAGAAAAAAAAAAAGAAAAATTCCCCTGGGGCCTAGAGGTTTCTGCCCCCCCCCCCGGGGGCAGAAATGGCCTAAAATAAATTTGCCCCCCCGGGAGCGACCCTTGCGTACGGGGTCGCTCCCCCTGCGTGACATTGGCGCCAAAAAACAAATCCCCGGTGCCTAGTGGTTTCTGCCCCCTTGGGGGCAGATTGACCTAAAATTGGCCAATCTGCCCCCAGGGGGGCAGAAATGGTCTAAATACAATTTGCCCCCCCAGGGGAGCGACCCTTGCCTGATGGGTCGCTCCCCATCTCTAAAAAAAGAAACAACAACAAAAAAACACACAAAAAAAAAATTGCCCTGGCGCCTAGAGTGTTCTGCCCCCCCCCCCCCCCCGGGGGCAGTTCGGCCTAATAATAGGCCGATCTGTCCCCCGGGGGGGCAGAAATGGCCTAAAATAAATTTGCCCCCCCAACCCCCACCCCCCGGGAGCGACCCTTGCCTACAGGGTCGCTCCCCCTGCGTGACATTGGCGCCAAAAAACAAATCCCCGGTGCCTAGTGGTTTCTGCCCCCTTGGGGGCAGATTGACCTAAAATCGGCCAATCTGCCCCCAGGGGGGCAGAAATGGTCTAAATACAATTTTCCCCCCAGGGGAGCGACCCTTGCCTGATGGGTCGCTCCCCATCTCTAAAAAAAAGAAAGAACAAAAAAAAAAAACACAAAAAAAAAATTTGCCCTGGCGCCTAGAGGTTTCTTCCCCCCCTGGGGGCAGATCGGCCTAATAATAGGCCGATCTGCCCCCAGGGGGGGCAGAAATGGCCTAAAATAAATTGCCCTCCCCCCCAGGGAGCGACCCTTGCCTAAGGGGTCGCTCCCTTTGCGTGAAATTCACGCAAAGAAAAAACTCCCTGGTGTCTAGTGGTTTCTACCCCCCTTGGGGGCAGATTGGCCTCATCAAAATAGGCCAATCTGCCCCCAAGGGAGGCAGAAATGGCCAAAATATAATTTTCCCCCAAGGGGAGCGACCCTTGCCTAAGGGGTCGCTCCCCACCAAAAAAAAAAAAATGAAACAAAAAAAAAAAAAAAGGTCCCTGGTGCCTAGAGGTTTCTGCCCTCCCTGGGGGCAGATCGGCCTAATAGTAGGCCGATTTGCCCCCAGGGGGGGCAGAAAAGGCCTTCCCAAAAATATGCCCCCCCTGGGAGCGACCCTTGCCCAAGGGGTCGCTCCCTTTTGTCAATAACAATAATAAAAAATTAAAAAAAACCTGGTGTCTAGTGGTTTCTACCCCCCTTGGGGGCAGATTGGCCTCATCAAAATAGGCCAATCTGCCCCCAAGGGGGGCAGAAATGGCCAAAATATAATTTTCCCCCAAGGGGAGCGACCCTTGCCTAAGGGGTCGCTCCCCACCTCAATAAAAAAAAATGAAACAAAAAAAAAAAAAAAAAAAAAATGGTCCCTGGTGCCTAGAGGTTTCTGCCCCCCCTGGGGGCAGAAAAGGCCTTTTCAAAAAAATGCCCCCCCTGGGAGCAACCCTTGCCCAAGGGGTCGCTCCCTTTTGTCAATTTCAATGAAAAAATAAAAAATCCCTGGTGTCTAGTGGGGTTTCAAAAGCTGGATTGCAAGCAATCTGGCTTTTGAAACCCTCGGAGGGACTTCAAAGGGAAGGAAATACTTTTCCTTCCCTTTGAAGCCCCTCCGGGCCTCCCAAGTGATTGAAAAAGAAATGCTTTTGCATTTCTTTTTCAATCGCGCTGGAAGCTCTGCCCCTGTGACAAATCAGCGCGCGCTCGCGCGCTGACGTCACAGGGGGGGGTGGGGGGGGTCGGGGTGGAAGGGGAAGGGATTCCCCGGTCAGCCCTGACCTAGCCCCGCTAGATCTTCTCCCGAGGGAAGCATTCAGGACGTAATGGTTACGTCCATGGCGCCACACGGCCGCTGCCATGGACGTAACCATTACGTCCGTGGTGGGGAAGGGGTTAACAGCACCTCATCCTCTTCATTGGCATGTTTTTAAAACAAAATAGAGAGGGAGAGAATGTATAAGTACTGGTACGACATTGCAGCACAGTTTGGTATTTCTTATTATGACAGTCTGAACATTTCCACTGCGGATCAGAGTCTGATTTAGTTTTGGAGAGTTATGCTGTCAGTAGCATGCGGCTGTAAGTTCTTATTCAGTGTGACCTTTGGTGACTAGGTGAGACTGGAGTGATATACCACATTCCTCATAGTCAATATATATATATATATATATATTTATATATATATATATATATATATATAGATATATATATATAGATAGATAGATATAGATATAGATATATATATATAGATATATATATATATATCTATATCTATATCTATCTATCTATATATATATATCTATATATATATATATATATATATATATCCAAGAAAGAAGTGACTCAAACAGATGATCTCACTAAAGAACAAAAATATATTTCTACTACAACGTTTCAGCTTCTGCCTTCCTCAGGTAGTACAAGATGGTTTGCTCAGTGGCTGCACAGCTGACACTGGTGGATTTTCAAAAAGCATCATGAGTGAAGATTCCAATTGGAATGTGGAATCAATGCAGTCCTGAGAACTCTTCAGATATGCAGAAATCAAGTGGTATTGTCAGTGATGTTCAGTCCATCTGGATGCAGTGATTTTAAACGGTACATCCAGAAATTTTCTCTGATGTCCAGTAGTTCTTCCTTTAAAACATGTTCCACAGGGAAAATCTTCAAATCTGATAGTAAATGGTCCACAAGGTTAAAATGGTTGGCTATAGGCTGGTCAAGTTTCTTGTTAATTATTGCCGATTTGTGGTTCCTGAATCGTGTACGGAGGTCATTCACAGTTTGACCTACATATTGTTTTTTACAGCTTTGACGTTGGCACTGAATCACATAAATAATGCATCTAGAGCGACATGTAAGATGCTGTCTTATTCCATAGGTCCTTTTTGTAACAGAGCTAGTTACTGATGATGTTTGTAAAAGGTATTCACATGTGATGCACCTTTTGGAATCACAGCAATGAACTCCTGCATTTGATTTCATTCAAACTGTGAATGACCTCCGTACACGATTCAGGAAGCTTCTGCCTTTGCTGAAGCAGGCTGAATGTTAGATCGTGTTTCCACTGACAAGAATTGGCAGTTTCTGATCTTCTGCTGATTTTCTTAAGACAATATGAAAAGAAGCTACTTCCGGGGAACCGGCACTGAGGGACACCACATCGCTGTTGCAAGGCATGTCAATCCACTATCATTCTGTAATGCAACATAGTTAGCAGTGTCTGGAGATATGGGGCAGCAAGTTGGCCGCCTCACTGCATTCAATCGTCCTAATGTGGAACACACCTTCAAGTATCTGAATATGTTCTGCGTTGGAGTCAAAAGTGTCATCAGGTGTCTGCCAATAAGGCAGTCTGAGGTTCCTCAGGATACCTGTCCTCCTTGGCTGTCTCTTGGGCTTACCTCATAGACCTCATCGTGATTTCTTGGATATTTGAAACCTGTACCCGTGTAGCCTCAGGAGCAGCGCCGATAGCGTCAGTGAAGCTGGAGCTTGCAGTGGTAAACACGGAACGCAGTTCCACTCCGGGAACAGTGCAAACGTTCCACTGAAAGAGAAGAGATCCCATATTTCACAAATGTTAACATCCTCTTCAGGCGTTGATTGCTAAATCGGGCTTCATCCTTTCCTCGAAAAAAATAAAAGTCTTGTAATTCCAACGGTTTGAATTGATTCATTTTTTATCTTCAATTTAATTTGAACATTAGGTGCGGTCGTTCAATACTAACTTGTCTCAACAAGTATGAATCAATTCAACTCGTTGGAATTAACAAGAGTTAGATTTTTCGAGGAAAGGATGAAGCCTTATTTAACTATTAACACCTGAACAGGATTTTAACATTTGTGAAATATGGAATAATTCCTCTTTCAGGGGAAGGTTTGGAGTGTGGGGAGGGGACGCCGTTCCCGGATAGGAACAGCGCTACTTGTTTACGTTTTATGCACATCCAGGGTCAGGATGTTACACCCTCACAGACACATCAAACTGTGACAAATATTGAGTTGACATTGGTTGACACAGGAGTGCACTGCCTTCCATTTTTTCAGAGCTCGCATTGGTGTCAGGGACATTGGAGGAACCACTGGCCAGGGCGTCGGCACCAAGATGGCTCCAACTAGGGCACAAGGTGTTCCCCGAGGGGGAACTCTATCTTTGAAAGGCGCAGAAAGCAAACTCGCCACACAAACCCAAATGGGGAACTAAACGAACCAATGGAACCCTCAGGCACACCAGAGGAGACACTTGCATGACTGAATAACGCCATCAGGGAGTCCAGGACCTTAGTCACTCAACCTAAGGTGCAGGAAATTCCAGATAGGCCGGCATCGTTGCCGCAATTGATAGAGGCAGGGCAGTGCCAGAACAGGACCCGTGGCATGCATCTGTGCCATTGCTGCTGCCAAAAGGCCTCCTCTAGCAGGCTGATGTTGACTTTTGCTCCTCGAGAGATCATCGTACTGGTCATATGTCCTGGATCCTGCTGATACTGTTAGCAAGTTGTTCCCTACAAGTTTGGTATCCTTGTGGGTTTCCCCTGTGGATTACGTTTTTTAAACCATGTGAACTTGTAGAGTGAGAAAGCATAGCTTCATTTAGCTATATCCATGTGTTAGTCCTTCATTTTGGACTACAAATTTGAAGTTGGAGAGTGTTTAATCCAGCCTGTAAGGGATATCTAAGTTCTTTCATATCTAAGATTACAAGATGTACATATGCTAATTATACTGAATCATAAAGTCCTGATAAAGGTGCATTTATATTTTTCTTCACTCACCGAAACGCGCGTCGGCTTGTAAATTGGCATGTCTTGAACATTGGCATGAAGTGTTTGAAATTAGCAAATTTGAAGCCCTGACCAGGATTGGCTACCATCAGGCCTGCAACACGAGAATTTGAATCAGGAAATTATAACCTAGAATTGGCTGTTATTATGTTGAATTTTATACAATCCAAACTACAACGCATAATTGTAGCATCAAAGCAGTAACTTTATTGTGCTGTTTAAATATCCTCTCATGTATGAGGCGGTTGTAAATTTGTATGTATACTATTTTGTGATTTTGTTGGTTCTGTGTTTTTTGTTTATTTTTGCGTATCTACTGGTATGTTATTTATGTTTTCATATATGTATGTTTCATTTAGGTTAGGGGGTTGTATTATATTTTTTTGGTTGATTCTATGTTGATTATATTATGTGCGAACTGAATGTTTAATTAGCTATAATAAATATCTAAATTGAAATATATTGTATGTTGTATATTTGAATTTAAGATTTCCATTCCTATGTTTGCTATGTTAATGGAGAGTAAACTACGTTATACTCATAGTATTGCTTCCCTGTGTGTTACTCTCTGTATCTAGCTCAGGGACCCTGTTTAGATACGAGGATTTGGCTCAGATGAGACCTCCGAGGAGTTTACAAGTGACTCCTTTTCTCCTCTCTAGAAGAATTAGAGGACAGCGAGGAATGCAACTTCCAGGCAGACCTCAATAGGCATCCAGCCTGATTTTCATCTTGTGACTGAGCCATGAAAAGTTTGGCCTTGTGCGCCTTAGTACCCCTGGTGTGCATGAGGCCGCATTTGTTGAACAGCTTCGCAGGGGCGTAACTTTAGGGGGAGTGTTTCGGGTGATAAATGTATTATTTATTAAATAGTTGGGCACAGGAGTGTTCAGCCGGCTATGGTAAGATGCCTGTTTGATTTCACCTAGGAGTTTTAAATACTCACTCAGACAAAAACATACATAAACACACCTTGGTCTCAGTTTTGAAGGTCTTAAAACATGGTTATGTTACAAAATACTGTGCTTTGAGTACCACTCACAATCCGCAATCCTTTCCTTTACCACTGGCCCTTAAGCAACCCTCATGCGATGCTTCCCATACAATGATTAACATGATATAACAGCATGATTGTCAAATCTGAAGCTCACACCCCCCAGACCAAGCTATGCCCCTGCAGCTTCAAGTCATTCTTGGGCACCATGTACCACAGGCAGGCCTCATGAGGATCTTTTATGGACATCTGTCCATTTCAGGATCAGTAGGGATTGATTCTTGATTTTTGGAGGGAGACATCCCTACACACTGCATATAAGAAATATTTTGTTAGTTTGAAATTTCACCAGGAAAATCACAGAGAGTAGCTCCCTATCTGTGTTGAAAGGTGCAGAAGAAAGCACTGACATCATAACTGTGTTGTTTTCAGTGCTGAGATGGAATCAGCACCACCTACTGAAAGAGAAGAACTATGAAAAGTTTCTATGTCCGTTCTGGTATCTGGACCAATTCAAAAGGTGAGGAATCTGCAGGTGGAGTATCCATACGAATAGAGTGACATACTCGTTCAGTTAGGAAGGACAGTGAAAAACCTTGCACTTTGCCCATGTTCAGGCAGATGCCCTTCTACCACTGAGGGAATTGCTGGTCCCTAGGGTAGGGGCTGAGTCACCGTTCCTATCCCTAGTCAACCTTCTCAAGGCCAAGCAACCATTCCCAGGTAGGCATGACAACTCTCAAAACACTGATGAACAATTGCAAACTATATTTGAATGGTATTGGCCCGACTGTGCTGATGTCAAACAACTGCTACAAAATATCATACCAACTGAAGTAAAAGACTAATTATTAAAGAAGGTCAGCTGCTTTCAACAGGCACCCATTGATGAAGCGGCACTTATTGCTGTCAGAGATGCACTGCTGAACGCTATTGCTGAAGTACTGATTGTACAAAGAGTAACGATCGAAAACAGAACAAAGAAGAAGCTTCAGCTAATTACTTTGACTATTTAAAAGATGCTTGATCATTATTTTGGTACTGTCAATACTATGGAAACTTCTCAAGAAGTTGGAGGAGTGTTTATTCATGGGCTACTGTTTACGGAAATGGAGCAGCTGAAAGCCATTTGTTTTGGGAGGCAAACAAAATGCCTTTCAGAAATGGTTTTGATTACAAATCATTGTGTTCTGTGCAAGAACCAAAGAAAGAATCCACTGAATCTAAGCTTGTGTCTTTACAAATGCAATCTTTCCAATAATCAAGAGGGCGGGGGCAGGAGGAATGGGACAGCAAAACGGTTGAGAAGGACAGGGAGGCAGGTGATCTTGTAAACTGGGGGTGAGGAGGAGTAAAGTCTGCCCCCTTTATGGTTCCTCGTTTATCATTTGTGGCCAATTAGGGGCCTGGAAAGGGAATTGCTCAAATCTGCCCCAGAACGCACAAGATCAGCATGGACAATATGAACTGACCTTTTTTTCAGCAAAATTGATATCCTACGTTTTAGGACTGCTTGAGAGGAGCCCACTACTCTGTGAACGATGTAATGCCTGTAGATCAGATGATCTACCATTAACAGAAAGAACACTTGTCTTTTTTGCAGTTTTATGTAGCTGAACTTGACCCATGGGCATTGGAGAGGTTTACATGAGAGTCAAGCATAGCAATTGTTTTTTAGGAAAAAGGATGCCTAAGTCATTTGCCCAGAACCACAGGATGATGAGCCGAGGCCACGACTGAACCTTGTTCCCCAGTTCCAAAGTTGGCAACTTTAACAGTGGTGTAACAAAACTTGAGGGGACCCCTATGCAAAGTACGTAGAGGCCCCCCCTACCCGGGAGCCAGTCAGGAGCTCTCAAGCCAGAGGCCAGTGCAAGTCAGTGTATTGTGCTGAGGTGGCCCTCTGGAGCTCAGGGGTCGCCATGGGGGCTAATGTTATGCCACAGAGCTCTAGCCATGAAGCTGCATCTCCTCCATTATCTAATGCTGGTGCTAGCAAATCTGCCTTGAAAACCTCTGAATTTCTCTCTCTACGTCTCTCAGGTGAAAAGACTGATAAACTTGCCATTTCTAACACGTGTGCCTCATTACATTATTGATCCTGTGTCTATTTCTTAGGGTTTAATTATTGACTGTCACACTTTTCTCTTGCACCCTAACTCACACATAAACGGTCGGGGAACTAATCCTTTATGTAAATTGAAATGGCCTGTGTTTTGTGTTACTGATGGCGTTTATTGGAACGCCCACCGTTCTGTCAGGTTTGGGTGAAAATAATGATGTTCAGGTTTGGATGCAGATAGGGGTCTTCTGCAGTCCGAGGTAAACGCAACGATTCCGGAAGGCACGATTTCACCACGCACTGGAATATGTGGTAGGCAAGTGGCCTTGAGAAGCTGACAGCTTTTCAGAAGGAAAATGCCAAAGGCATGACAAACGTGATTGCTGATGAAGTGTTAATAGGGTTGGAGAAAACAAGGAGTCAGGAATCCAGATGAGGAAGTTCCAAGAGCAGAGTCAGGATCACAAAAGAGAAAGAATACGGCCTTGTTGCAACACACCTTCTAATCAGACTGAGGCCTTAAAATAGTATAAGTAATGGAAATTGCATCAAACACCACATGACAGAAAGCCTAATGGATTAGGAAGGAACTAACTGAGGAACAGCCATAATGGAAAGGGAAAGAAAAGAAAATAGATCAAAAACCTGAAGCGGACTTTCTGCAGAGTCGTCTTAAAAGGTAGCTGGCAAACTCTCGGACAGTTGATGGGCATTTTAGAGTTGAAGAGATAAGGATCAGCAGCCAGGAACCCAGGATCACAAAAGGAAACAGACCCAGGTGAGAGACTCTTCCAGCGGGACTGGCAGGGTTTGTATAGCCTCTTCTGAGGGCCGGAAACAGCAGGACTTGGCAAAATACTGCAGTTGGGCATTTAAGAAGCATCAACTAATGGTTTATGTGAAATTGACAACACAGTGAAACCTTGACCTCCAAATCAAGTGCCTTCCACTTTATTTTATTTTTTACTCCGCTCAAACATGTTAATGGTGTAGGCTGTGTTTTAACTGCACAACATATGAAGATCATGGTTAACTCTATACAAAGGCTTCCTCGCATACCACAAAAAATGTTGCACTCTGAGGCTGAAGTTGAGATTTGTCTTGTTATTGTTGCAATACTGAAACACTGGATTTTGGTACCAACTGGAAACATCTGTAATACTCCCTTTTTGCTAATTAAAAAGCCTGATAAAGACACTTACTGTTTTGTGAAAGAAGTACATGCCATGAATTCTGCTGTATTGCCGTTTTTTCCTGTTGTACTAAACCCTGCTTCCACTCTGTCATGCACAATAGCAACTATTGCATGGTTTGCTGTTGTATATTTCTATATTGACTTCTTCTCTATCCCCATATACCATCACTGTCAGTGTTTTTTGCTTGCTCATTTAATAGGGGCCAAGTCATGTGGTCTTGATTGCTCCAAGGGTACATAGAGTGACATTCTACTTTCTCACCAGAACTCAAAAAAATCTGGACACCCTCATCTTTCCTAAAGGATCTACTCTAGATCAATAGGTTGATGATTTGTTGACTGCTTCTAGCTTAATGGACTAATGCAAGGTTGGTTGTCTGTATCTATTGAGTGAATTGCCTAAAAAGGGATTTAAAGAAAAACTATATTGTTTACCCCCTGCTCGATACTTAGGCCACATATCGGCAGGGATGTGACTCCTGCATGCTAATTGCATCAAAGCTGTCTATAAGCTACCCAGACCCATTATTGTATCCCGAGTTTGCACTCTCTAGGGGGTGATGACAGGATACTGTTGACAGTGGGTTCTAGTCACACTCTGGCAGATTGTAGATTAGCTAAGAAAGAATCCCTACCTTCAATGAGTATCTCGCAAGGAACTGAAAACTCAAATACCTCACTAAAGAACAAATGTAGGATGTGCAGCAGTATCCTCAGGTGGAGGATGGAACGAGTTCTAAATATGTAAGGCATAAGCCAACACATCAATGCACACGAAGTACCAATTGTGACTTGAACTGTGAGTTGGTGCAGAGAGGAGTGACCCACAATAAGAGGAAGTAGCAGGGTAGTGTTGGCAATAATAAGACCATGATACTACCACTGATTCTCGAGACTCCAGGAGAGCAACAGAGGAATGGTGGACAAACAAAGCAAGGAAACAAGCCCAAAATGGTAAGGGCGAGGACTGGAATGGAGAAAAACAACAAAGGTGGCAGGACGCAAAGCTGAGAGAATGAACTGGGCGAACGCTCAGAGCCAGTTCAACCACAAAATGTTGCTGAGTGTGCTACTGTTGACGTCTATGTTAACCTGTGACTCAGAAGTCCCCACATGGGTAGCAGTCTAGTGTTCCTCAAATACCACTGTCCAGTCCTCCACAGTCTCCAGTACCTTACATGTTTGAAGCACATGAGTCTATGTGAAGCACAGAGTAATCTGGTGCTCTTGTGATTGTAAATACAGGGCTGGACGGGTCTAAATCTACATAACTTTCTCTGTGACACCTTCCCAGCTTGGCTTCTGACCTACATGCTGAGAGCCCTGGGTTAAACTAAAAAAAACATTATGCTCCGTACCTGCATTGGAATGACCTCATTTAGTCAACCTTTTCACGTTTTACTGCTATGAGAGGGACAGCATTGCTATTAGTATTTAAATTCTATTCGCATCTAATTTAACATTGGTATGATACCCTGCGTTGAGCCCCGCTTCTTTTTCGCACATGGCACAGTGTGGGAAACCTCACAACTCCATCCTGGTTACTGCATGCCTGACCAAACCTCCTACTGACCTCACTGGTGCACCGATACCAAACAGTTTTTTGTGTATTATGTAGATCATGTATCAGAAATGATAAATTAATTTTGGTAGCTGGTTACTTTATCGGTATTATACATAAAGTTATTAAGTAGCCCATATTTGGGCTTGAATTTTAGCTGCATATAAAACTATGACCGTTTTCACTGATTCTAAATATGCCTTTGGAGTCGCCCAAGATTCGGGCTCCTCCGGATGCAGCAAGGTTTTCTTATCTCTCTCAAGGGTCACTTTTAAAATGGGTCTTGCATAAAAAGTCTGCTTGATGCTCTTCAGTTACCTTCAAAGTTGCTGTTTTTAAATCTGTTGCACGTCAACCTACTTAGGACGAAGTATCCAAGGACAATGCTCTTGCTGATCACACTGCTAAAAAGATAGTTTTGTCCCTTAAATCTGAAATCACGCTCTATGTATCCCAGGTAGTTGAACACCTGATGCCCAACAGTAATGGATTTTGCTGAGTTAAATGACTATGGGCCTGATTTTAGAGTTTGGCAAATGGGTTACCCCACCTGACGTATTACGGTTCCCATACAATATAATGGGATCGTAATACGGCAGACTGGATATGTATCACGTCTGTGGCGGAGTAAGCCCATCCCCCAAACTCTAAATCAAGCCCTGTGTCTGTGACAGTGAACAGACTGAATGGCAGAAATACAGCTGCAAAAGAGACCCCAATGGAGTGTCGCTGGATGAGAGGGGGAGGGAGTCACTTCCAGAGTACTGCTCCAAAACCTAGCATGAGTTCATCAGTGTTGCCCATGTTTGGCGGGAGAGTAGAATACATGCTTCAGGGACTCACTGAATTGCTCTCTATTTCCCTTCCATTGCCACATATGTGCCACTTGGCAAGCCTTCAATGCAGAAAAAGGTGCCAAGACTCCCTTGTTGCCCACCTGCCTCCATTGAGCCCTTTTCTTCATGCTGAAATACGTTTCATTCACATACCTCGAAACTGTTCCGATGTTTATATTTAAGTTCTAGTGTGAATATTCTTTGGATAAATTGAAGCCTGTCCAAGTGCCCCAACTGATACTAACTCTAGACTTCATCCTGGGGTTCAGAATCACTCTCTAGATCAGACATGACAAGAAACCTCTTTTTTGGTTCCCTGTAGTTAGGAACTGTGCAATTCTTTGAAGATTATACAGCACTGTCATTGGCTTACCTCCAGAGTCCCCTGGGAAGGCTGAGCGTACCAACAGAATTTTAAAAAGCAAATTAAGATTTTTGCAGAGACTGAGATTAATTGGTTTGACACTCTGCATCTGACACACTGGTTAATTTGAGCCACCCACACCTAAAGTCTAATTTAAGTGCTTATCAGATCATTCTAGGGCATCCCAACTTACTTTTTGCCAACCCTACAGTGTCTCCAGCTCACTTTGATATGCACTTAAATGATTAACTGATTCTAGATTACTGCAAACAACTAATTTGTTGTCTCAACAGCTTCTGTTTCCAGGTCAAAACTGCATTGCCCACCAGACTGAAGCATGCCACCATCTACTGTCCATGGACTGGGACTACGAGGGTCCACTGGCGAAAGTCCTTGCTTGCGCCATGGTGGAAAGGTCTATAGCAGACCCTGTTCACGATGAACAATGCTGTAAAATACCACAGACTGCCTCTCCTGATTACACATTACAGTGAAAGTGGACCACGGAACCGAGAGACACTGAACCGGTAGCCCAAAGTGCTTCTGAACCTGCAACCCCAGGAGATTCTGCACCTGCAATGCAAAGCAACGTGCCTCTTGGAAATTAAAGCAATTTAGGCTCCGAGACTGCCCCACTAACCAGAGCTGTTCTGCATCTGTTTCTCACTGTGCCCTTTCTTCTGCTGCTGCATTGCACTAAGCGTATCTGCCTGCAGCCCCTCCTCCAGCCTGCAGTTATGGCCTGCAACCTAAGAAGTAGGAAGCCTAACAGCTACCTCAACCCTCAGTGGGCATGCCCAGTCCTCTTCATTGAGAGCCCGCTTGGCGGGTTCACTAAGGGACTGTGTCTGGAGTGGGCTGCAGTGCACATGAATCAAGCAACCATGTTGAGCATACTACCCACCTCCACGTCAAACATTACCTCAATAGAGACAAAACTTTACTGAGAATTCTGGAGCGATACAAAGAGCAAATTAATCATTCCGCCTGCTGAGTATACACCCACTTGCTCACGGATTCCAATTGAGGGGTGCCCACAATACCAATCCTGTTTGATTGGAATGAACAATGCAGTGCTTAACTTGTAAATAAAAACGTGCCAGTGTCCAAAGAACTCCTCTGAAACACGCAGCTGCTGCAGTTAAATGTGCAAGCACGGAATACTGAGGCATCGTAATCCTGAAGCCATCTCGGGCCTCTTTAGTCCTTTTACAGCCACTCCCTGCCCCTTCAGCTCACTGTTTCAGCTTTCTCCCTTTGTGACACTTTTTCGTGTTTCTCTTCCTTCGTCTTTTCTATATATGTCTTTCACTCGCAGTACATGCTTGAGACAGAAAAATAAGTGCCGCCCTCAAATATAAATGCTGGTGTCCCGCACCAGAAACCACCGTCTTAAATTAAGCGCTGGTTTAATCAATTTATAGCCACTCCCTGCCCCTTCAGCTCACTCTTGCAGCTTTCTACTTTCTGCCTTTGTGACGCCTTTTTTTTGGTTTTTCTTTTCCTCCATCTTTCCCATATGTCTTTTGCTCTCAATAAATGCTTGAGGCACGAAAATAAGTGCTGGCCCACAAAAATAAGAGCCGGTGTCTCACACTGATAACCACCAGCTCAAATTAAGCACTGGAACAATGTGACCCCTTGTATATGCATGGGCACTACGTATCGGATTACAACTATCGTAGTATTCAGCGGTCACTTGGTGACCAATTCATCAAGCTATCTGCTGTTCACCTTGTAGCTGCTGCCAGCTGCCTACTCTGCTAAATCAGAAACTAGTTTGTTCTTTAGGCAAATGTAATCTGACCATACCCAAGGGTACTGAACCAATCTCCTATCCTATTTTTATTCAAGTAAATATGGTTTCAACAAACTATTCTACTGCTGCCCTAATGGCACATAGCGGGGTCACTGAAAGGCTCGGCACGTAATGTGTGTGAGAACAGAGCTTGTGTGTGATTGTCCAAGCACTAGCCTGGATCCTACTATTCAGCCTACATTGTGCCATTCTACATCTTAAAAACAACCTCTTTTTCCCAAGAATGAGAAAGCTCAGAGAAATTTCATTAACTGCTAGATTCTTTACCATTCTGATGCCAAGCTACAGGTAACACTGTCCACTTATAGACTGTGCCAGGTTACCAAGGGTTGACATCCTTCTATAGAAGCAAGTTGTGGTACAGGATCCTGCTTCCCAAAAAGGAAAAGAGAACTATTTGTTACTTTCTGGATCAAAAGAAAGGCCTCAAACAAGAATTTAAACCTGGTCTTGACTCGCATGCTGTAAACAGACAGATAAGCAAGGTGAAATTTAGAATGCCGGCACTTCATCACATATATCTGCATCCTGATAGCAGAAAAATATCCTAAGTTCCTGAGGTTTCTGGTGGGCAATGATTTTTACCAGTATAAAGTTTGACATTCATGAGCCTGATTTAGATCTTGGCAGTCGCACCGCCAAGCTGCATCGGGCACGGACCCGAAAAGACCATCAATGGTCTTTCATCGGCCATATTTAGATGTATTGCGGCTGAGCCGAACACCGACACAACGGAGTCCACTCTGTCATGCAAGTTGCATTCCTGCAGCCGAAGCAGAAGACTCTGAAGCTGATGAGCAGTTCCTCCGTCACCGTCTTTACAGCGGGATCCCACAAAGACAATTTAGAACACAGAGTCATGCAGTCATGCTGGCGATGTCAGCGGCAGCCCCATGACAGCGAGAGTCAGTCCCGTTACCCATTCAGTACAGTACTATGGCTGTGGCCATTGGTTGGATGCTAATAGCCCACACCTGTTGTATTTTGGACATTTGTGAACACCTACAAAACACACAATAAAAAACACACTCCATTTCAGACCGTGATCCTTTGCCATCACACTGCAGAAGACCAGTCAGGCAGCAGATTTGCAATACAGCAGACAGGTTTTTTTCTGTGTTCCTCTCCCTCTGTGTTTTTTTGCGTTAAATTTACTTTCTCATCAACCTTCCTTTTTCGGGCACTATATTGGTTTTTTGCAACCACTCTCAATGGCAGGGAGGAGAAATCCCTGTTTTTCTGAGGTGGATGAAATCATAAGAGTACAGCCACAATTGTTTAAAGCCCAAGTACAAAATACTGCCATATCGCAGAAGAGGCAAAGGAATGTGGTCAAGAATAGTTGACAGAGTGAATGCTGTATGGAACAATTTGCGCACACAGGAGGAGATTAGGAAGAGGTGGAAAGACCCGTGGGGAAGAGTGCGTTCCCTGGCCTCCAGCCATCTCCTGGAGGCCCAGATGACTTGTGGTGGTTCTCCCCTCCCCCATTACAACTCTTTCCCTGTGAGGGGAAGGTCCTGCAGATCCTGCATCCTGAAGGCTTGACAGGAATCCCTGGTGGAATGCAGTCTGGTAAATTACATTTAGCAATGACTCAACAATCACAAATTGAGTTCTGCCCTTGTGTGTGACATTTAGAATGCTTTAACACCCTTAGCAAAATGGATATATCTAAACTTGACTCAACTAAATATCTTGTTGTATACCAATTACTAGCATCATGGTTGTATCTCTCCTTTTAACAATGTGCAACCTTTTTAGTCAGAATGCGTGTTTTTACCCATGGACCATCCCTTGCATTTGCTTGGTCCCTTGCTTTCTATCAATGTATGTTGTTGTTCTCCCTAAAACATGTCCAAAACTCCATCCATTTGCTCAGGAAGGTATAGTGTCTGTAAGTGGTATTTTCTCCCATTCACATCATACCTATATGTGTGTACATGTTGCAATGGTGTGTTCATCTCCCCTATAGTCACTGAAATATATATGTGTAACTCACATTTCAAACAAGTATTGGCTATGGTGTTAACAGATGACTACAACTACCACGATGCCCTGTTTTTGGATCTGCAAAACAATGGTGCAATGTTATGTTGCTCCACCTTCCTTAACTTTTATATGTTGAAACATCTAAAAAACTAGTGCACGTGACAGTAACCATCTCATGCTTTGGACCAAAATGGCATCTCAAGCATGTTGACACCTTCTCATAGCTACATTGAATTGATGAAAAAATTGTTGAAAATGCTTATATTATTCAATGTCTTTTGAACCCAAGATTTCAAACAATGTGTTGTGGAATGCTGAATAGGTAGTAGCCACACACAAGTTAAATTGCACTGTCCATATGATGACAAATTAATATTATATTTGTAAATTGAACCACTTTGAATTCAATGTTTTGTTGCCTACTAGACCTTGGAATTGGGTATATATGATATTGAAAGATGTCACATGTGGTCGCCATATTGACTCCAGTCACATGACTGACTGGAATCAATATGGCGACCACATGTGACATCTGAAACAAGTATATATCCATAATTAATATCACCATTTACATTGAATACAGGATAAATTGCTGCTTATAAGGATTAAATAAAAAAGTATTAAAAAGACAGCTTAAGGATATCCTTTCAATATAATGTATACGTCGATGTGTATTGGTTGCATTGAGAATGAAAATAATTTACCATCCAGGTATGCTAAGAGTAATAATGGCGAGACCGGTAGTAAAGAGCCGCTAATATGATGAAATCAGAAGCCTGAATTAAGTATATTTGCTATGTCAACGAGGTGAGGATTAATTCCCGCAAAATTTGAATTTTAATGCTAGAACTTCAAGTTGACTGCCCGGGGAATTATCCCCGATTTTTTAACAAATGGAAACCGCTTCCCAATTAGACTGTCAGTAGTAAAAATAGCGAGACTGGAAGGGAGAGCCAATGTGTCCTCACATAAGCAACGTAAGATATAAATAGGATGGGAAAGATAGCGGCACCGCTAAAAGCAAGGCAAAAGGACACGCGAGATACCAGAGAACGTCACTTCTATGAACAGAAAGGTTTTTTCCCTACCCAACAGCATTTAAAGTTTATAGAAAGGATTGTTATGAAAGTTTACTCATAAGGCAGACAATAAGGACGGGGTGAGGTAATTGAAAGTAAAAGGTCCCCCATGCCTGTCTTTGTAGATTCCATATGTTACATTGAAAATTGAAGAAAATATACGGCAGCAATAAACCGCCAAAAAAAAGAGGAGAAGCCACAATAAATGTGACTGTGGAATTACTTGGGGTAGAAGAAACGACAAAAATAAACATACCAACCAATTGGTAGGAATCTGATAAGTATTTATAAGTTTTATCAGTAATACAAAACATCAGGGCCATTAAAAATGAGATTAAAAATAATGAAAATATTGATCTTTTTTTCCCCTGTAGAGTACAATATATATACAAGATGGATGGCAAAAAATAATTTAAAAAATCAAGTCCACCATTAAAATAATGAATTAGTAAATGTGACTGTTTGCATGGATAGCTATAGTGGGTTGCTGGCACTCAAATTAGATTACAATATTTTTTATAATTTTTAAATTTGGAAATTAAAAAAAATTAGAGTTGGCATAAGTGTAAGTGTCAGAAAGAGGTAATGTTAAAGAATACAACTTTCTGAGAAAAAATTGTAGCCGCTGTTAAACCATACTATCATAAGATATGGGTTATAACACTGAAAAACAATCTTTTTGTTTTTTTTAAAAGAATATTGTCCTGAAGAAGGTGGGGTGAACCATTGAAGAATCCCTGTTTAAGTCCTAGGATCAATACATATTTACTTTGTACTTTCAAACAGAAGCATATCACTGCAAATGTCACAACGTGGAAATGTCCAAATAAAGATGACATGGTGAAAGACCCTGAAACAGAATAACAAGGGATAATTAATGATTTCACATATTAAATCTGACTCAAATGACAAGTTATGAGGACACACATACTTAGCACAAGCAAGGTTAAGCTCTGTCAATGACCACAGTACTCAAGGTAGGGAAAATCTGATCCACTAATATCTTTGCCTTGGATTTTCCTGCACTGACAATTCCTGACCAATTACCACTGCAGACTGATATATTCCCTATGTCACAAGTTGTTCTGGCATTGGATATTACAATTTGTAATGGTATACTTACACTCAGGTGAGGAAGTAGTCAATCACATCTTGACGCAAGTCAACTCCTTCTTCTTCACCCCTGTCATCTTCATGAGGCATTTCAACATCCTCACCTGGTGGCTCATCCCGGTCTCCTTTCTTGGCGATAATAGGGACGTTCCATCTCAGGGTGAAGTTATGGTGTATGCATCAGGCTACTGTGATCTGGCACACCTTATCAGGTGAGTAGAGGAAGGCTCCATCGGTCTTATCCAGGCACTTAAATCTGGCCTTCAGGAGCCCGAAAGCCCGCTCCACTGGCTTCTGTGTTCTTCTATGGACCTTATTGAAGAGGATTTCCCCTGGCGATGTTGGATTCCTCAGTGGTGCCGAAAACCATGGTTGGTTAGGATACACTGAGCTTCCTACATGAAAGCAACAAATCAACAGATTATTACTTATCAAGCTATTGTCCTTTCCTAAACGGGATTCAGGCAAGAGATCATCAAGTCATAATGTACTTACCAACAAGCCAGGCCCTCCCCGGTCTAAGTTGTGACATCTGCATGGGTATGGTGCTGTTCTGTAGTACAAATGAATCATGTATTTACCTAAGGAAGTGGGCACGCACGCTTGAGATGTATAAATCCAGTAAGCAGACAACTTGTACACTGGAAGTTCTTCGGATTGCGGTAGACCTGTTCACTTGCATGTGGTGGCACCAAGGCAATATGCATGCCATTTATTGCTCCAACCACGTGTGCTAGTCCACCCAAAGCATAAAATTCTCCCTTCATGGTGGCCACATTTTGTTGACGAGTAGCCGTTGATGTGTCTCATCAAGGAAGCAAGGACTTTCCGTAGCACACCACGGAAAGCTGGTTGGGACATGCCCCAGATACTGCAACAGTGCATTGGAAAGTGCCAGTAGCCACAAGATGCAGTACGGCCATGAGTTTCACTATTGGTGTTATGGCTGTTCGATTCATATTGCAAGGCAGGAGACCAGGCTCCAACTGCTGACACAAAGCCAGGACAGTTTGCCTATTTAGTCAAAATGTCTTGATGAAAACCCTTTCATCCATGGTGACAAGGTCTGTAAAGGGCCAGAACACCTGAGGCCGTCACTTCCTACCCATCGCTGGGTTCAGAGGTCTGTATGTAGGGAAAAGAAAATATCAGCTGAAATAGGTACATCATACTTTTAACCTCAAAACACATCTTAAGTCTTGGTAATATTAGGAATGTCACCGAGTAATACATGTACGCACACTGTTTTTTTAATTTATTTGATTTTAAGCCAGAATGTTTCACATCCAGTACACATTAATAAAAGAGAAAAAGAAGGGTGCTAATATCAATACATCTAAACAAAAAAAGCATGTTCGGAGAAAAAGAAAAGAAGGAAAATACAAACAATAGCTGGATTAGATAGAGGGCTAAGCTCACACAGAACCAGAGTGACAAGCAGCCTATGTCTGGCAAATCCCCCATTTAAATCTTGCTCCGATGCTCTCAAAGTTTTTTTTTTGTTGCATCAGCCCCCCTTGCCTTAACCAAAGCTTTTTCAAGATCATATATTTGCAGTATGGTCACCCACCATTTTTTAAGGCATGGAGTGGCTGCTGACACCCACAATATTGCAATAAATAACCTGGCCAAGGTGATTAAGATTGACAGCAGTCAACTTAGCCCAAGGTCAGACTCCTGCTTATATCTGAGCAAAACCTCCACTGGAATAAGCAGAGTCTAATATCCAAGAGCTGTCCGGATCGCGTCAAACACCTCCTCCCAAAATACCCTGAGGGCGGGGCAGGCATGGAACATGTGTACATTATCTGCAGCCAATAATTCACATCAAGGGCATTTAGCTTTGTCTGATCTGAAGTCCAAGCCCCAGCTCACCATTTTTTCCAGGGTAAAATAGAGCATACAGATAGTCTGAAATTGGTGGAGTTTTAAATTCACTGAGTGCACAGCCCCCGCCACAGTCTCCTGAGCACTAAGTATGACTGTAGACAGCAGATCACAGGAAAGAGCTCTGCTCCATTTTGACCGCAAGCCGGGGGAGGTCCTCTCTCCTCTATTCACAGAAACCCTGGTACACAGTACTGATCAGAGAATCCCTACAGGGTCTAACAAATTTTGACATTACTGAGGAGATAACCAGATGTACGGAGCTAAACCCTCTAGAGTGAAAATAATCCCTTAACTGTAGATATATGATTTTATCTGCAAGCTAAAATCATCCTGCAGATCTACAAATGCACGGAAGCCGTTAATATCAAACAGTTGCCCCACACAGTCCAGCCCTTGTCTTGCCAGTGCCTTACAGATCAGGTCACTGAAGACATCCGGAAACACTGGATTATCCCAAAGCTGTGTTTCCTGATAAATTGAGGCAAGGGAGTATTAGGAGGAAATCTCCCACCAGATAGATACAGTGTCCCGGATAAACTTAAAACGAACACGCTTGTAATACCTGGGACCAGTAATTGGATACAGGAAGAGCCGATGATCAGGGCCAAGGGCCAGATGATAACAGAAAACTGATAGATCAGATTCTGCTAAAGTTAACAGTCTGCGGAGACGACCCACAAAAGCTGTGCAAAAATGTAACCTAAAGTCCGGGAGATGCATCCCACCCTGCTTATAAGGCAGTTTTAGATGTCCTGTTGCACGCCTAGTTTGCTTATAGACCCAAATTAAACTGCTAGTAGTATCATCCAGCTTCTTAAAGAACAGGGTTGGGACTCTAATCGGAACTGCCCGAAATAAATATAGGAACTTAGGTAAAACATTTATTTTAATAATGTTACAACGGCAGCTGATGCTTATGGTTAGTTTATTCCAAAACCTCAGTTTATTGCTAACAGATTGCAGCAATGCCTCATAATTTAAATTTTTTTTTTTGTCTATTCGGGCACTTAATTTCACCCCCAATAGGTAACTGTGTGTACTACCACCGGAGGTGGGATATCTGGATCATGAGTTAACGTATTTGACATTTAGCTATGTTAAGTTTATAACCGGATACTAAGCCAAATTTCTTGGCCTCCTCCACGATCCTTTTTATCGCAGCAGAGGTTCTAGTAGTAAAAACTGCAACGTCCTCTTCATAGGCGCTGACTTTCAGTTCACACCCCTCGGAGAGCGTAGGCTCGATATCCACATTTTTCTGCAATGCCCGTACAAGGGGCTCAATGTATAGTGAAAACAAAAGAGGGGAAAGTGGGCAATCCTGTTGTGTACCCCGCTGGATTTTAAAAGGGAACATGTGGATACCTGTGTAAGCTGACTTAGTCGTCGGGGATTGGTACAGTGACCGTATCTACCATTCTGCCTGATGAAGTCTGGTTCGTTTGGTGCTCCAATCTATCACAAACTACTCGTTGTCTATGTCTGAGGCCCACTGGAAATGCTGCGAGGTCTTGGTTCCTATAGGTTCTGCCTTGACCCAAGTAGGGGCAATCATTTCTGGTAGCCACGGTGCTGCTGACGGAGGGAACGCCAAAGGCAGTCCGTGTCCTCCAGAAGGAGTCCCAAAGGGAAAAAAAAAAAAAAAAAGCGAAAAAACCTCTAAGCAGGAACTTCTGGAGCAAAAACAAAAAGTAAAAAGTAATTCTGAACAAAACAATGAAAAAAGCTGGAACAGGCTAAGGAAAAAATATAACTGACACACAAGAAGCAGGAGCAAAGATCAACACCCAAAGGAAGTGTTGCAGCACAAGGAGAACAGGAATCACACACCTTATACACCCAAAGAACAGGAAGTAACCAACAGGAAGTAAAAGACACCATACTGGGTTGGGAATATAACATAGAAACCTATAGAAAAGTCATGTGTTAAAAAAGGTTCCAAAGGCATGCAGGGAGAAGGAAGGCATGCTGGGAAGGAGAAAGGATCATGGCAACTAAAGAAGGCATAAATACAGGGAGAAACAAGGAAAGCAGAAAAGAAGAAAGAAAAAGGATGCAGAAGGTAAGTTGTGGTGAGTTTGTGTGTGTAGGGAGGCAAGAACAAGCAGGGGCGCGCCGCGTCCGTAACTTGTCGAGGCCCCATGCCCAATTTGGGGCCTCGACTAAAATATATAATGGCAGGGGTGCGGCACGTCCTGCTGCCACGGATTGCGGCCGCGTCCCTACCTGAATGTTCGGCTCGTGTCGCGGTTCGCGGTGTGACAGTAGGTCCCCCTCTTGGAGCCCCGGGTTTGTGCGGAAACAGACGAAAAAACTGACGAATCAAAAGTGGGGCGTGAACAGAAGAGGCTTCTTCCCAAGAACATTCACTAGGAGGATAGCCTTTCCAATGAATAAGATATTGGAGATGGTTCACATATTTCTTGTACTTCATATTCAGGTTCATTATCCACCAACAAAGGAGGAGGACATGTGAAATGTCGGGAAAAAGGATCAGGTGTATAGGGTTTCAATTGAGAGACATGAAATACTGGTTGGATCTTCCAGGATCGAGGTAAACGGAGACAGAAAGATACAGGATTAATTTTTTGAAGAATACAAAAGGGTCCGTAGTAACGGGGTTTAAACTTATTTTGGGAAAGACGTAGGGGCAAAAATCTTGAAGACAGCCAGACTTTATCTTGGACGTGATAAGCGGGAGCCTCACTTTGTTTCTTATCGGCCATTCTTTTCATGTATCTTTTAGTGACTAGTAGATTAGATCGAATAAGCCGTTGGATTCTATGTAGTCTGCTGGAAAGAGAGGTGATAGCAGGAACTGTAGAAGAGGTCTTAGGAGTGATAGGAAAAGATGTGGGATGGAATCCATATGAGCAGAAAAAAGGAGTGACTTTAGAGGCGCTATGGACGGTATTATTGTAAGAAAACTCTGCAATGGGAAGGTAAGTGTTCCAGTTGCTATGAGTGGAGTTACAAAAACAACAAAGGTATTGTTCAAGTCCCTGATTTAGGCGTTCTGTCAGCACATTGGTTTGGGGATGAAATCCAGAAGATAAAGCTACATTGATATTCAAGATCTTACAAAAGTGTTTCCAGAACTGTGATATGTATCGAGGTCCCCTGTCTGACACAATACTTTGTGGGAGACCATGGAGACGAAAAATGTTTTGAATAAAGATCTGGCTCAATTCTTGAGATATGGGTAATTTCTTCAAGGCAGTAAAATGAGCCATCTTAGTAAATGAATCTATCGTCACCATTATAACTCGGTTTCCCACTGATGGAGGCAAAGAACACATAAAATCAGTTGATATTGTATGCCAGAGGGCTGGTGGAACTGGTAGTGGTTGAAGTAGTCCTGCGGGCCTAGTACGGGGTACTTTCACTTGGGCACAAATGGGACAAGATTCCACGTATCTTTCTGCGTTGTTTCAACATAGGCCACCAAAAAGAGCGGAAAAGTAATTCCTGCATGGCTTAATTACCCCGATGACCGGCTACAGGGGAATCATGACACATACGATGTGCCTTTCTTGCACTTTTTTCGAAGGTAGAAATAAGGTGTCTTTGTAACAGTAGTATTCTTTATGTTTGCGTACTTTGGGACGTAGATCCTTTATTCTTGTTCTGAAAGGGTTGAGTATTCAGATTGTACTTCATCGAGGAATGACTGGACTACACCAATTATTTTGTCTGGTACAAGTAGATATTGTGAAGGGGTATTAGAACTGTCAGGATAACGGCGAGAAAGGGCATCGGCTAAAATATTTTGAGATCCTCGAATATAGGTAATATAGAAATTGTATTGACTAAAGAAAAAGGCACAACAAGCTTGTCGACTGTTTCAACACTGAAAATTGTGTAAGCATTGCAGATTACGATGGTTCGTTCTTACTTCAAAAGGTTCTTTTGAACTCTTGAGGATTTGTCTCCACTCTTGACAGGCTGTTTTTAGAGCCAAAAGTTCTCTTTCCAGTACTGAATAATTCTGCTCAGAATCAGAGAGCACATGGGATAGATAAAAGATTGGGGGCCAGATGTAGCAAGGGTTTTGCGAGTCGCAAACGGCGAAAAACGCCGTTTGCGACTCGCAAAAGCCACTTTGCTATGTTGAAATGCATTTTGCGAGTCGGATCCGACTCGCAAAATGCATTTCCGAATCGCAAATAGGAAGGGGTGTTCCCTTCCTATTTGCGATTCGCAATGGTATGCAATTCCATTTGTGACCGCGTATGCGGTCGCAAATGGAGTCGCAGTTACCATCCACTTGAAGTGGATGGTAACCCATTCGCAAACGGGAAGGGGTCCCCATGGGACCCCTTCCCCTTTGTGAATGGACCCCAAAACATTTTTTCAGGGCAGGTTTCGGATTTTTTGAAATGCAGCTCGTTTTCCCTTAGGGAAAACGGGCTACATTTAAAAAAAAAAAAAAAACTGCTTTATTTAAAAGCAGGTCGCTAACATGGAGGCCTGCTGACTACAGCAGGCCTCCATGTTAGCGAGTGCCCATAGTCGGTATGGGGCCGCAATTTGCGACCCACCTCATTAATATTAATGAGGTGGGTCTTTGCGACCCCATACCGACTCGCAGAAGGTGTCTGAGACACCTTTCTGCATGACATTTTGCGACTTGCAAATTGCGAGTCGCTAGTACTCGCAATTTGCAATTCGCAAAATGTCATTTTGCTACATCTGGCCCTGGATGTTCTAATCCATCGTCGTCTTGTTGTTGTAGTAATGCTGCCCCGATAGCTCTTTCTGAGGCGTCGGTAACAACTATGAATTGTTTATTGGTGTCCAGATGTCTCAGTATGGGTGCTTGGGTGAAGGCCTGTTTGGGAAAGCAGTCTCAGCCATGTCCGTCCAGATGAACCCGTTTCGCAAACTCTCTTTTTTGAGAGTTTCTGTGATTTGACTGGTTTGTTTAGCAAAGTCCAGGTTAAATTGATGGTAGAAGTTGGCCAGCCCTAAGAAACACTGAGTTTCCTTGATTGAGGAAGGGGGATAGCCAATCTAGTATGGCTTGAACGTTTTCCGGATCCATAGAGATACCAATCCGATTAATGTGATAGCCTAAATATTTCACCTCTGTCCTATCAAATTTGCATTTCTCCGGCTTACAGTAAAGCTGATGTTGCCTAAGTCAATTTAAGACTTGCTTTACATGTTTAGGATAAAGTTCAGGGCATCTGGAAAATATGAGGATGTCATCTAGATAAATCACTGCAGTGTGATTTAATAAATCGGAGAATATTGAATCCATAAATCTTTGAAAAACTGAGGGGGCATTTGTTAAACCAAAAGGCATTACCTTATATTCAAAATGTCCAAAGGGTGTTCGAAAGGCAGTTTTCCACTCATCTCCCTCCTTGATACGCAAGAGATTATATGCTCCACGAAGATCTAATTTTGTGAACATTTATGCTCCTCTGACAGCCTCCAAAATGTCTTTGATGAGGGGCAGTGGATATCGATCTTTTATGGTGATTTTATTTAATCAACGGAAGTCTATACAGGGACGAAGATCTTTCGTCTTCTTAGGTACGAAGAAGAGGCGAGCCCCCGCAGGAGAAGAAGATGGTGTAATAAGACCACTCTGTAGATTTTCTTTAAGATAGTTCTTGAGAATCTGTTTTTCTGGTTCAGTGAGAGAATACATTCTTCCAAAAGGAACAACCGCTCCAGGAGAATGGTACAATCGTAGTCTCTGTGTGGCGGGAGTACCGGCTTTGATGGTTTTAGAAATACGTCTATAAATTCCAGATATTGACTTGGTACCCCTTGGACTGAGTTTATGGAGTGTCCTAAATTTGGTTCTAAGGATATTATTTTTCTGGGAGACCAAGAGGTGTCAGAAGCATAGCAATGATCATGACAAAACTTAGAAGACAGAGAAATGGTTCTGGTTTCCCAGTTAATATATGGATGGTGTCTCATAAACCATGGTATTCCTAGGATTATTGAATGATTGGGAGAGGAAATTAAATCAAAAGAGATACGTTCCTAATGTTTCCAAAATTGTAGACCTAGAATTGAAGTGATATTAATGACAGGACTGGATGATAATAAGGATCCGTCTACAGTATTCACTTGTTCATGAACATCTTTAGGCAGCTGTGGAATTTGTAGTTTTTTAGCCCAGGTCATATCCATGTAAATGCCACTAGCTGCACAATCTAAAAATGCCAGGGTCCTTTCTTCACGACCATCAGGTAATTGCAGGATAACAGGTAACAGAAATAGAATAGTGGCATCTTCCCTGGAAGAACTGATGGAAGGTATTGCAGAAGATCCCGTCCCCTCCCTTCTCACAGTGGACGGGAAGTGGCGTTTCTCAAGGTCTTCATAGGACGAACTGGACAAGTGCGGAGAATATGGCCAGCTGCACCACAATATAGGCACAGTTCTCTTCTCCGTCTATCTTCTCGCTCACTAGTAGAGAGTGGACCACGAGCAGTATCTACCTGCACAGGTTCTTCTTCTGTCTCCCTTAATAAAGGGCGAGGTTCTTCAGGACAATGTACAAAGATACGTGGGTTGCTTGACTGGGAAGGTCCACAATTCTTTCTTTTTTCTAGGTGACATTCTTGAAGAAGATATTCTATAGAGAGCGCTCAATCCATCAAACCTCGTAGATCATCTATTCTGGCAGAATGTACTAATTCGTCTTTTATGTCTTCTCATAGACCTCTGCGAAACAGAGTTACCAGAGTACGCTCCACCCATGTCATCTCGGCTGCCAATTGTCTGAAGCATGTGATGTATTGGAGAACATCTTGAGTGCCTTGTTGAATATCACATAGCGCTTCTTCTGCTGATGCTTCCAATCCTGGGCGTTCAAACATTTGTTTAAATCTGCTCACAAAGGCTTAATAATCAGACAGCACTGGGTCGTTGGAGGCTACTAACGGAGTCGCCCAGGCCAAGGCAGGACCAGATAAGGAACTGATGAGATAACCCACTTTCGTTTTATCTTGTGAAAATTGTGTTGGTCTAAAGGCAAAATAGACAGTCAGGACGTCAAGAAATTCTCGCAGCTTGTTTGGGTCTCCTGAAAACCGAGGTGTAGTAGTAAAGACGGTAGGAACATCGGTACTTCGGGATGCCAGGGCTTGTCGTAAAGCCACGTTTTCATTTCTTAATTGTTGCAATTCCTGGGCTTGTCGTTGAATAGCTACGAGTAGGGACTGGATAGGTTCTGCAGCATCTTCCATTCTGCCTGACGAAGTCTGGCTCGTTTGGTGCTCCAATTTATCACGAACAACTCGTTGTCTATGTCTGTGGCCCACTGGAAATGCGGTGAGGTCTTGGTTCCTATAGGTTCTGCCTTGACCCAGGTAGGGGCGACCCTTTCTGGTAGCCATGGTGCTGCTGACGGAGGGAACGCCAAAGGCAGTCCATGCACTCCAGAAGGAGTCCCAGTGTGTAGGGAGGCAAGAACTAGCAGGGGCGCGCCGCGCCCATAACTCGTCGAGGCCCCATGCCCAATTTGGGGCCTCGACTAAAATATGTAATGGCAGGGGTGCGGCACGTCCTACTGCCCCGGATTGCAGCCGCGTCCCGAGCCGAATGTTCGACTCGTGCCACGGTTCGCGGCGCGACATTCTCACCTATCCCATGTGCACCCATTGTAGCCCATAGGTAGTCCCAGGCGACATTATCGAACACTTTTTCAGCGTTCACTAGGGTCATTGCTAACTTAATTCCCCCCTTTCTCAGCAATGTCGAATGCTGCAACAGCAGTTTTTATATGGCTAGTTGTATCCCGGCCAGGAACAAAGCCATGTTGTTGCACAGAAACTATGTGGGATAGTGAAGGGGCCAAGTGGTTGGCAAGTACCTTGGCAGAAATCTTAATGTTAGCATTAATGAGTTATATAGGACGGTAAGAACCCATCTCTTCTGCCGGCTTGCCCTTTTTAACAAAGACAATAATCTTGGTCATATTCCAAGAATCCAGGACCTTGCCAACCTCACTGAAATAACGCACAACTCCTAGAAATGGGGTGGGGGGATAATAAAGTGCTTTTAAAGGTTTTATAAAATTCCAGTGGGATAGAATCCTCCCCAGCGGCCTTCCCAGAGGGGAGCACAGACAGGGCGTCTTCCAACTCTCTCGCTGAAATATTTACCTGTGGGGATGCTGCCTGCTGAACATCCAATTTCGGTAGCCTACTACACTGTATATAAATCCTAAGTACTTGCATGGGCAGAACCAGAGGTTGGGTATATAGATCCGCATAGAACTACGAAAATTGTGTGGCAATGGATTGAGGGGGAGTGTAAACAACTCCATCCATGCCAATAATGCCCTTTCATTGGTAATCTGATGGGCTAGTATGCAACCAATCTGCTCCCCATACTCATACTGCACAGCTTTATTTTTAGTGTAGCTGGCTGCTATCTTATCCTTTAGGCCTTGGCTGAGTAAAATCGAGTTCTAATAAACCGAGCATAAAGGGTTTGCTCATCTGGGTTACCCTTCTTAATTGTCATTGCATGCGCCGTTTCAAGTAGCCGTATGTCCTGAACAAGCTGACTATCCTGATCCTGCTTAACCTTATTAGACTCATATATTGTGTAGTAATACCTCTAATAAAGGCATTTATTGCATCCCAGTCTATTAAAGTGGAAGCAGTGCCCAAGTTTACTTGAAAATACTCTTTAAAGGACTTAGACACCACCTGACAAAATCCTGGATTATTCAACAGGTACCTAGGAAATGAAATTGGATGAGATTGCACCCTAATACCAGACAGATTAACAGCAAGAGAGATAGAGTTATGGTGATATGAAACCTTAGGATATATCTTCATACCCACATCACCCAAAGGCCCTCTTTTGATATGGATAATATCAATACGGGAATAATGTCTATGCGGTGAAGAATAAAAGCCATAACCTGCCTCAGTGGGAAATAAAGCTCTCCAAACATCTTCAAGCCTATGTATCCGGGTCAATTCATGTATAGTGGGTTTTAACCATGCACCATGAAGCAGAATGATTGGTAGAATCTAAAGAACAGTCCGTGACACAATTAAAAACTCCCACCTTATATTCTAGATTTTTGGCTGCCAGGTTGTCCACACCCTGAATGTATACGGTCTGTGAGGTAGTACTATTCACTGTATATCCCGAATGCCTGAGTAAATGGTGATCCTAATATGCCAGGTGTATTTCTGTTAATACTATTATATGCGGTCCATGCTGTCTGACCTCTTCATAAACCAGTTGCCGTTTATTTGCAGAGTTGAGTCCTGAAACGTTCTAGCACATTGCATTCAACCTAACCATTATTGTCTAACACAAATCCTACCTCGAAATTCCCTCCTGTCTTACATCGAACCACCAAAGGGCATGTTCTACGCTAGTCATTTCTTCTTATGCCAACACCGTTGATTATTCTGGGTATTTCAACCCTTTTTACCCCCACCTGCCATGCATACTCTCCACAAGCTTTGTAAGTGGGCCTAGCAACCACCACCAACTCCTCATCCTCATCTGCATCATCCCTCCCCTCCCTGTACCTAGCATGGGGAATCTCTCCCGCCCTCCAGCTTTTGATGGCTGGACAACCCAAAGAGCCCTCCCCCTCCCACAGCCCTAATGCCTTGGATCCCACCTGGCAGCCCAGCAAGCTGAACTTACATAAAAAAGAGAGTGAAATAGAGAAAGAGGTATAGAGACTGAGTACTGTGATGGGGTGAGTAACTCACCCCATCACAATCAAGACCCCAAGCTCAACTGCTTCTTTAAGAGTCATAAATAAAACTCAACTTGTAGAGGAAGAATAAAGGAAAAAAAGAAATGGAAAAGAGAAAAACAAAAACAAAAAAAATACACGCTGAATCATTTTGCTACTGCCTTAAGATCGCTAAGGGTCAGCATAGCTTTCTGCTCTGAAAAGCAGATCTGAGTCTGGAGGACTTTAAGTCTGGCTGGCTCCTGCAGGAAAACCTGTGCACCCACAGCTTTGAGAGGGTCTATTAGATGTTGCAGCCTCCATCGTTTGTCCCTAGTCACCCTACATGTATCTTACAGGACAAAAAGCCAGATAGCATCCACGGTGACAGGGGTGGTAGGGCGCGGGGCGCGGTTTCCCAGCGATCACCTGCAGCAGCAAGAAGTTACCAATAAAAACCAGCATAGGGCGATAGTACTACGGATGTAATTGGGAAAGGGATTTGCTTCTAACATGACTGATGGGTCACCGATGTGCCAATGTTTGCAGTCTAGTGGTAAGATTGGTATTACATTCTATGTACACCCACCTGTAGCAAGTTGTAGTGTAGTTTTCATTGCCATGAAGGCAGTTCATACCTGATTGGTGCGTGCTACTCATATCTCGAGGTCTGTTTTGATACATTTTCTAACTACAAAATTATACACTTAAGCATTGCACATCATTATGGTATTGTTTGCACACAATATTTACCCATGCAGAAGTCCGGTACTACTGCGAAGCAACAACTCAGAGGATGACAGGAATGACCATGGCTTACCTTCTGTGCTGGCAACAACGGGGTTGATTTCCATCTTGGAACTGACCCAGGATCAACAGCAGGACTGGTAGGAGCGAGTTCATGATGGCAGGCATCGTGGAAAGTGTTAAAAAGGTGGGTTTTGTGCTTATATAGCTCCCAATCTGCCAACTCACAATGGTGTGAATGCACATCGTGATTGGCTCAACGGGAAAAGGGGCTGGCATCCCGCCACTTTAGCTTGTGGGGCTGTATAGGCGGGTGGTGATTCATGGTGGTGACGGGGGACTGTCGGCAGTCTGTCGCCTATGCTCCAAATAACATCTAAATAGGGAGGCTGTGCAGTCACGGTGGCCGATGGGTTTTCAGTCGACGGCGTGACCATTACCGCCAACATCTAAATCATGCCCCTTCTTCTATACATCATACTCTTCAAAGACCAACACATCATTTTTTTTTTTAAATACATTAGAATTGGGTAGTAAATCCTACAGATAGGCAGCTAAAATATGTTTGAGTTGAGCTTTTGTGCAGACTAATATTTCTTAATTTCAAAGTCAATGCTCTGGAATTTCCAACAAGGATGGGACTATTCAGTGCATAGGACTATTTACGACTATTAATGAAGAACCACTCAAAAGAACAAACCTTTCTTCCCTATCACATGACATTTGCTGATATTTATGAACAGTGAACTACCCTCAAGCAAGAAAATGAAAATGAAAAAAAGAGACCACAAAGCAGGAAAAACAACATACGAACAAATAGATAATGTAAGGCTTATCTGTCCATCATCCATCCTGGAGTCAGAATCTATCCAATAATGGTTAACAAACATGTGCGCTGGTCCCCAGGTCGCTGTGTTGTATAGTTCTGTAATAGGGCCGAAATCTAAGCAAAGCTGAGTAGCCACATTTCCCCTAGTCGAATGAGCTTTAGGTTTGCCCTGACGTGACCTATTTTCTTTTGATAGCCTAAGAGTAATTAAGACACAATTCATTTAGATACATATTGTTTAGAGACAGTCATCTCTGTATTTAACAGTTGTTTTTTGAGAGCCTAATGTAGTTGGTTTTCTTTAATTTACCCCTAAAAGCTCTTTAACTTGTAATGTGGCTTCCCCCTTGAAGAAATAGGGTTAGTAAAGAACTCTGGTAGTGATAAACAAATGTGAAATTCCAATATCACTTTCTTTAAAAATAAGGGTGGAGATTTAAGAGCCACCCATTATGAAAAGCTGAGTGAGGTTTGTTTCTGTGAGCAGAAGTGACTGTGTCTAGAAATGCAGCTTTCCTTTTTCTTTTTTTTTTAAGTAAATATGTAAGTTTAAGTACAGGGTGATTTAAAACAGCCAGTAGGTGTATTTCATCATGTAAAAAAATCCACAAGAAACATTCCCCCAGAAGAGTAAAATACATAACAATTTAAAATACCAGTGGGCAGATTTTAATCAATTAAATAAAAAACCTGAGTAGCATCACACCAATAAAAGGAAAGTGAATCAAGCCAGACTGAAACAAATATACTGCAGTATAGAGCTTGCGTAAAAGCTAAAGTGCTCAATGCCAGTGATAACAACCTACTATCAACACATTAATGAATACTGCAGCAGTTTTAGGTGCATGTACACTAAAGTGCTAAGTACCAGTAAGCCATACTTTAGAACAACTTTACCATCAAGGGATTTGGGGAGATCTTAATAAGCCCTAGCGCTAACGATTACCTACATTAAATTTGGGAGCAGAATAAAAATAAAACATTATTAAATTAGAAAGTGCGAGTGAATCAGTTGGACCAGCTTTCTATAGTGCTTCCTGGGGCTGTGGGGCTAGACTAACTAGAAAGGACCAGCCTTCTCTTGGAGAACCAATAACAGGTTGGTGCTAGATAAATGTCATTCAGTTTTGTCCAAAAATGTAATAAAATGGACAGTAAACATGAGGAAAGCGCCCCTCATGCAAACAATAAATCGTTCTAACGCCGAATTGGCTGAACATCAGGCACAGCCAATATCTGCGTTCGACTACTCTGTCGCCCTGGCGGAGTCCCATCTGCCAAATTTTGAAATGTCTGTGGACATTTCAAGCACTGACAGGAACTACTGGCAAGATGGTTCCTGCCAACGTATTGTAAATTTGCCATACGACTCCAAAAACAATTATTTTATTTTCCAACAGAAAAGACTCAACAGGATATTCTTTTTGAAGATAAAACAAAACAATACTCCCCTCGGCACAGGAATTACCTCCTATGGCATGGGGAGTATTTTGCAGTTATCACTGCCCCTTACCACCAAGGTTTTCCTGGCAGTGACAGGCAAATACCGAGCTCAATGTCAGCTCATCTAAATAAGGACCATATAAATTAGGCCCTAAGTTCCCATAAGGAGAAGGCAGCTTTAAGAGGAGGAGACATTTTAAACCCTTCCTAAAACTGTTTTGCAATTGGCACTTTGAAAAACATTTGTGAAGGATTTCTTCTCAGTTGTGCCTATAACAGATATCTTTATTGGATACAACTGGAGCCCATTTTTCACTAATTACAGACTATGGTGGTCATTATGATATTGGCGGTCACCTGACCGCCATGACGGTGGTGGCGGTTGGTCCGCCGCCAGGCAGGTGGTGAAGACCACCATATTACCACTGCAGCGGTAAAACAACCCAAGCATAGCCACATCACTGCCAGTACCGCCAGTGCGGTCCGATCGCTGACGACCCCGGGTGCCATCCCTGGGCCGGCGGAAGGCACTTCCCCGCCCACCATATTAGGAGTTAGCAGACCGCCATGATTTCAGAGGCGGGCCGACCGCCACGAAAAGCTTGGGGGAAACTAGCAGTATATAAGGTGACACTCACCTCCAGGGACACAGACGAGTCCGCAGCCAACATGGAACCAGAACTCGAGTCTTCCCAATGCTCTACCATGTAATCCAATTACAGGAACAGCAACGACGATGAAGACGACAACCGTAAGTACAGCCGTCTAACACACAAGGGAGTGAAGGGGAGAGTAACACACCCACATGCAATACACATACCCGCCACAATCTGCCAATCACATATACACACTTACACAAACCCCCGTCCAGATACACACACACAGCCACAAACACACAGGCATACACAAATCACAGACAGGCACAACCAAAACTCACACACCACTCCCAACACACACAGCACACACATAGCTCACACAGGGATAAAAAAAGGCTCCAAAAATACAGAAATAACATAAACTCTGAAAATGAAAGGCTGGACAAATCACTGAAATTGACACCAGTGCCATCAGTTGGGCAGATGTATTCGAAGGTGAGAAGGATATGTATGAATAAATAACTATTTACAAGAATGGGCTATCGGCCAGTCCAGCTTGTGCTATGCACACATGGGCATGATGCCATCCCAACTTGACTCTTGACAGCCTCTTGGCCTAATGGACTCTACTGGGCAGGGATATCACTGGGGCAGGCAGGCACCTCAGGGGTCAGGGGCTGGGGCTGGTGGTGGGCTTTAGGTTTGGAAGGGGGGTCCTTGGACTTTGGTTTAGGAGGGGGTGGGGGTTTGGCCTTAGGCTTAGGTGGCGTGGGAGTGCTTTTGGAGTGGGGGGTGGGAGTGGCTGGAGGGGGGACAGAAGAAGTAGGGACACTGGCTGCCATCAAAGAGGAGGCCAGAGCGTGTAATGATCTCTGTAGGACAGCAAACGGACCGTGAATGCCTTCCAGGTAGGCATTACTTTTCTGCATCTGGGATGCTAGCCCCTAGATGGCATTCACCATGGATGACTGCCCCACAGAGATGGATCTCAGGAGCTCAATAGCCTCCTCATTGCTGCCAGCAGGGCTGACTGGGACAGGGGCAAAGGTGCCTGCAGCGAAGCAGATGCCCACCCTCTTAGATGAGCGGGCACAGGCAACTCGGTAGGGAGCTACTCGGAGGGTGGTGCTGGTAATGTGGGTGGCGGACGATGTAGTAGCTGGATTAGTCCCAGAGGGGTCGGCCACCATCAGGGAGCTTCCATCGGAGGATCAGAGATGTAGCAGTTCCTGTCTCCCCTGTGGTGCTCCCCTCGCCCTCCAGCCCACTGGTCCCCTCGGCATCAGTGGACTCTGCCTCCTGGGCCCTGTGGGCTCCAGCCTCCCCACTTGGCGTTGCCCCTCCTTCGCCTGATGACGCTAATGCACACAAGGACAGAAGAAGACAATGAGGGAGGGTGGGGGAGAAAGAAAGAGAGCATAGGGTCAATAACAACACTTATGCCAGATATGAGCCACACTTAACAGGAACCCACAAGCAATATTCAGTATGCTGTGCCAAACACATGACCAAACGAATGGCTACTGACAACAAGAGACCTTGCCATTTGAAGCCCCTACAATCCACCATCGATAACACTACACTGATACAGCAGCAGACTGTGACTACTCACTAAACCATGTGTGGGAGTTAACTGAGGTACACCTTCACTTACCCCATGACAGTGTGTGAACAACCAGCATTTGCCTGGACATAGCACATAGCTAGTTGAAACAGCAGTACATGAGAGTCACCAGTCTTCCCTTTAGTCCCAGTACGTAGCCCTCTACATATGTAAACATGTCTGTAACTTACAACTACCTATCAGACAGACCAATTAGCATTATAATGAGGACCTCAGCTACAAACCCAACCAGAGGTTACTTAGGAATCCACTAGCTATTAGCTAACCATACAATCACTATGCAACTCAATACCAACATGAAAAACACTGTAAGTACTCACCTCCATGTGGCTGCTGTGCTGCCCTCAAGCACCCATCCAACTCTTGGTAGGCCACTGCCAGTATGCGGGCCATTAGGAGGGTCAGGGTCCGACAGGCACCCATTCCTGATTGGGAGGACGTCCCAAGCTGGGCCCTTGCAGTCTTCCGGGCCCAGCGTCTCAGGTCCTCCCACCGCTTTCTGCAGTGGGTGCTCCTCCGACTATGGACCACTTCCTTGGCTATGGCTTGCCACAATACCTTCTTTTGATTGGCGCTGACCTGCGTGGGAGACACAGAAATGAGGGCACATTTATGTAGACTCCTCAGCCAGTTACAGCAATGGACTACATACTATATACATATCACAGTCATGCTACACATGACACGTAACTATGTGCGAATAAAGGTTGCACTATACAACAATCTCAAAAGGACATACTGCATACACACACATGCAACTACATACAACCACGTTGCATCTACTATACAGAAAAGGTGCTTACCTGCCTATCTGGAGCCCCATACAACTGTCCATACTGGGGTAAGAGCCCATCCACAAGCTTCCCAAGTGCTTCTGGTGTGAAGGATGAGGCCCTATCCCCTGTAGAACATACCATTGTGGCTTCCAGATACAGGACAGCAGCACACGCAGTGGAGGTCTTGCTAGCTGCAAATGGCTTTTAGAAAATGGCGGTCACGGCAGCAGCGGTGATCACCGTCACCACTGGCGGTGATCTTCATTGGCCCCTGTTCCCCATATACATCAATGCTATCCAATGAGGAGTTGCACGGCGGTTCCGACCGCCCACCACCATGACGAGTAACGCCAGGGAGTGAGGTCACTTCCATCTGTCCTATACATGCAGGAATGGCGACTGCCATTTTACACTATTATTTATCATTGTACCCAATTACATGTGCATCATAGCTCGATCTGGCACACAAAATGCCAGGCCCTACACATTATGAAGTTACTCATCTCAAATGATAATGCCTTACACAATTTGTATTGTAATCTGTACTCTGCTCAAAACTGTCAGACCTAGGGAACTGTGATGTACTAACAGGTTTCCTGACTCATATCTTCACATGTCTCCATTCATTGTGCATTTATGCTGTAGACATACAATATAATGAGGAGGGTTGTATTAGATGTCCGTCAGTATTTAGGAGCAACCAGAGCATAGATGGTAAATAGGTTGCCTGTGAGATTGATATTTCAACATTGATTGTTAAAATGGGTGCTTAATATGTTTTTTCTTTGTTCCACTAGTATTGTTTGATATGTATAGATACCAACCAATGCGGAGGAGGAGGAATGCACCCATGTACCGGCCCCTAGTTGACCTGGTTACAATGGACAATCAACATGTACTGCTCACGATCGTCTGAACAGTGTGACAATCGGAGAACCGAGTGCACAATTTGAGCCAGATCTCATATCTGCTAATCGTCATCCCAATGCTATTCCTATTACTGTACAGGTGCTTTCAGTGTTCCACTTTTTGGGCACTGGCTCATTTCAGGTGACAGTGGCCTTGGCAGCAAGTATGTCTCAACCAATGTTCAGTTTAGTGTTGAAGGATGCCCTATCTGCCTTGATCAAACACATTGATAGCTACATCAAATTCCCACATGATGCAGATTTGACCACAGTTAAGGAAGATTTGTATGCAATGGGACACATCCCACATGTGTTTGGGGCCACTAATTGTACCCATATAGCTTTGGTGCCTCCCAGGATAAATGAGAAGGTATTCAGAAACAGAAAAAGTTATCATTCCATTAATGTTCGAATGGTGTCCCTCGCTGATCAGTATATCTCACAACTGACTACCAAGTTCCCTGGATCTGTACATGGCACCAACATTATGAGGAACAGCATTCTCCCACACCTGATGGCACAGCTACAGACAGAGAGGGGCTGACTAATTGGTGGGTATGAAGTTTGTTTTCACTGTCTATGACAGCATCTATTCTTTCCCTTCTCCTCTGTATCAATGTACATATGTATGTGTAATTCCACTATTCCCAGGTGACTCAGCTACCCTAACCTATCCTGGCTGTTGACACCTCTGAGGAATCTGAGGACAGAGGCTGACAATCGCTACAATGCACATGGAGGGACCAGAAGAGTGATCGAAAGGACATTTAGCCTGCTTAAAGCAAGATTTCGGTGTCTGCACATGTCAGGTGGATCCCTGGTCTCCACTCCTTATAAAGTCTGCCAGATAGTCGTGGCCGCTGCATGCTGCACAGTTTGGCCCTGAAAAGGCATGTGCCATTACGGAAGAGGAGGGGGGTTCCAATGCACTGGAGGCAGCAGAGGGAACAGAAGATAGTGATGAAGATGGGAAGGAGGATGATGTGGACACTTGGACTCAGCTGATTTAGCAGTACTTCCAGTGACAGTCAGGCAGGTTTGAGTTGATGACAATCACCTTGTGAAGTGCAGTGTGGCAGCTCTTATATTCATTTCAGTAGTATGTGGTTTGCTCTCCCTCAGTCATCTCAGTGTGGTTAGTGGTAAAGGAGGGAGATATGGGGTTACTGTACTCCTGCCTTTGCTATGTTTCAACTGTATGGTTGCTCAGATTGGTTTGGCCAACTCAAATTTTTGACTCAGAGTGCCTCTGTAGTTGGGAAGTGCTGTTGGTGGTGTTATGGCTTTACTGATGGCCTCTCACTTCACCTCTGTGATTGGGTCTCCCTGAGAGTTTCCCCTGCACTGGATGCCATGCAGGAGACTGTGCCATGTGGACAACATGGCATGGCTCTATTCTTGGTGTGTGTTCTAAGGCCATTACTGAGGTTGTGTGATTTGTGTAGAAATGTTTAAAGTTCAATACAGTGCTCTATTTGTAGTACATGAGGGCTGTGAATCTACTATGGAATATGACACAGGATCACGTTGTTTGACAATCATCTATTTCCAATGTTGATGTCATGGATGTTACCCTTTTTTCAGATCTTGCAGTGGTCACTACAGTGTACCTAAGGAATGGCTGTTGACTGCTATCACTGAGATTGGTGGATGGTGAATGGTAAAAAGCACTTACACTGAGAAACATTAAAACAAGCTGACAATACTTTGGATGAAAACTGATGTTCATTAGCATTTACACTGTCAGATTGTAGTACAGACATTGCATAATGGTTGAATAAAAGCAGAACTACATCAGCTGTGTTTAAGTGTGTTTATTCTCATTACAAAAAGGAAGGGACTGTGCAAAAGAGTGGGCTGATGGTGGATGAAGTCTTCAGTGTAGTGGCCCAAGCAGTTGGTAGCACAGGTCCAGTATCCATGGGGCCATAGAAAAATGGAGAAATGGCAGTCCAAAGTCAACATGGTGTGTCAGTGGAACACAAGAAAGATATGTTAGGAGAGGATCACTTCCTGGCAGTGGTTTTGGTCTTGGCTACGGTCTCTGTAGGATGTCTGGCTCGCAGGGAACGTTGTCGGGGGATGGGTCCTCAGCTACAAAGGGAGGGGTGCTGGTGGCCTGTGGGTCCTCTGGCAGGACCTCCAGTCCAATAGCTGCAACAGATGTAGAAGGCTGGCCATGACTCTGGCTAGTGGAAGGGGCCTGCTGATGGGTAGAGGACACATGCAGACTGGTGGCTATATCCCTAAGCCACCCTGCAATGGAGGCCATGGTGGCATTGTGGGTCTGCCATTGCTACATAGCCTCCTGATGGTGTTCCCTCTGCATCCTCTGGTTCTCCTGCAAAGGGGTGAGTACCTGGCCCATCCTGTCCTTGGATTTTTGGTAGGCTCCCAGGACTTGTGTTAGTGCCTCCTGGGCATTTGGTTCCCTGGGTTGCCCACCCCTTGGCCCACAGATGACCTCCCACTGGCCCTCACCCCCTGTACAAGTGTCCCCGGAACCGTGTGCCTACCACCACTTGCACCAGGTCCTTCACGTTTTGCCTGGTAGATGTTGGCTCCAGTCCCTGTACAGGTGGGCACACTGTTTATTGACGTGTCCTGGGAAAACGGGTTTGGGAGCATTAGGCGACTGGTGTAGTATCTGCTTCAGTAGTGGGGGAGGCTGACGTGGCCTGGGTGAAGCTTGTGGAGTGTGACTGACCAGAGGTGCCAGATGGGCCAGGGAGATCTTCCAGATCCAACCACCCAGAGTTGCTGTCATCACTGTGGCCTTCTTCTGGTGGAGGACTGGGTGTTCATGGCACCTGCTGCTGGCTGACACTAGCAGTGATACCTCTGGACGGTAACTAGAGACATTCACATCTGCCTCACATTTTCACATTGCCTAACCAGGGACAGGGTGCTGGATGGTTGCTCCCCAGGTATGGCATTGGCAGTAGGCAGTTTATTCATTGCTTTGTGGCAAATGGAGTTTAATTTATTTGTTTACATCTGATATGTGATGACATATCAGTATTTTTGCATTACTGACATTGCCATTTCTTGGTTAGCTCTTGGGTCCTGCTTATTCAGTGGTATATGTCATATTTTCCTATGTAGGTGTGCCAATGGGATGGGTGTTGTGCATTTTTAGGTCAGTGTTGGATTGGTAGTGCTTCATGCTGAACATGCTTTACCAATGTTTGTGAGTGCAGACGTTGGGAAGGTGTTACCTGAGTGGTGTGGGCATGCAGGTGAAATGAGAATCGGCGGTTAGGGGGTGGGTTTCAGTGTGGGTTTGGGTGGGTTGGGGAGTGATGGGGTGACGGGGACACATGCAATACAGGTATACATAGTGGAAGGGGACTATAGGTGACTTACCACTTTCAATTCCTCAGGTGATTCCAGCCAGGCCCTCTGGATGCAGAATAGCCAAGACCTTCTCCTCCCATGATGTTAACTCTGCGGGAGGAGGTGGGGATCCACCGCCAGTCCTGTGGATGGCAATCTGGTGTTGTAATACCATATATCGCACCTTCCCCCGAAGGTCGTTCCAACTCTTCCTTATGTCATCCCTTGTGCGTGCACTGATTTCACCTTGTGGACGGTCCTCTGCCATAACTCAATTTTCCTGGATATGGATGTCTGCTGCACCTGTGCACCAAACAGCTGTGTCTCTACCCTCACAATTACGTCCACCATGGCATGCAACTCATCATTTGTGAAGTGGGGGTCCTTTTGCGGGAACATGGTGATATTGATGTGTGTGTGGTGAATGGGTTGTGCAGAGGGTGGTGTGTTTTGTGGGAGGTGGAGGTTGTGTGGTTATCTGGGACTGAGTATTTTTGTTTTATAGTGCAATTGTGCGCTGCATGTTTGTGTGCTATGCTGTGGTGTATGATGTGTGTTTGGAGTGTATAGGAGGCTGTTTTGTGTATGTGCAGTTCCTTGTTGTGAGTGGCTGCAAGTTGTGTGGCAATTGTTTTCTGTTGCAGAGGATTGTGGGATGTGTGGGTGTGTGTTTTATACTTGTGGGTGTGGGGGTGTGCGGTGTTTGTATGTGTATCAGGTGTGGTGTATTTGAAATGGCCAATGTGGGTACTTTTGTTGGGAAGTTAGTATTGGGACTGCAGCAGTCCACACCGTCAAAGGCTAACCGCCGTTGTATGACTGCTGAGCTTATTTGTGGGTCGTCCTTTAGAGGGCGGTATCTTCTTGGCATGGCGGTGAGAGTGGTAAGACAGCCTCTCTCCCACTGTAGTTCGGCCTGGCGGTGTCAGATTTGTAGCTGCTTTCTGGCGTTTTTGTGTTTGTAACTCATAATACGGCGGACGATTTACTGCCTCTGCAGCAGTCTTTTGGCGGCTGCCAGTGAGACGGTCTTCGGTAAAGACCGCCAAAATCATAATGGCCACCTATAATGTAGTACTGCTCTTCTTAACTGGGGATTGATTAACATTTTTCTGGATGCATTTAGTGTAGAATCTCTTCCAGTTGAAAGCATAGGACGTTCTGGAACATGAGTGCCTAGCTTCCTAAAGTGTTTCTACAATTTTGTGAAAGACTTATATTTCCATATTGTAAGAGACTAGGAGCCAAGCTGCCAAGTTTAACAATTGAAGTTTGAGTTGTGGAGCTGGCATCCAAACTTAAACAGGAGTTTTGGTCTGCTTGGCAGTCTCTTGAGCAGACGTACCAAGACATGTAGGTCAGTTAAACCACCACCGACATGGCCATTCCAGTCCAAGCAAGATCATCCAAGTTTTTTTTTCTCTCGAAAATTTGAGTCCGCCCAGGTGGCACTGTCCTACCTGGGTGGGGCTAGGTGGTCATATGATGAAGCATGAAGCTATATTGTGTGTGAGACCACCTAGTCCGTAAAGGAAACTTTCCTTCCCCCCCCCCTGCACTGCCACAGTAACCACCAGTATCAACTTACCTAATAGGGTCTAAGAGCTACTAGGAAACTTTCCACAGCTTAGAGCTCTCTTTGAACCCCGTACTTCCTTGTGTGATGTTGGCAAAGTAGTGCCATAAATTATTCTTCTAACTGTGTCCATTTTCTTTGCTCTCCTTGTTAGGAGGTGCCATAGAAGATGGATCAGTAGGTGGGTAATTTCTCGAAGCTGAATTAAAAACTGAATCTAAAAGAGGATCCTCAAGTAGGAACAAACAGTTTGGTTCAGTGGCTTAACTTTTCTCTGCAAAGACGCTGGAGCTGGTTTTGCAAAAGTATCATTGAAGTATTGCATTGGGTTGTCTGTGTAGTATATCAAGTTTTCTAGCTTCTCTGACTAAAATCTCAATAAAGGCAAGCATGTTGTCGATCAGTGAGATTCTCCATGTAGGAGATCATACAGTGTAAAGCGAGTATTGGTGAACTGAAGAGAATAAGGACCTTTACGGAAAGTTGAATGGCACGATGATCTTGAACAATGTGGACATTTTGAAAGATGTGGAGTAGAGGAGCGATGTGGTGTTCTTGATCACTTACGACCTTATTCACAAAGGCAAACGTACACTTCTGGTTGTAAGTTTGCCTTGTTGTACTATTCACAAACTACAAGTGCAATTTTACTTGTAGTATCTTTACGACTACAGAGAACTCTGCACATAACAAGATAGGACAATCTCTGCAATTGCAAAGATACGACATGTGAAAATACACTTGTAGTTTGAGATTATAAAAAATAGTAAACTTACACCAAAAGTTTAAGTTTACCTTTGTGAATAAGGCCCTTAGTGTCTGGATTTGGAGTGTTGATGTCTCAGTCTCCTACAGTGCCTTCACGGATCTTGGCATAGGTTTTGCCAACGTTCTAGGTCCCATAGGAGTAGCAGAGGCAAAGTACATGGAAGGGGAAATGATACCCAAGGTTGTGGCAGGGTAGTCTTTACCAGAACCACGGTGGAAGTAGATTATGCTGAAGCTGAGCACGCTGTACACTGTAGAAAAGATGTTCTGGGAGCAGAGGCTGAAGACAAGATGACTGCAAGTGAAGTTACTTGTGTTGGCGAATAGGTTCCAGGGAAATTTGAATCCAGCATATGCAGAGCTCTCCTCTTTTTAGTCTTTATTCTCAATTCACAGAAATATGAAAAGACCTGCTTGAAGTTATCTCCCTCAACATCAAATGTTTTTTTGAGGACGACTTTCATCCTGACTTTAATGTGGACTTGCCTTTCAACTTTAACGTAGAATGTCATCTGGCGAATGAGATCTCAAAGGCAAGCATGTGGTGACTAAACCTACCCTCATCTGCATAGCTCTCAAAGTCAACAGGAGCCTTCCTATCAAAGTATTTCCTTACATCTTTGTCTTGAAGGGTTCCTGGAAGTGGTGGAAGGTGGAGTGAGAGAGAACAAGCACTCTCTCTATGGTCCTCAAACATTAACTCAGGGTGCCTCCCCTTGGTCCTCCTGCAGGATATTTAGGCAACTCTTCTCTTTACCCTTCAGCATCCACTTAGAAATCTTTTGACATAAAGGACAGCAGTCTCGATGATGGGAGCTGGGAAGGCAAACAATAAAGAGATTGTGATGGCCTGTCTGATCCTTTTTTCTTCCATAAGAATAACTTCACACAAATGGAGGGCATTTAGTGAAGAAAATATATTTTTTCTCTCAGAAAAACAGAAAAAACTACACCTTATCCCTAAAGACTTGGTTTTTGTAAGGTTTGTAAAGAGTTTTCTTGTCACTTTCTGACAATAGTGACTGTTATATTTCTAATTGGCTTCTTTTTGTAAAGAAAATAATTGAAAATTGGCCAGTACATCCTGTAAAAGGCTTTCAAAAATACATTGATTTTAAAAACTGGCTTTTCAAAAAGAAAGTGTTTTGTATCTATTTTGTAAAATGTACTCTGAAATTCCTTGTGTGAGCAGGACAGTTCAATAACTATAACTATCATGAAGACTTCCCTGGAGGGGAATCATTAGTTTAAAAAGTTTAGCTTCCAAGAAGGGGATGGATGTCTCAACTGTGGATGAACTTTTCTACAACCTTACAAAGAAGCTTTAATTACTGCTAATAAGAAAAATTGCAATTGTGATAGTGCTTTCTTTTAAGCTATGATAGCTGCTAAGTACTCTTTTATGAGAAATTGAATCCAGATTTCGCTAAATATAAAAAAGTAAGGCACCATCTTATTTTCTTGAAATGAGAGGCGGTCAACAGACTTCTCTATACACACAGCCCACGCAAAGTCATCAGGCAAGGAGCAACTCTTCCACTTGAGATCGTTTTATTCTTTGTAGAGGGTTTTAGGCTTCATTAAGAATGCTCATTCATCCAGGACAAAGGATCAAATGGCCCCACTTGATGACGCAAGGAGCCTAGCTGCTAAGAGAAGAGACGTCAGACTGTGGGACAATATATTGCCCTATGCACAAGACACAAGATCCACACCATGTGGGTATTTGAATAGGTGAAGTAGGTCTGTGAACCACCATCATCATCATTCTCTTCCTACCTTGTTACAACTTGATGAATAGCTTCAGAGTGATGTGGCAATAAAGCGACCAGTTGATTCTAATTGCAGGCTCTAGGAATCTTAACCCATTTTGGTGCAAACCTTTTGGCATTTCTTGTTTTCATAAATAGGAAAAGAACTACCTAAGAATGGCACAACAGATCATTATATGATTGAAAATGTCTTGAACAATATTCCAGTCCTGTTCGTCTGATATGCTTCTGATGTCGAAGTTTTGATTACTGCAGACCTAGTGGAAGTTGCTGCAACACAGAATGGCAGTAGGTTAATCAAAAGGCTGGTTGTACCTTCTGCATGAATGCCAATACAAAGGCTGAGGAAATTCTCTGCAATTCTCAAGCCCTACTGCCTTCATCTTGTGTATTTCATCCACTGCAAGAAGGTAAAAGAGTGATGGACCCAAAAAAGGCAACTTTAGCATTTTTCATTGCATACACCTTAACAACACAGATAACTAAATGGTCTGTGACATCAAATTAAGAGCTTATTATTTGGTTGAATACAATTTCCTTTCATTGACCATTTCCCAAAAGGCATGTCTGTCCTCACTGGGTAGACACCCTGCAAACCAATTCATGATATCATGGAGGGAACTATAATCCCTTCCAAAAAAGTGCTCTTGAGCTTGCCTTTTTAAGAGTAGTGGCCAAGGTGCTGCATCTTTTCTTTGCAGCTGCATCAGTCCTGTGATTTTACAAGAGCGGTGGCAGATAATATCCTTTCAAATCTCTTTTGAACTGTTGCAATACTTGCTGAATTTGGTGGAAGGTCTCCTCATCAATAGGAGGACCATGCTATAGTGGATGATATTTTGAGACACATCTTTATGATGCTGTCTTAGAAGTGGAAGGAGCTGCTAAAGGACTATGACTAAGCAGAATTAGTGATTTTAATGGTTTTCTATGCTGAAGCGTTTCAAATATCACAAATCAGCTTACTTGTGGTCAGGTGGCTAAGCTTTGTAGCCTTTACTAATCCCTCATCAAATTAAGGACGTTGGGAAATCGTCTTCTAGACAATTTCTAATCAGTAACTTGTGGAAGCTTTTTGGGCTAAAGCTGCTTTCCAGATCTGAAGAGGGCCTTGTAACGCCTTTGGTATTATGCATCATCTTGGTTTGTGGCCACTTTGTTGGATCTGTTTCTTTCTATTCCGATGTCCTCTCTAGATGGAGTGCAAGAGCTATACCTTCTTGGAAATGAGGTGGAAGGCACTGCTATTGGTAACACAGCATCAAAACTGGCTGAGGAATTGCTATAGGAACTGCCTGCGGATCAGCTGGGAAAACAGGCAGAGGGGGAATCTGTGGCAGTACATGTGGAACAATTTGAGGTATGGCTCAAGATAATGTCAGAGTAAAAGTCTAAGAAGTACTCCGAGAAACTGATTGAGTTGTTAGATGAGTGTACATGGAGAAGACTGTCCTGGGGCTTGAGAAAGGTCGTCCTGTATGACTGCTGTGCAAATGCTTTTCATAGGTGAACCATCTGCTGGAGATGTCTATATACACACTCTTGGTGTGGTCAGAGGGATGTCTGAGGATCTGACTCCTCTACTGACAGAATTTGTTCAGATGGATGAATATGACGATGTCTTTGTGGCTCAGGTAGAAAAAGGCCAGGCACTCAACAATTAAACAACTGAAAGTGAGTTGATGCCACAAAATGAGATCTGTGCATGGACATCAAACATTTGTATGTCAAATACCTAGATTTCATGGATCTTGGTGGCAAGCGCCTGCACATGGGCACAGCTCTTCTTTTTTTTGTAAAACATTTTATTGATTTTATCAAACGTACAATGCCATGGTCCCACCGCAGTCCCTCAAAAGATCATTCTAGCTGCATAACATACCGACCATCGAGACCATGTAGTACAGTTAAACAGTGCATATCCCACTCATTCATTGTGTCTTGTAGGTAGTGTCCCCAACCCACGTTTTTGGCCCCACCTGAAGCACGCAGGACCCTGGCCCATAGCTCCAGATGTATCCCCTATATTCCGCCCAGCCCTTCCAGATCTTGAAATGTTTCTGGGGACAGCCCCTAGACAGGTGTTTTGGACGTTCCAGCCCCATACAGTGTTCCATGCTTGTGGCCCATGCCTCCACCGGTGGTGCCTCAGCCACCTTCCAGGCTTTGGCAATGTTCCTCTTGGCTACTAGCAGTCCCAGCCAGAGGAGAACCTTCCGGTATTGTGTGCCCCCCAAGTTATCTGTAATATGAAGGAGTATGAGTTTGGGGTGCCTGGGGATGGCGCAGCCCAACACCCTTGCAAGCCATCCCAGCACCCCCTCCCAGAAGCAGGACAATCTCAGGCAATCCCAGAATGTGTGTGGTAAGTCACCCTGTGGGTCATCACACTGCAGGCAATTCCCCACCGGGATCAACCCCATGCGGATTAGTCGGGCTCTAGTTAGGTAGACCCTACGGAGAATCTTTAATTGTGTCAAGCAGAACTGTGAGGCTATGACCACCTCACTTGGGGCCTCCACTGCCTCCCTCTAGTCCTCATCCTCAAAGGGCCCCAACACCCCCTCCCACACCCTTCTAACCCCCATCAGGTCCAGGAGATTGCAAAGCAACATTTTATATATTTCACATAGATTGTGCTCTTTGAGATTCATAAGGAGGATCTCAGCCTCCATCGGGAATAATGCCGGAATGTCCCCCGCTGCTTGCAGGGTTGGGAGAAGGGCATGCCGGAGCTGCAAATACCAGAAGACTTGAGCACCACGCAAGTCATATTCCTCTGTAGGTCCTGAAAAGACTTCAGTGTCCAACCATGGAGCACGTCTTTCAGCCTGAAAACACCTACAATGTCCCAAGCAGTAAATCCCCAGAGGGCTGTCACCTGTGGAGGTCAATCACCCTGCCACAACAGTGTCTTCGAAGTAGGGTGGTCCGCCCACCCTATTCTCCCCAAGGCCATGCTCCAGATCTCAAGCACCACCTGTGTGGCCAGCAGGGGTGCCGACGTGAGCGTCCCTCCATACAACAAGTGGGGGAGGGTCTGTTCTCCCAGTATCTCAGTCTCCGCCACATATGCCAGATCCCGAAAGCCACTAAACCACCACTCGTTCACAACAAGTAAGTGGGCCGCCCAATAATAAAGGAGTATGTCTGGGGTGGCAATTTCTCCATCTCATGCCGGTTGACAGCACTTCCCCAAGGGAATACAGGTGCAGCACCCTACCCAGCGCAGTGATCTAAGCAATGCATTGACCTTAGTGAAGAAGATTTTAGCAGCCTGGTATGGGTGGTTCTGTAAGTGGAACAGGAGATGCAGCAGAGAAACCATCTTGAAAATAGCAGAATGACCCGACAGACACAAGGGTAGAGCTGACCAGAACTTAATGTCTTGTCCCATACCCGTCAGCTGGGGTGCCAGGTTGCGATCGAAGGAACGGACCACGTCATCTGTGATGTATACCCCCAAGTACCTAAATCCCAGGGAAGTATGGGGACCCCCACTGCCCACGCCAAAGCCATCAGGCACGGAGCAATGGGATAAATTGCTGATTTCTGGACATTTACCCATAGGCCTGAGTAGGAGCCGAAGACTTCAAACATTCGGAGCGCCCTGTGGCCTATGGACTCAAGATCACGCAGAAACAGAAAGACGTAGTCGGCATAGAAAGCAAGTCTATCCCCTACCTGTGCCGAGCATTGGACGCCCTGAAAAAGAGCGTCAACCCAGGCCACCAGCAGTTCGATCACCAGTGCGAAAAGCAAGGAGTGATAACAGGCAACCCAGGAGGCTTCCCCGCACCACCGGAAACCACTCTGAAACCATGTCCTCAACCCGTACCCTGACCAGCAGGCCCGTGTCCAGAAGGTGTACATAACTAAGAAATCTCTGGCCAAATCCCACCCGGCAGAGGAGGGCAAAAACGAACGCCCAGTCCACCAAGTCAAATGCCTTCTGAAAGTTGATGGACAGGAGGGCCCTGTGGCCTTGGTAAACTTTACTCAAAGCTATTGAGTTGTGGACTCTCCAGATGTTATGCTGGGTTGCCGGGTGGGGCATAAACCCAGATTGGTCTGGGTGTACCAGACGAGATATGACCCTCAGCAAATATGTAGCTAACATTTTGGTCATATTTCACCTCCATGTTAAAGAGCGATATCGGTCTGAAACCCTCTCAGTGTGTACCCTCCATACCTGCTTTTGGCAACACTACGATCTCTGCAGTCCGGAAATTGAGGTGTAACTCACCAGTCTCTATGGTCTCGCAGAAAGTTTCCAGTAGAAGGGGACCCACCTGCAGCCACAACAGGCACCAAAATTTGGCCGGGAAGCCCTTTGGGCCTGGCGCCCTGCCGGCCTGGAGCTGAGCAAAGGGAGCCTGCGGCTCCCCCCGTGACGTCTGCCTCCAGGGCCTCGCTATCCTCTGTGGTCAGTCGTGGCATCCGTAAGTCCAACACAAAGTGGGGCAAGTCCTCCCCAGGGCTCTTAGGATCTGCACTGTACAGCAAGCGGTAGTAGTTGCGAAATGCTTCTGCTATGGGTTCAATCCCTGTCACCCGGGAACCATCCTCCGCCAGCAGGTAGGTCATCAGAGCACACAACCAGTGTAATGTTTTGCTGGCCTTGTCTCCCCATTGATAGATTCTACTGCGGGAGGCTAGTCATGCTTCTCTTGCCTCTGGCATCAGCATACAGTCTTCTAGATCTGTGAACCTCCTCATGGCCCTGTCCTGCTGGCCCTTAGAGTAGCTAATTAGACGTCCCCTCACCGTTGCCTTCTGAGCCACCCACAGGGTACTGGTAAAGGTCACTGATCCCTTATTGTCCTCTTGGAACTGCTGGCAAGCCTGCTGGCATAGTTCTCTAAATTCTTCCTCCCGGAGATACCAGGAATCTAGGTGCATTCGCACCCCCTTCTCCCGGTGCCTCATGTCAGCTCCAGCACCATTGATGAGTGATCCGAGAGACCCCAGGCCATTATGCATACATCATGGTTGCCGTGGCTCACTTGGATAGGCATGAAGAAATAGTCTAAGTGAGAAAAGGAGCGATGTTCTCCCTAGTAAAAGGTCTATCCCTTCTCCCCCGGGTGGTGGTCCCTCCACACATCAGTCAAGTTCCAATTTCAGGCAAATATCGATAGCAACAAACTCCTGCAATCCGTACCTGCCGCAAACAAGGAGCGTTCCAGACTAACATCGCCCACCCTGTTAAAGTCCCCCCTCCGTCCCTCAAGGCACCTCAGGCAGTTCTCTAATAAGATTCCCAAGCTTGTTCAAGAAGTCTGGGCTGAGAGGGGGTGGGGCATAGACACTAATCAGAGAGAGGAGGCCACCCCATAAGGTGCCTGTCACTGCCACATACTGGCCCCAACTATCGTGCCACACTCTAGAGACCACAAAGGGAATGCGGCTCTGAACCAGAAAGCCGTCCCCCTCAAACCCTTGTGGAAGCCAGAGTGATACATCTGGCGCTATCCCCTACACGCCAAAAAAGGGCAGCTGTTGCTCCTGGAGCATTACTATGTCTGTGTTGGCTCGCAGAGTTGCCTTAATCGCTGCTTCTCTCTTGAATTTATCCAACATTCCATTGACTTTCCACAATAAGAACTTTAGTGTATTCATGGATGTATGGTCTTACTCAGTGTTCAGTGAACTAGTATTGTGCGTCATGTCCCAGGTGTGGTAGTGTATCATATCAAAGGACTATGAGGACCCATGTGTGTATGTGTACTTGGCAGCACCTGAAAAGAAACACAAACAACATTTCCCTAACTTCCCCCCCACCCTCAACTCCCTCCCTATATTTTGTGAAATGGAAGTACCTGTTATGGAGCAACTAGGGACAGAGTTCCTGTCTCCTATTCCGCCCATGTCCCCAACCCAACCAGAACCCACCCTAACCAAAAGAAGACAAATTGAGGGTGTAGGCCAAGCAGGAGTGAAAGCCCAGGCAGGATAGCTTCTATGACCATCATTCATTAACCAGACCAACCCAGCAAATTACAGAGCTTCCAATGTATCCTGTGGCGGGTCATCTGAGCTGGACACCATTGGTTGTTCCTTCGGCGATAAGGGCGATCCCCGGTCCAAGGCCGCCTGGCCGGGATCCAGCAAGTGGGCCCCCGTGTCTCTGTCCCAAGGCTGCATCCTCAGGGTCATACTCCATTGCCTTGCAGGTCTCTGGCCCCCCCTTTTAGCACTGTTGATCTGCCCCCAGGGAGCCAGACAATCCACCTGTCGTCACAGTGGGATCTCCTCCACCCATTCCCAAACAGCTTCTGGGGTATCGAAAAAGATGGATTTACCTTGGAACATGACTTTCAGTCAAGCTGGAAAGAGCAGCATATAGTGGATTCTCATTGCCTTCAGTTTTTTCTGGGCCCCCTGAATGGAGCTGCACTGTAATTGTACTTTCAAGGTGTAGTGTGGGAATAAAATCACCGGACTGGACTGATGAGGTAGTTGGCTCATGTTGTGTGCACCCTTAACACAGCATCTCTGTCCCTATAATTGAAGACAGCAGTGCTCTGTGGACCGATTCGACTATAAAGCAATTTGATACATCCTCCTTCAGGACCCAGATGGATAACCAGCCCCACATGAATTTTGTTGGGGTGGAGCCCCCCACCCCCTTTGGGATGCCTACTACATGCAGGTAATTCCTTCAGGACCTCTCCTCCGCATCCTCAGCCTGGGCCTCCAACTGCCCCACCAGGCGCTTCTGCGTGGGCAGGCGGTCACCATGAGTCTTGACTGTATCCTCAACCTCCAACACCTTGGACTCCATTTCAGTGACATGGTCGAGGGTAGCTGTATTCAAACCTGGATATTTAAGTTTCAGGCTTCCCGCCCAGTGTGGTGCCATTGGGAGAGCGGCTAGTAGCCTCACAATTTAGATTAAGGGGGTTATTCCAACTTTGGAGGAGGTGGTAATCCGTCCCAAATGTGACGGATTTACCACCAGCCGTATTACGAGTTCCATAGGATATAATGGACTCGTAATACGGCTGGGGGTATATCCGTCACTTTGCCGTCACTTTTGGAACGGATTACCACTTCCTCCAAAGTTGGAATAACCCCCTAAATCTAGTTTGAATCCTACAATAAAACAATTTCACACTAACTGTATGCACATTCTAGCCTTACAAATAGAGATGGGTACCTTTAGACCTATTGATATCTACAATATCTATGTAAATCACCAACTGTTATAGTGCTTGAAGATCTTTTGGGCAGGAATGGTTGTGAAGCTTATCTATCAATAGCAGGAGCCTTCAATACCACATTTGAACCCCTTTTGAGTGATGATGTTAGTCCAGAAAAGGCTGAGGATGAGAGATGGGGGATAACCCAATTTGAGGTAACCCCAATACGCAGGCCGCCCTCCAGCTAAAAGCACTCACTCTAGAATTTGGGATGAGAGCAGCCAGTGGGAGAACTAAATCAGATAGCAGGGGGGGCTAATATCTTTGCTAACTCCCATTCTAGTTGTATTGATTACATATCAGTAGATCTCTAACTCTGGCCATACCTTATTGATATGGCTGTCGAAATCAGAGAGGAAAGTGATCATAACCCACCGTGTATGACCTTAAAAGCTTTGCACTCTAGGGTGGGTAACATTTCTCAAGTTGTTGTGACCATAAGAGATGTCCATTTGATGACTGATGCATTTTGTCTCAAACAATCCCAAATAGTTGGGAAGCCAGATCTTTTAAATAGGAAAAGCACTGATCTACATTCAGTCTTGGTTGAGATGGAAGTAACTGTAATAGGACCAGATAATGTGCAGGCTGTTAATGTCGCTCACAATAGATTCTTTGGGGAAATCATAGGATACTTTACAGTTGTAACAACTAAGCCCTTGGGCAATATGGGCAGAGAAAACATATGGTTTACTCAGGAATGTAGACGTTTACGTCGACAGCCTGGAGAAGCACTAAGGTCCAGAGACATCCCACAGATTTAGTTAGCAAGGCAAAACTATAAAGTAGCCCAGACATGCCCAAAGTAAAATTGGGATGAGAGGAAGTGGGGTGAACTGAGCATGGCCTGCTCTAATAGAGCCTCCACTAAATTTTGGCTTCTGGTAAGGTGGGGTGCTAGGGGCTGTACACCTATATCTCAAAATCATATCACCCCCTCTGCATGGGTAGAGCATTATTCAGGCCTTTATTCTTTGTTCCAGTCTTCCACCTTGGTTGAAAACGCAGGGGCATCCATGTGTATTGATTACTCTGACTCTGCCCAGGCATCTCTTTCTGCAACCCTGGGGGCTAAGACTTTAACCACATCAAAGCTTATTTTTGATCTTCCTGAAGTTATGCTAGCCCTTGATGATGTAATAAGAGGCAGGACCCAAGGACTGGGTGGTATTCCAGCTGGCATGTTTTTGCATTACAGGGACAATTGGTCTAGGCACATTCCCTTTTTGGCAAATTCCATCTGTTTAGGAGCCCCAATTCCTGATTCTGGAAAGGGTGCTGAACTTGTAACAATTTATAGGAAAGTTGATAAATTCCTGCCAGAGAATTATAGACCAATTGTGTTATTAGACTGTTTGCAAAACATCTTTGCCCATCTTATTCTTGGCAGGATTAACAATTGGATTAATGACAGAAAAGTTTTGTACCCCTATCAAGCTGGGTTTCATAAGAAGACAAGTACTGTGGATCAGGTCTTTCACTTTGTATTAATATATTATAAAAGAGTGGTGATTGGTAAAGGCAGCTTATATGTTGCCTTTATCGACTTCAAATCGGCCTTTGAGCTGGTCCCCAGGAAAAAAATCTTTGGTGGGTGCTGCGCGCCATGGGTATGCTATGAATTAGTTGGAATTATTACTCCGCTTACACGAGGGCAACATCCCCAGGATGCGATGGGGCAATCAGGGAGAGTTGACAGAACATCTCTCCATTTGTAAGGGGGTACGCCAACTATGTGTTTTAGCCCCAACTTTGTTTTCACTGTTTCTTAATGATGTTTCCTTTACGTTAGGGCTAACCACTGATGCTCCTACCTTGGCAGGGGTTAAAGTACCCATCTTGTTGTTTGTGGACCACACTTTATTGATCTCGAAGACACCAAGCGGACTCCAGCATGCATTTATACGCTTCGAAGAATTCAGTACAGCTTGCAAATTAGAGATCAATTTCGCAAAGACTAAGCTTATGGTGCTCAGGAGGTCAAGGTTGGCCAAGTGTAAATTAGAGCTGGGGCTTACCCTTCTAGAAAGGGTGGATGTTTTTACTTATTTCGGTGTTACCTTGTCTTTACTCTTAGCTTGGAAACCCCAGGTCGACCCAATGACTACAAAGCATAAGAAGATTTCAGGTGCTATAGTGAAAGAGCACACCTGTTCCTTTTCGAAACCCATTGCTCCTGTTACCCACATCTATGAGACGAAGGTAGTAAATTCTGTGTTGTATGGTTCTGAAATGTGGGGTTTTGCAAATGTATTCTCATATGTTCTGAAAGCAAATGTTTGAGAACTATTGCTTGCCTTCCTGCCAGTACTCCCCTGGTGCTCCTACTGCTTGATTTAGGCACGAAACCAATTGTTGATAAAGCCGACTCCGCTCCTTACTATTGTAGAAAAGGCTGTGGTCAGTCCCGGAACTATTACATTACAGGTTGGCACTTAAGGAAGTGATCGAGGTTGATACATCTAAAAAATCATCTGGCTCTCCCAAATCAAAAAATATTTAATCAACATTGGCCTACGTTCTTTATGGGATGATCCATTACTGGCAACAAGTATATCAGCACAGATGCTAAAAAAGCATTATTGGACCTGGGTCAGACAGAGAGCATTTACAACTAGCTCCTTCCTCACAATTAACTGCAAAGTTTTTCGATTTCAAAGGTGAGCCTCTCCTGGAGCCTTACTGGGATGCCATTACTGTCCCTTTTGACCGCAAGCTAAATTTTCAATTTAGAGTTGGCTCTCTTCCTTTGAAATATGTTACTGTTAAGTGGGTCCCTGATAATGATCTCCCGTGCCCAGCATGTAAGGTCCACACTGAGTTGGGTGGTCATGTTTGCTTTATATGTCCAAGCTATCGTGCCTCTCGTGATAAATGGATTAAACCCATATGCAAATTACTAGGGACACGAAGGAGTCAGGCTGCGCTTAGAATTCTCCAGTCTGACTCTAAGTTTATGCCTATGCAGTCCCCAAGTTTCTGGGATGTATTTGGGTCATTAGAAGCAATACGTCAGGCTTAACATTGTGAATTACTTTCCGCTGTTTGTTTTAAAGGCGTACTGTTTCATTTGAGCTAGTAATGAACTGCTGTAAAATTGATTTATGATCCGTATATGTGTGAGTTTTATTATACAGGCTTTAAGAACTGTGTTTATCCGGGGGTATTCCCTTGCTGCTATGTATATGTTTGTTATTAGCGTAGAATTGTGTTTTATGTTTTTAACAATATGTGTGAGTAATGTATATATTTGTTCTATGTGCTTTTATGACTTTGGGCCTGATTAGGAGTTCGGTGGACGGGATGACCCGTCCGCGGAACTTCTGACTGGGAGGTTGCCACCATACTGGCTACCTCCCCACCGGACCCATTACGACTTTCCTGCTGGGCTGACCGGCGGAAACCAAGGTTTCCGCCAATCACTCCAGTAGGAAAGTGATGGCAGCATTCTCACCAGCTTGATATCAAGACAGCAACAATGCTGTCACCACAGGGGGCACCAGCACCCTCGCAATTCTCACTGTCTGCACAGAAGACAGTGAGCACTGCGAGGGTGCTGGGCAGGGGGACCCCTACACTGCCCATGCCAAGTGCAAGGGCAGTGCAGCGGCCCCCCTGTGGCACCTGTTCTCTGCCAGCCTTTTCATGGCGGTAAAACTGCCATGAAAAGGATGGCGAGAACCAGGTCGCCCTGACTGATTCCGACCTCTGCCACCATCAGCCCGTCAGGATCATCGATTCCGGCAGAGACGACAGTACCCTAGCGGTCTGATCGCCAGGGTCGTAATGTGGCAGTCAAATTGCCACAGCAGTGGCGGTACTGACCGCTAGCCTCGTAACGAGGCCCTTAGTCTGTCGAATAAAGCTAATGATGATGAAGATAATAAAATTGTATTAAAAGAGGAAACCAATTAAAAACGTAACCAACCTACATTGCTGTACCCATTTTCATCTGCCTAGCCTCCATATGAGTAGTTTCACTCTAAAGTGCTATCAGTAGCAAGTGGGGGAGCCCCAATACAGTACATATACCATGTAAGAAAATTAGCAATCAACTTTGAAGAAGGTCTAAAAATCGATAAACCTTGGACCAACGTAGGGCACTTTTAAAAAAAGCTCCCACTGAGTAATATACAGTGTATTCAGGCAGCATGAGGAGAAAATATGTATTTACGTCAAAAAATCTGATATCATTTGCAAAAACATTAAAGTGGTCCACAGTCTGAATGGAAGATTCATTGCAGATACAGAGTAAAATGAACTTAGAGTCAAATAGACCCGTAGGGAAACAAAGATAACATCTAATAGTCCCCAGACAAAATTTCATCAGAAGTGCCCTTTCCCATACATTGTTTACATATGAAAGATATGGCTCACCAACAATAAAGGTTTTGGATGCAAACCCACTCTCTCGTATTGGACTTCAGGATCTCCCTACTCCCAGAGCGCAGTTCTGTAGTTCATAATATCAAGCAAGTAACGTCAATAATATATGGTCCAGACTTGGAGCTCAGTAGGTGAAATTGTTCTTTAATCCAAGATGAACAAGCAGTCAACAGGTGTTTCGCCATCAATGACTTTTTCAAGGCAATGATATTGTAGATGCAATCAATTTATAGTAACGAACAAGTTGAGCAAGTACCACGTGGGTCACAAAATCGTCCAAAAACAGAAAGTCCAGTAAACCCGTCCTGTAGTGTCTTGTAAATCTCTCAAACCTGATGAATAAGTAAGTTAAACCAGGAAGGCAGTACTAGAAGTCAATTCCCGTCACAGAGAAACCATGATAAGTTCTCCCATTGTTTGAGCGTATGAATGCTATATATGGGAGCTCTCTTCCAATATTGCAGCACGCTGTTGGTAGCACAGTACTGTCACCCGTGGAGCCTTTATACTATTTGTTCTGCTGCTATATTTAATAATTTGAGGGGTGGAGCGATCTTTGTTTAACCACTGCTACCCCTTTGATATGTATGACATACATATATATATATATATCATATATATGCATGTGTGTATAATATTTTACATATATATATACATATATATGTTTATATTATATTTAGGGTTTAGGGTGGGTATAGGCTTTTGGGTGGTAAGGGAATGTGTAGGGTTTAGGGTTTTGAGTGGTAAGGGAATTTTTAGGGTTTAGGCTGGGTATAGGTTTTTGGGTGGTGAGAGGGTTTTTAGGGTTGGTATAAGTTTTTGGGTGGTAAGGGAATTATTAGAGTTTAGGGTAGGTATAGGGTTTTGGGTGGGATGGAGATTTTAAACGTTTAGGGTGGGTATAGGTTTTTGGGTGGTATGGGATTTTTTAGGTTTTAGGGCGGGTATTGGTCTTTGGGCGGTAAGGGAAATTTTAGGTTTTGGGGTGGGTATGGGTTTTTGGATGATAAATGGATTGTTAGGGTTTAGGGTGGTCATGAGTTTTTGTGGGTGGTAAGACAATTTTGGGGTCGGAAAGGAATTTTTAGGGTGCAGGCATTACTGGTTAAAAGGTATATATATATATATATATATATATATATGTATATATATATATATATATACATATATATATGTGTATATATATATATATATATATATATATATATATATATATATATATATATATATATATATATATATAAATATATATATATATATATATTTATACTTACTTGTTAAATACTTCCACTTCCTGGTAAAAGCTTTCATTCTAAAGGCATATCCGTTGTAAAAAAATCTTGTTGTAAAAGCCTTTTGTTGTAAAGGCATTTTTGTTGCAACACTTGCGTTATAAAGCCATTTGTGCTAATGGCATTTGGTATTCCACCATACATCCGTCAACAATCAGCTTTGACTTCTTGGTTGACTGTTGGTTTCTGGTTGCTCCACATAGAGGCCCAGAGGAGAAATTGGTGAAGCCTCACCAGGTCAGTTACATGGGCTAAGCCTAGTCCAACATTGCAAAAAGTGCTTGGAGATGCCTGGGCCTAAACATAACATATGTCTACAGAAACAGTTCTCTTCCCTCTGAAGGCAGATACAATCTCTGTTATGGGAGTCAAACATTACTCCTGGGAAAAAAAAATCTTTAACCTGGTGCTATTATTACCCTTGATAGAGATAAGCCTTATCTTACTACTCTGAGGGCCAAACATCATATAATGAGTCTTGGAATATGAAATTCTCGACTACGTTCCGTAATCCATTAGGTATTCAAGAGAACAGAACCAAGTCATCAGCATACAGTAATGCTTGCACAAGGGGAGAGAAAATCATTGGTAGATCTTTGTGACTGGTGATAAGAAATTAGTTTAGGTCATTAATGTATAAGAGAAACAAGATCAGAACCAGAACTCACCTCTGGCGAACATCACGAGACAGGGAAAATGGGGACATACATTCTCCATCCGTGTCATACATAACCATTGCTGAGACCCCACAGTGCAGTGCTCATGAAAAGATCTCCAAGGTTTGGCACATGCCCAACTGAATAAGGATGAGGCATAGTATGGATCGAGTCACACGATCAAATGCACTGCGCAGGTCCATAAAGGCAAGGTAAAACGAGTCTTTCTGGCAATGGAAATTTCCCAACTACTAGGTTAAGACTTGGTTCCTGAGTCCCCAAGCCCACTCTGAACCCATACTGTACCTCACTGAAGACCCCAGTCTGATTGAACCAGGCTTCTATCCTTTGCAGGATAACACAGTCCACCACTTTAGCCACTGAATCCAGAAGTGAGATCGGTCTATAGCAGCAGGGATCCTGCTTATTGTCTTTCTTGAAAATTGGAACAATGACAGCCTGCTACCAAGAGGCCGGAATCCCACAGGATACCACAGCATTCAATATGTTATTAATTGTAGGTGCCCCCAAGGCAATCTTCTTATTATAGAGATCCATGGGGACCCCATCTGGAGGAAATCACAGTGGTTACTTCTTCCAAGTGAAACTCAACAGCTAAAGGGAAGAAAGGAGAAGCCTCATTCAAATGCATAGATGGGCAATTGTCAAATGAGTAAATAACTTTAAAGTAACTAACCCAGCTATGGGCATTCATATTTTTACCCAAACCACTGCTTTTATTTTCGGTTTTCCTTTTGCCATTCAAAACGTCTTGTGTCCTCTTCCTTACATGACCTCATGAGATAGGTTCAGGTTTCCTCCTTAAGGGCCATCTTGCACTTTTGAAAGGTTAATGTATAATGTTGCCTTGCTTTGAGTGTTCAATGCCTGTCTCCAGGACTGGTGTTTAGAGTGACTCGCAGCATTTGATTAGCGGCCCTGTCGTCCTTATCAAATCAAGCCAGCTGGGCAGTGTCAACATGTTTAATAGGGCTTGTAAGAAAGGACTTAATAAAATAATGTAAATTAAATTTTCAAAAGCCACAATCACTTCCAATGATGGATGCCCTACCATTAGTAGGTGATCTAGAATCTGACCAAGGTTCACCCTCACGGTGGTGACCAACGAGGGGGAGATATTTATCGCCGGCCATCTGAGCTGAGACCCTTGTCCTTGGGAATTAGATTAGTGACTACTTTTTGCAAGGATAGTTGCTGGACCATCGGTAAAAGGAATTTCAGTTTGTTGTGGTTATGGTCACTGTACCCACTAGTAATAGTGTCCCAGTTAGCTACAAAGTCAGCCAAATCCCTGTAGAGAAACACATAATCAGTGATGGTGCATAGCCCCCAGCCTGTAACAGCCTATCACAGAGGAAATTTGAGAAGCCAAGTCACCCCTAATTTCAGCCAGGTTACAATGTTTAAATGCTAACAAATATCTCAACAGTGACTGGCCTCTCTGGTCGGCCTTATGGCACGACGTAGCCGAGGCTGTCAATGCAAAAGGATCACAGTGAGTTTCATGTAAACCAAGCTCAGTGTCAAAATCACCCTTGACAACCAGAGAAAACTCATTCAAGATGTCAGCTCTGTTACTCAGGATCTCCATTACATTAAACAATGACCTGAATTTAATAGCCCATTTCGGTCACCGGATTATAGAAATTTATCAGAAAGAAATTACAACCATTGGTGTGGACAATCTCCAACGCCTGAATCCCTGGGTGATTACATACATATGATTGGTATTTTTTGGGGGACACTCAGGCCATGATAGCCAGGATTCTTCGGACTCTCCCCCCAGCAGAGTGGATAGAAGGTACAATAAAAGATTCATACTCTTATCAGATAAAATACCCCTTGTGCCAAGTTTCCTGAAAAATCCAAATATGATAGTTTATAATGAAACTGAGCCAATTCTGGTCTGACAGTAATATTCCTGCAGATCAGATTCATAGGGGAGGCTGGGTCTTTATGTAGCTCAAAAGGCAGCTCCGTATGGGCGGACCTATTTGTGTCGCCACTATCCCCATGTTCGCCCCTGAGATCAATGGATGGAACATGACAAATTGGGAGGCAATCCAAAGCCTCTAAGCCTGAGAGGATACTAAGGACATGATTTAGAGTTTGGAGGAGGGGGTCACTCCGTCACAAACTTGATGGATATCTTGTCCACCGTATTGCGATTCTACTATTTTCAATGGAAATCTTAATATGGTGGATGGGATATCTGTCACAATGGTGACGGAGTAACCTGTCCGCCAAACTCTAAATCAAGCCCTTAATCTGTTTGAAGTAGAAATGGTGCCTCAATTGACATATTCGGGAGGCCTGAATAGCGGGTCGCACCTAGCAGGTTGTGTGCTGGAAACTTTGCGATAAACGTAATGCACACGTTAAAGACATTAGCCAGGCAATCTCCCCTAATGACTGAATGCAGACTGGTGCTATTTGAGTAATTGCCCATGTTAGTACGCCTGTCATCCAGTGTTGGGATGTCAGTTAAACTTAATGGTACAATCCCTAGCAAGCCTTTTCCCTATAGTTCTGATTTGATGTTGGTAGATCTTACCAAGCTTTCAAGGCTAGAGTGCTAGCCAAACTGTGTGGCATAAGTCCTACCATATAGTTCTCTTTTAGTCAGACTCAATAATGCACTGACCTCAGTTTGCCCTGCTTCATTTCTGCCTTTGCTGTGACAGTACATCTCTTTAACCAAAGGAGATGCCTTGGGTCTCTCCCATTGATGTCAAATGAGACAGCAGAATTCCTTAGACATACCTTAGGCGGGAGTCCTCCACGATATGCTGGCCAGCTACACGAGAAGGCAATCGGACGGCCTGTGCCAAGAAGAGCCCTGGACATCCTGGAATACCCTAAGGGAAAAACAACTATGCATTAACGGTATTTCAGGAAACGAACTGGACATCGTCGCTGATTGCAGTGCTGTACAAGTGAAAGTTAGAGACAGCTGTGTTCATGACATTCATACCCCCTTTGTGGGAGGCTTAAAGCGTAAGAAACGTTACTTACTTTCATGGGTATGATCTCTGAATCCAAAAACAGCAGAATATGTCTACACCTACAGTGAATCCCTGGAACACCATTTAAAAAAAAAGATTCATACGAACCAAAAATGCCTATAGGAGGTAACATTTTCTACTTATCTGTTTTGGCTTGATATAACTTTTTCAGCCAGATTGAAAACTCAGTGTACTTGGCTGAAACTCAAATTAACCATATTTTTAAAACTGTAATTAAATGGACAATGGAGGCTCTAAAAGGCTGAACAAACCTAGTGCTAATTTCCAACTGCACCTTTATGTCTATCCACTGTGAGGGAGTGCATGTTGGAAGAAATGTAGTGAAAGGATTATCCTCTACATACTTTACTTCTGCTCTTCTGGAAATTACATGGAGGCAGGAGGGATGTTTACAGATTCAGGAAAAATACCCATCATATCATCTTTCGCAAACAATATAACAGAATGGCAAGCTACTAAAAGCATAGCCCTGGAGCAGGAAAGGAAGTAAATCCCTTAGGCAAACAAGCTGAGCAAGGAAGAATAGTGGACCATAGTATTAGTCTTGTAGGTAGAATTTTTGCAGCAAAGTTTGTAAGGTTTGGGCAGACCGCTAGGTTGCTGTTTTCTGGAATGAGAACATTTCTCATCAAGGCAGAGGTAACCACTTTCCCCCTATCACAGTGTAGTCAAGGCTTACCCAGAAGAGGTCTTTTAGCGTTCTGATAACATATAATTAAGCAGGATAATATCTACCTAGTTATGGTTTACTTAGATGAAGCCATCATAGTTTGAACCACTCCAAAATTTAGTTGTTTTATTTTCCTAAAGGCTTTCTTCTGTCCAAGTAGTATTTTAGAGCCCTCGGCATGTCTATGATATGGCAAACTCTTCATATCACAGAGGAATGGTCCCAAAAGAAAGAAGGAAATGTAATCGTCTAGTTGACATGAAAATCTGACATCACTTTGGGCAAGAAAGAAAGATGGGTACTTACGATTACCTTGTTGTGTTGAAAACCCAAATGTGGTAAAAGCTACAGAGCTTGAAGCTCACTCTTCTGACAGACATTATAGCAACTAGAAAAGATATTTTCCAGGAAACATGGAACTCGTCTGCATCGTGCATGGGCTGAAATGGAGGACTTGTTAATTTGGAGAGAACGATGTTAAGTTTCAATGGAGGGGAGGGTCTCCTTAGAGGAAAGCAGACGTTCGTAAGCTGTTGATGGAAATTATTAATGACAGGTATGGTAAAAAAAATAAACCTGAAACTGACTCTCCCAATACTGAGGGTTGACAGTCAAATGCACTTTAATAGGAAAGAAATGAAGGCCAGATTTTGTCAAATACAGGACATGTGGTAAAACTGCAGACCTCTACATACATTTTGGGATCCACGTTCCTCTAAGGCACCATGCGCAGAATATCTTCCATGTGAAAACATAAGATCAGCAAGTGGATGGGTTGTTCAGTTCTTTCAGTATGTTCATGCAATCAGGAAGATTTTGAAGGCCAGTGTGCAGGTATGCAGAAACCAGGCAGCCCAAGTTAAGAGAGCAGACACTGAGATGCAATATTCTCCCTGACATCCTGGAGTGCAAATTCAGCTTGTGCAGTGGCCTCTTGGGTGGCTGAAGTGAAGGGCAAAGTAGAAACAGATAGCACCAATGCCTTGACCAGTCCAAGATAATGAGTTTCATTGTCATTTTACACTGCATCACCTTGCCGACAACTTTGGAAAGCAGAGGGATCAAAGAAAAAGCATAGGCAGATTTACTCGACCAGTCTATCAAAAGAGTACAGACCTTGGATTTGCAGCACCATTGCAGCCTGGTCACAAAGGATGTGACAAAAAGCGTTTTCTGAGGGTTGATCTGCGGAGTGCCCCGTTCTCAATAAATGTCTTGTAAATGGCAGTGTCAAACACCCACTCATGCTCTTCTGAAACATGTCTGCTGAACTCTTTGCTTTCCAATTCTGTAATCCTGGAAGGTGAACTACTGTCAAAAACATTTTCCTTACAAGTGTTCAGATTCCATATTGGATGGGTTTTCCTTGAAAGGACCCCTGTCATCGTTCCACTCTCCTTGTTGATATAGTGCCTGATGGTCGTGCTGTCTGCTTGGATCTGAATTTACAACATTGAACTTGATGGAAGAAAGGACTTCAAGGCCAAGTCAATTGCTCTCAATTACAGCATACTGATATGATACAGCTTCTCCATCAGTGACCAACTGCCTCGAGTAGAAAGCTTTCCCATGTGGGCTCCTCAGACTTTAAATGATTTGTTTTTAATGGCAATAAAGGAGCAGAATGTTTCAGGAACAGCATCCACTGTAGCATGTTGCTTCCTTTGCACCACCATAAAGAACACTAAATGGCGGGAGCGGATTATTTTAATTTCTTTTCCGATTTTCTAGTCTTCTGACACCACCAGTTTTCCAAATATTACTGTAGTTAACACATGCGCTGTCTAGTGTTGGGGACTTCAAAATCATATGAGGCCATTCCTCCCAGGAGAGAAGAGACTTGCCTTTTTGATGCCAGTTTTGTTACAGTCAAAGAACAACAGACAACAATCTTTCTTTCAAAGGAGAAACTCTTGCCAGAACTATGGCTCTCATTACAACCCTGGCAGCAAAATCCCGCTTACCGCCGTGCAGAAGACCGCCAACACACCACTGCAGCGGCGGAATTTCGCTACAGCTATTACGACCCACAGCTCGGAATCCGCCAAAATCCAAACACCCACACAAGTCCGCCACACTAAAGGTCAGTGATAAACTGGCGATAACAAAACCTCCACCGTCACGCCAACAGGAATACGCCCATCCTATCACAACACACGAATCCACGTGGTGGTCTTTCAACCGCGGTATTCCACTGGCGGTACACACTGCTGCGCTCAAAATACACACACATTTATAAAAAAATAACCACATTGGACAATTCGAAATACACATACCTGATACACATACACACACCACTCCCACACACCCAATCCAATATAAAACACACACCCACATCACCCACAAACCCTTACTACCAGAATTGCAATAGAAGGTCAGAGACAGACACAACCAGAAACATCACTCACACAACATCCACGCGCCTCAGACAACACACACAAACACATCCCCTCACACATCACAACCGACACCACCTCACACATCACCCACACCACATCATGCCACCTCAACAACACCCCAGGTTCTCTGAGGAGGAGCTCAGCGTCATGGTGGAGGAAATCGTCCGAGTAGAGCCACAGCTATTCGGATCACAGGCGCAGCACACCTCCATTGCTAGGAAAATGGAGCTATGGGGCAGAATCGTTGACAGGGTCACCGCAGTGGGACAGCACCCCAGAACATAGGATGACATCAGAAGAGGTGGAACGACCTACGGGGAAGGTGCGTTCCGTGGTCTCAAGACACCAGATTGCAGTACAGAGGACTGGCGGTGGACCCCCACCTCCTCCCCCACAACTAACAACATAGGAGGGGCAAGTCTTGGCAATACTGCATCCTGAGGGCCTCGCAGGAGTAGCAGGAGGAATGGACTCTGGTAAGTCAACTCTTAACTATTATATCCCCCACCCTACCTGCATGCCATCACACACCCCCACCCTCACCCCCCATCACTCCAACACCTCACATATGTCCCACTATCACAACCCCCCATCCCAACACCAAGCCCTGCATGCAACACCAAAGAAGGAACACCCATCACTATCATTCCCAGGAGACGATGGCAATGGTACTGGCCAACTTTCAGGAGACCCAGCGGCTGCAGGAGGAACACTATCTGGGGATCAGGGAGGAACTCAAGTCCATCAACACCACCCTGGTCACCACTGTGGGGGTGCTGCAGGACCTTGTCAACACCAGAAGGGACACTGTGGCACAACAAGGGGCCCCTGACACTAGCCTGGATGATTAACAGCCCACCACCCCTGCCGGCGCTAGTGGACAGGAGGCACCGCCACAGGACCACGACACCAGCACCCCACACCCTGCAGATGGAAAGCCACCCCGCAAACGATCCCTGAGATCCAGGAACAAGACAGAGAACATTGCCAAGACCCCCGCCAGGAAATGAGACCCCCCCTGAATGTCATCCTTCTGTCCCACTTTGTCACCCTGTCCATCCTTCAACTGCCCTTGCTCCACTTCCTATGCCCCTTTGGACAATGCACCTGTCATGGACATTCCTCCACCATCACCCCTGACCATTTTACAACCCCCTCCACTTATTTGCACAAGAATAAACACACATCAATCACAAAACATTCTGGAGTTAGTCTGTGCTTTCACAAATGTGTAATTGCAACAACTATGGAATATAGCAATGTCAACATACCGATGTAACACAGCTCTAGTCCATTAGGAAATATAGCAGAGGTCACAAAGTGGGACCCACATCTGTTAAATGGAAAGGCAAAGTGACAAGTCAGGGTCCATACACTGGGTGAAAATGACAGACTAATGATAGGTCAAACAATAGTATGAGATGTGGGAGGCAGTGATATCTTCTTACCTGTGTCTCACTAGAAGTATTGCTGGGTAACGTTGTTTCTGTTGTCGATATCCTCTTCTTCTGCCTCCTCTTCTTCACTGTCCGCAGGCTCCACAGCTGCCACAAGACCTCCAGCTGGACCTTCCTCCAGCAGAAAAGGCACCTGTCGTCGCAAAGCTAGGTTGTGCAGCATACAGCAGGCCACGATGATCTGGCACACCTTCTTTGGTCAGTAGTAAGAGAACCACCTGTCATATGGATGCACCGGAACCTGGCCTTCAGGAGGCCGAAGTTTCTTTCTATAATCCTCCTAGTTCGCCCATGTGCCTCATTGTAGCGTTCCTCTGCCCTTGTCCCGGGATTTCTCACTGGCGTCAGTAGCCATGACAGGTTGGGGTACCCAGAGTCCCCTGAAAATATTGAGGGACAACTGTTAGACACACACTAACCCGTAGGGACAACCCCAGACCCAGACAACTATTCACAGGGTACAGGGTTCTTGTCCTCACCTATTAGCCACACACAGTGCTTCTGGAGTTGCCCCATCACATAAGGGATGCTGCTATTCCTCAGAATGTAAGCGTCATGCACTGAGCCAGGAAATTTGACATTCACATGGGAGATGTACTGGTCGGCCAAACACACCATCTGCACATTCATCGAATGGTAGCTCTTCCTGGTTGCTGTACAACTGTTCACTCCTGCGGGGGGTACCAAGGCCACATGTGTCCCATCAATGGCACCTATGATGTTGGGGATATGTCCCAGGGCATAGACGTCACCTTTCACTGTAGGCAAATCCTCCAACTGAGGGAAAACGATGTAGCTGCGCATGTGTCTCAGCAGGGCAGACAACACTCTGGACAACACGTTAGAGAACATTGGCTGGGACATCCCTGATGCAATGGCCACTGTTGTTTGAAAAGACCCACTTGCCAGGAAATGGAGTACTGACAGGACCTGCACTAGAGGGGGGATCCTTGTGGGATGGCGGATAGCTGACATCAGGTCTGGCTCCAACTGAGCACACAGTTCCTGCATTGTAGCACGATCAAGTCTGTAGGCGACTATTACGTGTCTCTCTTCCATTGTCGACAGGTCCACCAGCAGTCAGTACACCGGAGGATGCCGCCATCTCATCACCTACCCCAGCGGACATGCCCCATGGACGAAAACAGCGAGCAGAGAGTCAGCCAACACTGAGGTATTACAAAATGTAATTTGCACACAGTTATTAATCCACAATGTGCCTGTTACTGTGTGTATACAAGGCCTAGATAGGTGTGACGCAGTTAATAATAATGCCATGTGGCACCCTGAAATGGCGGCTACCTGACCTGTAAGGTGGGACAAGGGGATATGAGGTAACTGCGCTGGCGGTCAACACTGTCGCGGTAGGCGGTCGAAGACCGCTGCGCAATCTTGTATTGGTTAACATTGGACCCTATGGGTTCCAGGAGCCAATGACGATGTACGCCGGCGGTGACGGTAAGCACCGCCGCAGACGTGACCGCCATTTTCTGTCTGTTCACTCACTTGATACCTGACCTTCGACAGGAGAGGACCTACACTGCAAGTGCAGCTGTGACCTGGGTCTGGAAGTGACGATGGCTCACGTGTCTGGGGAAAGGGCCCCTGCCTTCACTTCGGAGGAGTTGGAGAAGTTAGTGGATGGGGTCCTCCCCCAGTACACTCTACTCTATGGTCCTCCAGGCAAACAGGTGAGTACACTATGAGCATGCTGCCTGAGCAATGCCTGTTTGGAGTGGTGTGGATGGAAGATACATGGGGTGGGAGGGACTGAGGCCTGCATGAGCAGACGGTGAGTGTATGTGCGTCAGGGCAAGGGTGGGAACGTGGGCCTATGAGTATGACGGTCCGGACGGGTAAAGATTATCCTTTTCCCCTGTACTATTAGGTCAGCACCCACCAGAAGAAGGATATTTCGCGTGCCATCGCCAAGGCCCTCCGGACCCTGGGAGTCCACCACAGACGGAGCACCTACTGCCCGAAAAGATCGGAGGACATTCGCCGCTGGAGCAAGAAGATGGCAGAGGCCCAGCTGGGGATGGCCTCCCAACGTGGGAAGGGTGCCCGTCGCACCATGACCCCCCTGATGTTCCAGATCCTGGCGGTGGCTGTAGGAGGCTGGCCTGGCTTGTAGTGGGTACCAGAGGTACTTATACCTTGTGCCAGGTCCAGTTATCCCTTATTAGTGTAAAAGAGGTGTTTCTAGCAGCTTAGGCTGATAGAAGGTAGCTATGGCAAAGCAGCTTAGGCTGAACTAGGAGACATGTAAAGCTCCTACTATACCACTTATATCATATGCACAACATCATAAGAAAACACAATACATAGAGTTACTAAAAATAAAGGTACTTTATTTTTATGACAATATGCCAAAAGTATTTCAGTGAGTACCCTCAGTAAGAGGATAAGATATATACACAAGATATATGTACACAAACCAAAATTAGGTAAGTAATAGCAAAAAAAGTAATGCAAACAGTGTAGAATTACAACAGATTGAAATAGGAGCACATAGGTATAGGGGCAACACAAACCATATACTCCAAAAGTGGAATGCGAACCACGAATGGACCCCAGACCTATGTGAACTTGTAGAGGGTCGCTGGGACTGTAAGAAAACAGCGAGGGTTAGAAAAATAGCCCACCCCAAGACCCTGAAAAGTAGGAGTAAAGTACACCTACTACCCCCAGAGAGCACAGAAGTCGTGATAGGGGGATTCTGCAGGAAGGACAAACACCAGCAATGCAACAACAGTGGATTTCCGGACCTGAGTACCTGTAAGACAAGGGGGACCAAGTCCAATAGTTGCCACAGTGTCGAGAGTGGGCAGGAGCCCAGGAAATGCCAGCTGAAGATGCAAGGAAGCTGCCACCGGTTGGAAGAAGCTTGGAGTTCTGCAAGAAAGAAGAGGACTAGGAACTTCTCCTTTGGAAGATGGATGTCCCACGTCGCGATGAAGCTTGCAGAGGTGTTCCCACACAGAAAGACCGCAAACAAGCCTTGCTAGCTGCAAGGGTTGTGGTAAAGGTTTTTGGGTGCTGCAGTGGCCCAGGAGGGACCAGGATGTCGCCACTTGGAGGAGGAGACAGAGGGGACGCCCAGCAACTCAGGGAGCCCTCACAGAAGCAGGCAGCACCCGCAAAAGTACCCTAACAGGCACTTGGAAGAAAAGTGAACCGGAGGCCACGCGAAGTCACAAAAGGGAGTCCCACGACGCTGGAGGACAACTCAGAAGGTTGTGCACTGCAGGAAGGAGTGCCGGGGACCCAGGCTTGGCTGTGCACAAAGGAAATCCTGGAAGAGTGCACAGGAGCCGGAGCAGCTGCAAATCACGCGGTACACAGCTTTGCGGTCTAGCATGGGGAGGCAAGGACTTACCTCCACCAAACTTGGACTGAAGAGTCACTGGACTGTGGGAGTCACTTGGACAGAGTAGCTGTGTTCCAGGGACCACGCTCGTCAGGATGAGAGGGGACCCAGAGGACCAGTGTTGCAGTCTTTTGGTGCCTGCGTTACCAGGGGGAAGATTCCATCGACCCACGGGAGATTTCTTTGGAGCTTCTGGTGCAGGGTGAAGGCAGGATACCCCCAGAGCATGCACCACCAGGAAACAGTCGAGAAAGCCGGCAGGATTAGGCACTACAATGTTGCTGGTAGTCATCTTGCTACTTTGTTGCGGTTTTGCAGGCGTCCTGGAGCAGTCAGCGGTCGATCCTTGGTAGAAGGTGAAGAGGGAGATGCAGAGGAACTCTAGTGAGCTCTTGCATTCATTATCTGAAGAATTCCCCAAAGCAGAGACCCTAAATAGCCAGAAAAGGAGGTTTGGCTACCAGGTTAGGAGGATTGGCTACCAAGAGAGGTAAGAGCCTATCAGAAAGAGCCTCTGACGTCACCTGCTGGCACTGGCCACTCAGAGCAGTCCAGTGTGCCCCCAACACCTCTGTTTCCAAGATGGCAGAGGTCTGGGACACACTGGAGGAGCTCTGGGCACCTCCCCTGGGAGGTACTGGTCAGGGGAGTGGTCACTCCCCTTTCCTTTGTCCAGTTTCACGCCAGAGCAGGGCTGGGGGATCCCTGAACCAGTGTAGACTGGCTTATGCAGAGATGGGCACCATCTGTGCCCATCAAAGCATTTGCAGAGGCTGGGGGAGGCTACTCCTCCCAGCCCTTCACACCTATTTCCAAAAGGAGAGGGTGTAACACCCTCTCTCAGAAGAAATCCTTTGTTCTGCCTTACTGGGCTGCCTGGACCCCAGGAGGGCAGAAACCTGTCTGAGGGGTTGGCAGCAGCAGCTGCCGTGGAGACCCGGGAAAGGCAGTTTGGCAGTACCCGGGTACTGTGCTAGAGACCCGGGGGATCATGGAATTGTCCCCCCAATCATTTCATGATCTTAGACATGTTACATGGCCATGTGCGGAGTTACCATTGTGATGCTATACATAGGTAGTGACCTATGGATAGTGCACGCGTGTAATGGTGTCCCCGCACTCACAAAGTCTGGGGAAATTGCCCTGAACACTGTGGGGGCACCTTGGCTAGTGCCAGGGTGCCCACACACTAAGTAACTTTGCATCCAACCTTCACCAGGTAAAGGTTAGACATATAGGTGACTTATAAGTTACTTAAGTGCAGTGGTAAATGGCTGTGAAATAACGTGGACGTTATTTCACTCAGGCTGCAGTGGCAAGCCTGTGTAAGAATTGTCAGAGCTCCCTATGGGTGGCAAAAGAAATGCTGCAGCCCATAGGGATCTCCTGGAACCCCAATACCCTGGGTACCTCAGTACCATATACTAGAGAATTATAAGGGTGTTCCAGTGTGCCAATTCTGGTTAGCAGAGCCTCAGTGAGACAGTTAGGCATCACACAGGGAACACATACATATAGGCCACAAACTTATGAGCACTGGGGTCCTGGCCAGCAGGGTCCCAGTGACACATAACAAACATACTGAAAACATATGCTTTTCACTATGATGCACTGGGCCCTGGCTAGCAGGATCCCAGTGAGACAGTGAAAACACCCTGACATACATTCACAAACAGGCCAAAAGTGGGGTTAACAAGGCTAGAAAGAGGCTACTTTCTCACACATACACCATAGGAGCATTTTAGTGACTTTCTTTAAGAATTGGGTCCCTAATTAGGACTAGTTTTAACCAATAACTTTTGTTTTTATTAAATGTTATCTCGCGTTCTCTATTGGCTGGCTTCTATATGAGTGACAAAATTCTGCTTTTTCACAAGGAGCATATCAGCAAGCACAATAGTTTGTTCAGTGCCGTGAACTACTGTGGCAATTTGTGCTTTTTGAGACCAATTTTTTTTTTTCTTTTTGCCAGTGTTTGTTATAATGGTGAGGGCCTGCAGCTCTCACAACAATAAAGTTGTACAAAAACAAAGTCAAAACAAGACACACATTGACAAAACCAAGAGGCTGACTACCAGTGTTAGATCTTGTGGCTTTGCCAATGCTTGTTTATTTTCATGTTCCCCGCAATCTTGTTGAAACTGGTTACAGTGATTCTCCATTATATATATTTTTGGGGAAATACTAGCACCCATCAACACAATTTGCTAGAAATGGTATCTAAAATTCCATGGTAGTTTAGCAAAACCTTTTTTCCCTAGTTGCATTTTTTGTGAACATTTTATTTTGAAAGCAAAGAATCAACAAACTTGCTTTCAAGTTTCTGTAAATATTTGCATCTAACCAGAGAGCATTCTGAGAGCACTATATGTAGCCTCAAACCATAAAATATGCAAACGTGTGTACACATTTTTATACTGGAACCACTGTTAGTAGTGCAGTCCTAGCTTACAACATTTGTATAGAGTGCTCACCCTAATAATAAAGGCTCTGTATTAATGAACCACAAGTACAAGTTCAACATATGGACACAAAAATGATGTTACCTGCAAACAATGCCCTTCCCTGACCCGTAATGTGGGACTGTAATCTGGCAGCCAAAGGGTTTGTGCAGCAGGGGGTTTGGCCTACTTGTCCCAAGGACAAAATAAATATGAAAACTTGTTGTCCTTGACTCTAAACAATATGTCCTGGGAACCCCACGCCCCTGAATTCTGTACATAAAACTGATCTATACACAAATACTATTATATATCCAAATATGTTCAAGACTACATATCCATGCATACACATACAAAGAAATATACGTAGTCATACACAGCTATCCAAATATATAAGAAAATGTTATGCTGTATGCAAGTTATACAAGGTGCTCTTGTAAAAAACCCAATCACATTCAATTGCGGAACTAACTCATAGAAGCTAATGTAAATAGTAATGTCTTAGACATAAACATGAACTAGCAATCTAGGTAAAAACCCATCATCTTTTCTGGCTGCTATGAAAACACAGGGAAAATTGGACTTTCAGATTTTGTTGACCAGCAAACTCATCACCTAGCTTCATGAAAAAATGTTTCAAGAAATTAAAGAAGATATAGATAATTGCCCGTGCTGACAATTATAACATGGCAGTGGTTATAGGCATCCAGTCTTTTTTAACATTGTTAAATGATTCCTATGATTTTAAAACAGAATCATAACAATTTATGGACAAGCCAGTGTCAATGATTAATATCCACCAATGAAGCTTAGACTTTCATGGGGAGTGAATGAGATACATAACTGAAAGAATATAACTGTTTGAAAACAAAGACATCATGATTCTTTAAAATGAATTGTGTGTTGTAGACAGAACTTACAATGAGAATAAACTTAGGTTGATTCATAATAAGTTAATAATTCTCAAACATATGGGGACCTAGAAACATAATACATTCCTGTTTAAGCAGCCATACGGACAGTGGTTAATTTGTAAATAAAAATGTGCCGGTGCCCAAAACTCTTCTCTGAGACACGCGGTTGCTGCACTGAAATGTACGAGTGCAAAATAGCGAGGCTGCTTAAACCTTCAGCCACCTTCGGCCTCTTTAATCCATTTACAGCCACTCCCTGCCCTTCAGCTGCTCACTCTTGCAGCTTCTTTCTCCCTTTGTGACGTGTTTCTGACTTTCTTTCCTTTGTCTTTCGCATATGTGTCTTTTGCTTACTGTAATTGCCGATACAGAATAATAAGGGCCAGCCCTCAAAAAGAAGTGCCTGTGCCCCTCACCGGCAACCACTGGTCAAATTAAGCACTGCATACAGACTAAGATACAGATGAATGACAAGTCTACTGAAAAAAATTCCTGTATAGTTCAGGTCAACACAGTTAAAAGAAACTTGATAAAAACTCATAGTGGGATCATGATGTTCACAAGGCAATTGAAAAACATCCTCAATTACATCTTAACAGCAGAAAAGAGAATGCACCTTTTAACTTAGTTGAAAAGGTGCATAACATTTAATAATATAGCCAATAACCTATGTGAAAATGGCTGGTGTATAAAGAGGCAATCTGAAATTTGAGGTTTTAGAAAGAGGAGAGTTTTACTTCTCACTCTGTCAGAAGACAACCCTTTGAATAGCTACATTCACTATTTAGCTCTTCAGAGGATGCCATTCTTCAATAGACCTCTTCATGAGCTTGACAGCATCCATGAAGTCAAAAGCATCATGTGGATGTCGAGATCTTCACCTAGATGCTGAGACCTCACCATGACACGGAAGTCATCCTGACGTTGAGGGCTCTTCCATAACATATAGGGGACCTCCATTAGGTCAATGGATCCTCAATGAGGTCAAGGACACACCATGATGTTAAGAGCTCCTCCAAGGCGCCTAAGGCCTCTCTGTGATGTCAAGGACCTCTCCACAACTTTAAAAGCTTCTCACAATGTCAAGGGGCTCTCCGTGAAATCAAGGGCCCTCCATGTCATCATGGGTCTCTCAAATGATTTGAGGCCCTCTATGTGATGTTAAGGGCCTCCCCATGACATTGAGAGGCTTTACATGATGTTGAGGGACTTTACGTCAAGAGGCATGCTATTAAGACCTCACCATAACATTAAGGGCCACTCCAAGAAATGAATGACCTTTCAATGACATCAGGCTCACTCGGTGAAACACAGGGAGGCAGCTTTGAAGGACACTTCTGAGATATCAGAGAAAGGATCACAGAGGCTTAGGAGAAGAATATCTTCAAAATGACCCCTTCGCTGTTCTTCTTGGCTGTTACATTCTGTTCTTAACATCCACTGAGGGGAAAAAACACCTTTCTTTCCTCTAGAAAACTGTTCAGCGAGGGAAATATCAGATGGAATACATGAGGATTCACCACTAAAAGCAGCAAAGGAGTAAATTCTAGATAGAAAAGGGTAGTCTCCACTGACATGGAAGAAAGGGTAAAGTGGAGCTGTCACCTGACAGAAAAAAAGGTTCCAAACCTTATCAAGGGTAAGAAAACACTGAGTGAAGCATAAAGATGCCAAACAGAAGCATTCTTTTCTTGACAGTTAGAAAAGAGTGGGCAAAGCCCTGTGTACAGGCATCTTTTTTCATAGAGCCGCAAAAAAGAACTACAGACTAACTGGCACAGAGAGGCATAATGGGATTCTGGTAGTGCTACGCAGCTTTCAGTGACAGCTTTGTTTTTTCTCTCTTAGGCTGTATGCTTATGACAACTATTTCTTTTCATTTTTCTCACTTTTGAAAAGGGTAATGATTAAATGTTTCTGAACTGCATAGCTGCTGGATATTAGTTAACCTAATTTTCAGTGTATACTGTGCTTTGATTAGTTTTTTTCTTCATTTGTTTTCAAAAGTCTACACATTTAACACAAAATCTGCCTACTCACAGACTTTCATTATTTTGCTTTGTTGGAGAGTTTCTTCTCTTCACTTTTCAAATTGTTTTCAGTTCCTGCAGAGGGCTGGGACAATTCGGTGTTTATTAATATTAACGAAGATCCCATGACAGAGAAGTAAATGTTACTTACATGTAATCCTAGTTCTGCATTGTACATCACTGAAGTCATGAACCAGGAACAGTGCTGTCTGCAGCAGGAACAACTGAATCCTTTATATATAATCTTGTGACTTTGGAGGTGGCCACCTCAGTGTTGAACAGTTTAGTGAGACCTCCAGTCTCTGACAGGTAAGCCTTAACTGCATTTTCGTCTGCAGAAACCTACAGTAATATAATTATAATTTTAAACAAAATTGCAGTATCTAGAATTTAAATGTGGCATATAATAAAAACTAGTCTAAAGTCCTGCAGGACCTGCAGACTGTACTGGCAAGTTGCCTCACAAGCTCAGCGCTTTTTCAACAGGAGATATGACATCCCAAAGGGTAAACATTTGTAAATAGTTGTATTACATTGGCATTCAGGAAGAGGGAAGTTGTTCATGACTTCAGTGAGAATACCTATGATGCTAAACTAAGGTTTCAAGTAATGTTTCCCTCTGGACTGTTGGGTTCACACTCATAGCCATGAACATAGATTAGAGTATCATACATAAGTCAGTATCACACGACTGTCAGTGTAAGAAAACTAACATTTGGGTAACAATGCAGCCAAAAATGGGACATTTGGGTAGGCTAATTTAATGAATTTCAAAGAGTTGCCTGACCCACCAAAGTATCAGCTTTTCTCTTGTCAAAGTATGAACTGATTTCCATGTTGCAGCCTTAAATATTTCTAACAAAAAATACATTCCTGGTTCAAATGGCAGATGTTGCTTTTCCTCTCACAAAGTGTGATTTTGGTTTAGCAGAGAAATCTTTATTTACCAGCTGGTAGCAGCACATGATTCAACAAGCTATGGTATTTTTAGAGGACAATAACCATGTTTGGAGGGGACCATAATTATCAAAGAGATGTCTTGTTTCCTTAATGGATTTAGTTTTGCCTAAATACAATTTTAGGACTCTTTTTGTATCTAAAGAATAGAGTGCTCTCTCTGCTGGAGAGAAAGGATTTCTAAAAAAAATACAGGAAAAGAAATAGTTTGATCTACATAGAAATCTGACATAATGTTAGGAAGAAAAGAAGGCTGTGTCCTAATAACTAAACTGTTGTGATGGAAAAATGTAATAGGGCTCATTGGATGATAAGGTCTGTAACTCTCCTAGCAGACGTGAATGCAATTGAGAAAGTAACTTTTACTTAAAGATGCTGCAATGTGGCTTTATGGGTAGGTTCAAAAGCAGGAGCTATTTGCTTGGAAAGAACTAAACTCAGCTCAACTCCCATGGGGTTCAGGGGCTTTTGATAGGAGGGTAAACTTTTGAAAGGTTTTTCCAATAAGTCTTGGACTGGAATTGAGAAGAAAGCCCACTGGTTATAGCCTTTGCAGGTCCGAACATTTTTAGCAAAGAAAATCGTAGCCTTGAGTATAGTTAATAAGGATGGATGACTTTTTCCTGGCAAAATGTAGTATCATGATTTTTGTCAAGACACCAAATTACAAATCTCTTCAATCTGAAGGAATAAGAATCCACGGTACAGTCTTTTAGATTCTTTGAGAATTTACATATAATTCAGTGGTAAATTAAAATGTCCGTACTGTATGGCCTCAAGAGCCATGCAGCCACATTTAAAGATTGTTTCTTGGGATTTAAGATTATACCTCCAATTCAGGATAAAAGGTTGTGGTTGCACAGGATTTTCCTGTGAGGTTTGAACAATAGGTAAAGAAGCTCTAGAAACCACCATTGTCTCAGTCACTCTGGAGCTATGAGGAACATAGTTGAGGGAGACTGCCTGAAGTCGAAGATCAATGTCTGTATGAGTGATATTGGAGGAAACACATAAGCAAATCTGTTTGACCAGTTCATCTAAAGGGTCTTGCTTATTTATTGTGGATCTCACACCCTGGATCTGTAGTTGTGGCATTTTGCATGCTGGAGGGTTTAAAAACACATCTATTTCAGGAAAGCCTCACCTGTGTCAAAAAGCCTGCAAAATATAATTGTTGAGTTCCCACTTGAGGTTTTTTTTAAAGTGTCTGCTTGGAGATTTTAAAGGTCTGGTAAATGTCCTGCTTGGACTTCAAGATTTTGTACCACTAAGCAGTGCCATATTGCTTCAGCATATAAAGACAGCACTCCTGACCTCATTGCTCTCTGTTTGTTTAAATAGTATGTTGCTGTTGTATTGTTCATTTATACTAAACTCTGTTTGTTGATAGAGCTGGCTGAAAAGCTCCTTGGATTAGGTGGACTGCTTACAGTTTGTGAATGCTGATGTGGTAAAACTGTGTAGTTGAGACCACTGCTCTTTAATTTTTAGTTCTCCTAAACGTGCACCACAACCGAAGAAAGAAGCATCGATCACTGTTGTCTGAGAGACAAAACTGATGGAAAGTAACTCCTTTGAACAGGTTTGACCTGTTCAGCCACCACTTAATGGACTGTTGGGCTTGGTGATTCAGTGAGATTTTGTCTTCGCAATCTCACTTGATGTTGTTTCCACTGATCTTTTAAGCATTATTGTAGAGGCCTCATGAAGACACCCAGCACTGCACCCAGAAACATGTAAGAGGCCATGTAAGCTGGAAGAGATACTTTTGACCCTGTTGTTGAAAAAGGGAAGAAACTCTTTCCCCTGAAAGAGACACTTCTCCTATGATTGTATTGAGAGATGCTCCTAGATAAGTTAATATGTGAGCCAGAGCTGTGGTAGACTTTTCTAGGTTTACGTGCAATCCTAAACATCCTAATAATTTGACAGTGAATTCAAAGTCCTTTTGTACTTGGAGTACCATATGAGCCTTTATTAACCAGTCGTCTTAGTATGGGTAGATGAAAATCGTTTTTTATGAAGGAAAGCCACAGTTACCGCCATGCACTTTCAAAAAGTTCTTGGAGAAGACTGGAGGCCAAAATGTTGAACTTTGTACTGGTAATGGACTTTGGTGACACGAAATCTGAGAAACATTATGGCCCTCATTATGACATTGGTGGTAAATCCCACTTACCGCCATGCTGACTGCTGCCAACATACTGCCGCCGAGGCGGATATCCACTAACCATATTATGACACACACACACCAATCCGTCACTATACAGCCACACACACAAATCCGCCACCCCAAAGGTTAGTGATAAACTGGTGGTATCAATACCCCCATTGTTACACCAACAGAACAATGCCCACAACATTATGACCCACGAATCACCACGGCGGACATTCAGTGGCAGTAAACCATTGGCGGTACAGACCGCCTCGCTCAAAATACACACACACTAACAAAACAGCACCACATTGGACAATTCAAATTACACACACCTGAAACCCATACATACACCACTCCCACACACCCAGACCACTATAAAACGCACACCCACATTACCCACAACCCTTTACAAATACCAATAATTGCCAGCAGAGAGAGACAGCAAGAGCACCAACACATACGACCATCACCTATACACCACCCACGCACCTTACATCACATCCTCACCCAAACATCCTCACCCACACCCCTCACATTACACCCATGGCACCACAACAACACCCCAGATTCTCTGAAGAGGAGCTAAGAGTCATGGTGGAGGAAATCATTCTGGTAGAGCCACAGCTATTTGGATCACAGGTGCAGCAGATATCCATTGCTAGGAAGATGGAGCTATGGTGGAGAATCTTGGAGAGGGTCAACGCCGAGGGACAGCACCCCAGAACAAGGGATGGCATCAGGAAGAGGTGGGGGACATACGGGGGAAGGGGCGTTCCATTGCAGCAAGACACCAGCTCGCAGTACAGAGTACTGGCGCTGGACCCCCACCTCCTCCCCCACAACTAACAACATGGGAGGAGCAAGTCTTAGCAATCATGCATCCTGAGGGCCTGGCAGGAGTAGGAGGAGGACTGGACTCTGGTAAGGTAACTCGCTATCACTATCACCCCCTCCTACCTGCATGCCATCATATACCCCACCCTTTCCCTCAATCCCATCACTCCACAACTTCACACACACCCCACCATCACAACCCACTCATCCCAATTCCAAGCCCTGCATGCCATACCAATGCATGGAGACCACTCACAGCCCTGCATAGACACCTATCACTACAGCATGCACACTAGAGACAATCAGCTAGCCCACCAAATAACAACTCACACAAGGCAAAGCTGCCAGGGCAATAACAACCATAGAGGGCAACCCTCCCATGCACAATATGTCACACACCAAAACAATAACACTGCATTTACATCCCTACAGGTATCCCAGCCAATGTCACCGGATAAGAGGTGCCAGCAACATCCAGTCCCCCCACAGAAGAGGCCCACAGTGATGACAGCAGCTTTGGTCACCTGGATCTGCATGACCAACCTGGCCCATCAGGGAACTCCGGACAGTCGGTTACTCAGGCACAGTCTCACACCACCACAGAGCCTCCCCCTCAGAAAACACCACCACAGCACACACCCAGCGGGCCCATACCTCTGTCCCCAGGATATGTCAATCAGCAGTGTGTCCACCACTAAAGGGACCCCAGGGCACCCCACAAACCCAGGACAGTAAGGGACCTGGGGTCAGTGGCAGTGGGCACACGGTTCAGGGGACAGAGGCACAGGACAACAGGGAAGCTGGGAGGACTGCTGTGCGTCGGGGGAGGACAGGCCCAGGGAACCGACTCTCCAGGAGGCACTCACCACGATCCTGGGAGCATACCAACATTCCCAGGATACGCTGGGCCACATCCTGGAAAAGATGCAGGAGAACATGCGGCTGCAGGAGGGACAGTACCTGGGGATCAGGGAGGACTTGAAGTCCATTAACACCACCCTGGTCTCCATTGCAGAGGTGCTGGCAGACATGGCCAACAGTTTGAGGAAGGCAGTGGCACACCAGCAGGCCCTTGACACTAGCCAGACTACTGAACAGCCCTCCACCTCCGCTGCCGCTAGTGGACAGGATGCCCCGCCACAGGAAAAACAGGCCACCAGCACCCCTCCCCGTGCAGAAGGAGAACCACCCCGCAAACGTTCCCTGTGATCCAGCCAGAAGCCAGAGACTATTGCCAAGACCCCCGCCAGGAAATAAGACTCTTCTGATTGTCACCATTGTGTCCCACTCTGTCACCCTGTCCACCTTGAACTGCCATTGCTCCCCTTCCTATGCCCCCTTGGACAATGCACCTGTGCTACAATTAGACTGGACTCTAACCTGGACTTTCCTCCATCATCACCCCAGCCCACAGCACTTCCCCCTTTTTGTCGGAGCACTGCAATAAACACACTTTGAAAAAATACAAGTATGGAGTATGTCAAATGATTTAAGTGTGTATTCGTTTATCATGCTTTCAACATTGCAATTCAACTGTACAGTAATGTTAACATGGGAAAGACCTGTAGTTGGCTGCAGTGAACACACCAGGAGCAATAGTGGGGCACCAACATCTGCAAAATAGATGCCAATGGGTACAGTGAGTGGGCATAGAAGTAGGAATTCACAGCCTGCCAGTGACAGTCACACATCAAACTGTCAATAAAATGTGAAATAACACTGTCTTACCTGTGTGTCGTTGGAAGTATTGACGAATGACTGCACATCTGTTGTCCTCATCCTCATCCTCTGCCTCCTCATCTTCACTGTCCACAAGGTCCACTCCTGCCACACAGCCATCTCCAGCCTCCTCCTCCTGCAGAAAAGGCACATGGCGTCTCAAGGCAAGGTTGTGTAACATGCAGCATGCCACGATTATCTGGCAGACCTTCTTGGTTGAGTAGCACAGGCATCCACCTGTTAGATGGAGGCACTGAAACCTGCCTTTCAGGAGGCTGAAGGTACGTTCAATAATCCTTCTTGTTCACCCATGTCCTTCGTTGTAACGTTCCTCAGCCCTTGTCCTGGGATTCCTCACAGGGGTCAGTAGCCATTATAGGTTTGGGTAACCTGAGTCACCTGCAAATATCGAGTGACAACTGTTAGCCACACACTAACCCTTATGTCCCACACCATACCCATACACCAACATCCACTGGGTGAGAACCAGGGCTCACCTACTAGTCCACACTCTGTGCCTCTGGAGTTGGGCCATCACATTTGGGATGGTGCTATTCCTCATAATAAAAGCATCATGCACCGACCCAGGATACTTAGCATTGACATGGAAGATGTACTGGTCCGCCCAACAAACCATCTGCACATTCATCGAGTGATAACGTTTTCGATTTCTGAAGACCTGTTCATTTTGCGGCGGGGAGGGTGTACAAACAAAATATGTGTCCCATCAATCGCACCAATGATGTTGGGGATATGTCTCATTGCATAGAAGTCAGCCTTCACTGTGGCCAAATCTTCCACCTGGGGGAAAATGACGTAGCTGCACATGTGCATAATCAGGGCAGACAACACTCTGGTCAGCACTATTGAGAACACTAGCTGTGACATTCCTGCTGCCAAGCCCACTGTCACTTGGAAAGAACCTGCTGTCAAAACATTTAGTACTGATAGCACTTACACAAGAGGGGGGATCCCAGTGGGGTGACGGATAGCAGATATCAGGTCAGGCTCCAATTGGGCACACAGCTCTGTGATTGTGGCCCTGTCAAGTCTGTAGGTGAGGTTAATGTGCCTGTCCTCCATTGTTGCCAAGTCCACAAGGGGTCTGTACACAGGGGGATGTCTCCATCTCCTATTCATCTGCAGCGGTTGCAATCTATGGGGCAAAAGAGTGAGCAGCTGGTCATTATCTGTACACTGTAACCACTACAGTACAGTGCATATTGTGATTGTTACAATATTTTGGTGGCATATGTCCAGAATGTGAAATTGTGAACTGTGACGCAGTTAGGATCCCTTGCCTGCTACCCCCCTGTCTGTGCTAAAGGGGATGGTAAGGGGCATGTTGGGCCATGAGTGTAACAGGCAGGACGGTCTGACTAATACCTCTCCCTGTGTTTCCTCTGCAGGTCAGCGCCCATCAAACGAAGGGCATATGGCGTGCCATCGCCAACGACGTGCGGACCCTGGGGGTCTATGGCAGGCGGAGCACCCACTGTCGCAAACGGTGGGAGGACCTGAAACACTGGGCATGGAAGACGGCAGAGGCCCAGCTGGGGTTGGCCTCCCAACGAGGAAGGGGTGCCCGTCGAACCCTGACCCCCCCGCCCCGATAGCCCGCATACTGGCAGTGGCCTATCTGGAACTGGATGGGTGCTTGGTGGCATCACAGGAGCAACAAGGGGTGAGTACAGTGCCCTTCATTACTACTTACGCCTGGTGGGATGGTATCCGGGTGGGGGGATATGGACCTGTGGGTGCCCCTAGGCCAGTCCTGACATTGCAGAGTAGGTCCCATGTTGGGCAGGGTTCTTATGTGAAATTCCTCCAACCCAGCTAGTAGGCATCCACTACTGGGCAGGGTTGTGTGGGTCCCAGGTATGCCTCAGTTGGTGGTATCTGTCCCTACCCATGGCCTGGTGACTAGCATTGTAACTGGTAGTGCATTGTCTAGTGCGCAGGGCTGTTCCCTGTGTGTGGGTGTGTTCTGTACACCAACGGTGGTGTTGGTGCCGCCACTGACCAAGTGTATCCTTTGTCTCTCTCTCCCCTTTTTGTTTTGCCATCCTGTCCTTATGTGCATTAGCATCATCTGGCGGAGGAGCAGAGGCACCGGCGACAGAGGGAGCTGCATCCCACAGGACCCAGGAGGCAGAGTCCATCGAGAGTGAGGGCACCAGGGGGACGGAGGGTGAGGGAAGCACCACGGCGGAGAATGGAGGGGACAATTCGGACACGGATACCTCCTTTAATGAAAGCTCCCTGGTGGTGGCGGACACCTCTGTGCCCACCCAAGCTACAGGTACAGCCGGCACCCCCCTACCAGCACCGCCCTCCCAGCAGCCCCTCAGCGAGTTGCCCATGCCTGCTCACCCAGGAGGATGGGAATCTCCTTTGCCCTAGGCACCTCAGGCCCTGCCCCAGTTAGCCCAGCTGCCCTGGGTGAGGAGGCTATTGACCTCCTGAGATCCATCTCGATTGGCCAGTCAACCATTGTGAATGCCATCCAGGGGCTGGCAGCCCAAATGCAACAGTCCAATACATTTCTGGAGGGCATTCACACCGGCTTGGCGGCCCAACAGTGATCAATCTAGGCTCTGGCCTCCTCTCTGATTGCAGCCATTGTCCCTGTTTCTACCCTCCCCCCTCCAACTTCCTCTTCTCAGTCCCATTCCCCTCAACCCCAACCTATCCCAAGCACACAGGCAGACAAGCACGCACACAGGACAACACACAAGAGTGGACATGGCAAACACAAACACCACACATTATCCCACAGGCACTCACAGAAACACCATCCAGATGCAGACATATCAACATCCACAGCCTCCACTGTGGCCCCCTCCTCCTTGTCCTTCACCTCCCTCCCAGTTGCGTCTCCACTCACACCTGCATGCACTACATCCTCATCCACTACCACCATCACCAGCACACCTATCAGAATACACACCTCACTGGCATTCACCACCCCCACATACATGCACACGTCCCCTGTGTCCTCTCCCACTATGTCTGTGCCCCCTCCTCCCAAAATACAAAAACACAAGCACTCAGACACCCAAAAGCCATCCACCTCACAACAGCATCCAGACCATGCACCTGCACACAGACATAATGTAAACAATATTATTTTCAACAGGTAGTAATGGCAATAATACTGCACCTCCTAGTATAGTCCAGTAAGGTGGTCATTCCGACCTAGGCGGGCGACGGTTGCCGCCCGCCCGTCGGAAGCCGCCTGAATACCGCCCCGCGGTCAATAGACCGCGAGGGGTATTCTGACTTTCCCGCTGGGCCGGCGGGCGATCTGATTCAGATCGCCCGCCGGCCCAGCGGGAAAGCGCCTTCCACAAGGAAGCCGGCTCGGAATCGAGCCGGCGGAGTGGAAGGCGTGCGACGGGTGCAGCAGCACCCGTCGCGCTTTTCAGTGTCTGCATCGCAGACACTGAAAAGCCTAGTTGGGCCCTGTTAGGGGGCCCCTGCCGTGCCCATGCCATGGGCATGGGCACGGCAGGGGCCCCCAGGGGCCCCGCGACCCCCCCTACCGCCATCCTGTTCATGGCGGCTTTCCCGCCATGAACAGGATGGCGGTAGGGGGGGTCAGAATCCCCTCGGCGGCGCAGCGAGCTGCGCCGCCTTGGAGGATTCTAAGGGGCAGTGGAAAACCGGCGGGAGACCGCCGGTTTTCCAGGTCTGACCGCGGCCAAAGCGCCGCGGTCAGAATGACCAAGGGAGCACCGCCGGCCTGTCGGCGGTGCTCCCGCCCCCGTTGGCCCTGGCGGTAGAGAACCGCCAGGGTCAGAATGAGGGCCTAAGTGTGTTTTGTGAGTACTTTACCTCTCATTTGGTGCACAAGTGGTCAATTCGCCCTACTACCTAAGGGCAAAAACTTTTTGAGTATAAAGAAACTAAATACACAATATGCATAAGTACAACTGAGACCAGCACTCATAAAAGTCAATAATATATAGTGTGACAGTAAGAGCCGGTATAGAAGGTCCAAAGTGTATATTACAGTCGTCTCCTTGATGTTCCAAAAGAGGATTTATTTAGTTCGGTAAGACACAGCCAACACGTGTTTCGTCACACAGTGCCTTTTTCAAGGCTGTAGAAAGATATAGGGGGTCATTCTGACCCTGGCGGTCCATGACCGCCATGGCGGAGGGCGGCGGAAGCACCGCCAACAGGCTGGCGGTGCTTCCTTGGCGATTCTGACTGCGGCGGTAAAGCCGCGGTCAGAAAAGGGGAGCCGGCGGGTTCCCGCCGGATTCCCGCCGGTTTCCCGCTGGCCCAGGGAATCCGCCATGGCGGGGCTGCTTGCAGCACCGCCATGGGGATTCCGACCGCCTTCCCGCCAGCCTGTTTCTGGCGGTGTCCACCGCCAGAACCAGGATGGCGGGAACGGTTGCCGTGGGGCCCCTGGGGGCCCCACAAAGATTTTCACTGTCTGCTTTGCAGACAGTGAAAATCGCGACGGGTGCCACTGCACCCGTCGCACCCCTGCAACTCCGCCGGCTCCATTCCGAGCCGGCTTCATTGTTGAAGGGGCTTTCCCGCTGGGCCGGCCGGCGGTCTTCTGGCGGTCGCCCGCCGGCCCAGCGGGAAAGCCAGAATGGCCGCCGCGGTCTTTTGGCGGGAACCGCCTGGCGGGCGGCGACCGCCGACCGCCGCGGTCAGAATGACCGCCATATTATACATAAACGAAATGTAGGTGTCAAAACCTATTTATACAGAATCGTAAACATGAAACATAAAAAACACTGGCATTTGTTGCTCCTGGACACTGGTCTAAGCTCATGTTTGGGAAAAACACCATCAATCACACATAATAGAGGACATACACTAAGAAACATCTTATATCTTAGTTACATCACACCTTTGGCACCAATTGTCTCCGAGATGTGGTTGCCCAATAAACCTATGGGTTTCTTTAAGTTCAGAGGTTGCATTACATGTCAATTCGCACTCAACAAAACCCGGGACTTCTCGTACAATACAAGGGAAACCTTTCACATTAAACAGTTTATCAATTGTAACACGAGATTTACTGTCTATTGTATTATTTGTCTATGTGAGCAGTTCCATTCGCCAGCTGAAAGAACGCATTGAAAAACATATCAGAGCAGTTAGAAATTTTAATGGTAACTATCATCTAGCTGTTCATTTTAATTCACTACATGATGAAGCCAACATTCGCAACATCAGATTCCATGGCATTGCCCAAGTCACTAGTCACCCTAGACTGGGTGAGAGGACAAAAGAACTCAGAAAATGTGAAGCAAGGTGGATACTTAAACTACGAGCTGAGGAAAAAAGGTTTGAATACAGACAGGGAACTACACATATTTCTGTCTTGAAAACACTCTGATCTACCTATCTAGGACTACACCATACAGCATGTATAACGACTTGTGTTACTATTTAGATATGTTAAGTAACATTCTGCATCTCACTGTCCTGAACAACACACCTGTCCAGTTCTTCCATATTATCCTCTAAATGTCATGCACACCAGTGTATGCTATTCTATGTACAATTTGTCACATTAAATTATATACTGCCTCCTGTAGTCTGTTACCCACAAGCACTTTTGATCTCTTACCCTGACGTACAGTATTTAGATTTGTATCATGGCTTCTGTTCTCACCTTTTTGTATACTCTTTAATTCTTACCAGTTGCCTTGTTTTATCTATGATATGGGCTCTCAAAATGTAGAGGTAACGCCCAATCCTATTGTATTGTACTATAATTATATAGCCACATACATGGTTATACTACATAAATATATGTCTCCATCTTATTCACTTAAACTTCATAACTATTCAAGGTTAACCTTTTGGCTTATCTGTCTCTATACACATACTCTACTATTTAGGTCTACTATTGCCTCTTTCATGTCTCTAAAACTTTCCAACTTGCACTCAGTATCGGGGCTACTCTGCGCACTTAGATCTTCATGACTGTTCCAGCTCCAAAAGAACGCTTATTCTTTCCCTTAACAATATGGCTGCTACCTTTTTCTGGCTCATACTTACTTCCGGACATCTTATTTCACAGTTCTGTCTGTATTTCCCTCAACAACATGGCCGTCACCTTTTTCTGGCTCATATTTACTTCCGGACATCTCTCTTCACAGTCTAGCTTTTATTTCGGATCAGCTGAGTAAAAGAATACCACTTAGAAAAAGGACGCATTGGCCACAACGTTTTGTTCACGTATGAGGAGTCAGTTTTCTATTTTCTTTACGGTAACCATTTAAACGCCCCGTATTCACGGCGTCTCTATGACTTACTGCAACACGGAAACCTTGACGAATGCGCTACAGTCACTCGGGTAAAGAAATCGACCCGCTTTATATTTTTGGGTGTACATGGGAGTGATTTGAAACACTTGAAACTAGATAAGCCGATACATAAGTGTTACCTGAGTTTGCCATATTCCCTGAACAAACTTCTATTCCCTGGCTACTTATACTAGTCACAATTAATGAGAGAGTATTTTATTTAATTTAAGTTGATACGTAAGTGGTACCTGAGTCCGCCATACCCCAAGAACAGACTCCTGTTCCTGAGCGACTTTAACAACTAATGTGAGACTATATCCCATTATTAACACAATATGGAACGGACCGCCTCTTCCTTTTCGTCACTATTTTATACAATAAGCTTCACATATATTTTTACATATTCCACTTAAAGTATATTATATTCTCTGCTCTAAACAAAGGACTATTCATGGCCCGCTGACCTGCAATTTACTGGACGACGGCTTGACTCAACTCACAGAGGACACACTCATTATAACTCCCAATACCTTTTGTTTTCTACCCACACATTGGTTTCCTAGTCCTATGTGACTAGATAACAGGTACTTATAAGGATATAAATATATATTTGTATTTTCATGCTCTATGAATATTATCACTACTTAGATTTATCCAATATTTCCCCCCATAATTCATTACATCTTTTCTTCCGCTTTTTCTCTTTTCCCCTTTTTTAGGGTTGAGCCTGCGTATCGCAGCGAGACGCTTTAGTTATTAGAAAAGGGCTCGGAGCCCTGTCGACGTCACGTCAGTGTGTTTGATTGGTTCGTGGGCTTGCCTAGTAAAATATGCTTTCTGTCATTAGTCGAAGGCATGCCCACGTCATGCCTTTTCTGGTGGTTAGCCCTCCTCGAGCCCATGACCAAGTACAGAAAACATGCGAGGCTCGCTGTTTTCTGTCGGATCGTGGACTACTTTTTCTCTATTTTCCCAGCGCGATTTCGCTTGGCAGAAGTCGAGCGCTTTACACAGTTAATTTCACTTTTTCGGGTTACGTACATAAAAGCACGTTTTGCCGATAGATGAAAAGTCGGGTTAGGAGTTTACAACGCAATCAGCTCTAACATGAGCAAATGCGAGACCCGTTGCATTACAAATGCTTGTTTTACTTATTTCCAGAATATTACACCACTATCTAGATGGACATGGTAGATGCTAATTCATTATCTGGGTAGGTCTTGCAATGTCGGGTGATTCCCTTACTCACTGACCATCTTCTTTGACTGTCCATGGTTCTTGCATCTCTTTATGTCTGACTATACATGCACTATGCCTTTCTCACACGGTTGGGTAACCTATACCCTATATCTGGATAAGGTTTGGAACAGTTACTCTAAAAACCTCACAAATTCCATAACTATGGGCGTTTCTGTTTCTTCATGCCCAAATCACTGAGGTTATGTCTGTCTCTCCTCACTTATAATTTATCCGTTTCACTGTTGTTTGTCTAGTACATATTATATTTGATGTTTACGATTCTGTATAAATAGGTTTTGACACCTACATTTCGTTTATGTACAATATATCTTTCTACAGCCTTGAAAAAGTCACTGTGTGACGAAACACGTGTTGGCTGTGTCTTACCGAACTAAATAAATCATCTTTTGGAACATCAAGAAGACTACTGTTATATACACTTTGGACCTTCTATACCGGCTCTTACTGTCACACTATATATTATTGACTTTTATGAGTGCTGTGGTCTCAGTTGTACACCTGCACCCAGACACAGCAAACTGACACCTCCTACAACCACTCCCTCTTCCTCCACTCCCAGACCTTCTCCCTCTTCCCGCCCCAATGTCCCTAAGAAGCTTTTCCTCTCCACCATTGACCTCTTCCCTACCCCTTCTCCCCCCATCCTTCACATCAGGTCAGGGTGGTCAAAACCCAGGCAAGCACCTCAGCCACCCAGTCCACGGGCACAGTAGTCCCCAGCAACTCCAGATGGGAAAGGATCCCGGCCACCAGCCAGCCAGATGGAAAGGGTGTCTGTCCCACGTGCTTCAAGTAAGGGAAAGGAGCCAGTCCCAGCTGCAGGACGGAAGGGTAAGGAGCCAGCTCTAGCTGCAGGAAGGAAGAGCAAGGAGCCACTACCAGCTGCAGGAAGGAAGAGCAAGGAGCCACAACAGCTGCAGGAAGGAAGGGCAAGGAGCCACCCCCAGGTGCAGCAAGGAAGGGCAAGGAGCCACCCCCAGCTGCTGCCAAAAGGAGCAAGGAGCCATCCCCAGCTGCTGGCAGGAAGGGCAAAGGGCCTGAACCAGCAGGCAGTAAGGACATGGGGCCTGGTGCTGGGACTCTGTTGGAGCCCACACCACCAACCATGGTGGTGCAGCCATCTGAGGCTGCAGGGGATGAGCTGGGGCATCCCCCACAACTAGCACCAGCAGCAACAGCACCAGTGGGCAGCCGTCTGAGGCTGCAGGGGATGGGCTGGAGCCTCCCCCCACCACCACCACCAGCTCTGCCAGCAGCACCGCCACCAGCAGCACCAGCAGCAGCAGCACCAGTGGGCAGCCGTCCGAGGCTTCAGGGGATGGGCTGGAGCCTCCCCCTACCACCACCACCAGCTCCACCAGCAGCACCGCCACCAGCAGCAGCAGCACCAGTGGGCAGCCATCCGAGACTGCAGGGGATGGGCTGGAGCCTCCCCCCACAACTAGCACCAGCGGCAGCACCATTGAGCAGCCGTCGGAGGCTGCAGGGGAAGGGCTGGAGCCCCCCCCACTACCAGCAGCAGCACCACAACTGCCACCACTGAACAGCTGTCACTGCTGGCAACATTCTGTAAACCTGCGTCCATGGGCTGTTGTGCGGCCTGCTCCTTGCAAATCATGTGGGTATGACACCCAGCTGAGAGACTGTGACCTTGCACTCCCCAAGATCTGCATCACAGGGCATGATGCCCCCTCCAGAACCAGTGGAGATGCCATCCACTCACCCCATCCTCCCCAGGATGAAGCTCACTGGGCACGATGCCCCCTCCACAACCAGTGGAGATGCCATCCACTCACCACATCCTCCCCAGGATGAAGCTCACTGGGCACAATGCCCCCTCCATAACCAGTGGAGAAGCCATCCACTTGAGAGACTGTGGTCTTGTACTCCCCAGGACAAAGCACAGGGCATGTTGCCCTCTCCAGAGCCAGTGGGCAAGTCACCCACTTGAGAGACTGTGGCCTTGCACTCCCCAGGACAAAGCACAGGGCATGTTGCCCCCTCCAGGACCAGTGGTGTTGTACCATCTGCCGGCTGAGGAGCCCCCCCCCATTCTCCATCCCCCTGCGGTGCCTGCATATTTTCGACCTGATGCCCCTGCAGTGTTCTCTCTGTGTTGTTGGCTTTGGACTTTGTAATTTGGCCCAGTGGCACACGAACATTGAGGACTGGGCAGTGTCCCTTCATTTGTAAATATGTATATACTTTTTGATTTGGATGCACGTATTGCTACTATTTTATCTTATTACCCTCACTTTTATCTATTGGAGTTGTCCTTGCAGTATTCCTGAGGGGTACGGGGTAAATATGTTATGTTACTGCACCTGCTTGTGCGTATGGTGTTGGGGGTGGGGTTGGGGGTGTTGCATGTTGCATGTGTGTGTGTCACTCTCTTTTTCCTCCCCCCATCCCCTGTGTGCTTGGCGGCTGTACTCACTGTGGTCGTCTTCGCCGTCGTTGCTGTTCGTAGTGCAGCAGGACGTAAATCAACATCGGCTCCCCTCTTGATCCGGCCCCTTCTTCTATTTTGCTATTGGCCTCAGATATTATTGTTCCCCCTCTGACAAAAATTTTAAACCTTTCTTTATCCTCAGGCTTTCTGCCTCTGTCTTTTAAACATGCCATCATTAAACCCCTCCTCAAAAAAACTAATTTGGATCCTGTTTTGTTAGATAACTATGGGCCAATTGCTCTCCTCCCCATTCTAACAAAAGTGATGGAAAAACATGTGAATCTTCAGCTGACAAGTCATCTGGAGAACCAGAATCTTTTGGATTCTTCTCAGATGGGTTTCAGAGCTAAGCATAGCACTGACTCTGCTCTTTTAGCAGTCACTGAATCTGCCAGGCAACTTCTGGATCAAGGCGGCCATGCCGCTATTATATTACTTGATCTTAGCGCAGCATTTAATACTGTGGACCACAACCTTCTTTCTCACAGACTCTCTAAGATGGGGATAAGAGGCACCGCTTTGTCGTGGCTCCTCTCTTTTCTCACAGGAAGATCTTTTCAAGTCTTAGATCGTTCTTTTTTGTCCAATATTTATCCTTTAACTTGTGGAGTCCCTCAGGGTTCTTCTCTGAGCCCGACTCTATTTAATGTGTACCTATCCTCTCTGGCAAAGGTAGTCTCCCGATATAATCTTTCTGTGGTTACCTATGCCGACGATACTCAGTTAGTAGTATCCCTCTCCAGCATTAGGCAGTCCTCCTCTTCCAGTCTCTCTGGCTGTCTTGCAGACATTGCTAACTGGATGAACTTATCTAAACTTAAATTTAATGATGGGAAATCCAAAGTTATGATTATAGGTAATGGCCCTCCTGCTTTTCTTTTAACTTCTTATTCAGAGGCTTTTAATAAACTTCCATTTCCAAAGACCCATATAAAGAGCCTTGGTTTTTGGTTTGAGCCCCGACCTACTATGGAAATCCAGTCCAAAAAGCTCTCATCTATATGCTTTGGCCTTCTGAGATCCCTTAGGATGATTTTGAATCTTCTTCCACCCAGGGCTAAAAGGATCCTTGTTCAGGCCCTGATTCTCTCCCGCCTCGACTGCAGGAATGCTTTGTTTCTCAGTTTACCAGACTATGGGGGTCATTCCAATTCTCCGCCGCCCGCCAGAATACCCCCCTCCGAAATACCGCGCCGCGGTCAAAAGACCGCGGCGGGTATTACAAGTTTTCCCCTGGGCTGGCGGGCGGTTGCTGAAAAACCGCCCGCCAGCCCAGGGGAAAACGACCTTCCCACGAGGATGCCGGCTCGTAATCGAGCCGGCGGAGTGGGAAGGTGCGACGGGTGCAGTGGCACCCGTCGCGTATTTCAGTGTCTGCAAGGCAGACACTGAAATACTTTGCGGGGCCCTCTTATGGGGGCCCCTGCCGTGCCCATGCCATTGGCATTGGCATTGGCATGGGCACGGCAGGGGCCCCGCGACCCCCCCTACCGCCATCCTGTTCATGGCGGCTTTCCCGCCATGAACAGGATGGCGGTAGGGGGGGTCGGAATCCTCATGGCTGTGGAGCGCGCTCCGCAGCCATGGAGGATTCACACGAGCAGCGGAAAGTCGGCGGAAGGCCGCTGACTTTCCGCTTCTGACCGCGGCTGAACCGCCGCGGTCAGAATGCTCGTTGGAGCACCGCCAGCCTGTTGGCGGTGCTCCCGTGGTCGGTGGCCCTGGCGGCCACCGGCCGCCAGGGTCAAAATGACCCTCTATGTTCTAACGAAACTCCAAGTGGTGCAGAATGCCGCAGCTAGACTGCTCACCAAGTTATCTAGGTAGCTATCTGCCAAGCCGGCTCTTGTAAAACTTCATTGGCTCCCTATAAAACAACGTATCCAATTTAAATCACTATGGGCCAGATGTATCAAAGGGTTTTACCCATTCTGTGTCAATGGGGAAATGTGTTCGTACATATGGCCCTAAGTCCGGTCCATAAAGCCCTACATTTCTCAGACATTCTTTTTCCATCTACACTCCTCCTAGACTTTTGCACTCATCTACCTCCCGTCAAGTACTTATAGCGCGATCCAAGAAATTCTGGGGAAGGAATTCCTTTACTGTGAAAGCTGCTCGGCTATGGAACTCCCTTCTTCAGAGCTTCGACACGAGGCTTCCGAGCTCCTATTTAGGAAGAAATTAAAAACTATTCTTTTTGCTGTCAACTCTTTGACCTGATCTTTTCTTTTTTTCTCTTGGACCCTCACGTACTTCAGCGCTGGGATGCCTCAGGGTAGCTATGCGCTTTACAAACCCATAAACTCAAACTCAAACATTGGGAATATGTGCAGCTCGGGCTCCATGGCATCGTGGTTCTTCCCTGAGTCTCCACAGGTGTGTCCTTTGACTTCTGAGGTCTGTTTCCGCCAGGTTTTTGATGTCGTTGGTACCACCCCAGAAAAGGTGGCGGTTTCCTGTGTCTCAGAACAGTGGGTGGAACATTGGCTTCCGCCTGGCTGTAGGCGGTTACCGCCATAGTGCCTGTTGATTCCGCCCTGGCGGTCGGTGTGTTAAAGTGGCTGTCTGTCTTAGCTGTTTCCACCATGGTCATAATTTGGCAGTATATACTGCCAGCCTGTTGGCGGTATTACCCCCACTTTATCACCAACCGCCAGGGTTGTAATGAGGGCCTATGTGTTTTACATTGATTGGAATATGGAAATAAGAATCCCGTAGACCCACAGAGCATACCCAGTCTCCTGTCAAGAGCTGAGGATAAATGTCATGCAGTGCCAACATCCAGAACTTTTGACATTTGATATATCTGTTGGCTTGCCTGAGATGCAATCTTGGTCAGATGTCTTGTTTGGGCCTTTTTGGGTCCCAATAAATACTTTGCACAGATAACTCTCCCTTTTTGTGATGAAGGTTCTAGGTCTATTGCTTGATTTTCGAGGAGTGATGACGTCTCCACTTACACTGTGCGTAGTTGATGATTTGGGGCCCTTTTTGGTGGAACTGAAGGCAAAGAAGAGTTTACCTGAGGGTCATAATCATTCTGCACAATTTGTAAAGCCCACTTGTCTGTTGTGATTTTTATCCCCTCTTCCAAATGTTTTGTTGACCCACGGTCTTGTGTTGTGTAGCCATTTTAGTTATAGATACATGCACGTTACTTTAGCAAACTAGGCCTGCAGCTGTACACTTTAACCTAGGTATATTTTATTCAGCTTTGTATATTATTTTAACAATGGCCACATTTGCGGTCTTGTTTTATTTCTCTCTATCTAGCTGTTCTTTGCTGAGGTCAGCACTGCGTTCTTAAACAAAACATTTTGTTCACTCTTGTGCTTTTCTCAAGGCTGCAGTAAGATAGGTTGCCGGTAAACGCGGTAACACTTTGGGGGTCATTCCTACATTGGCGGGCGGCGGTTGCCGCCCACCAAGTGGGAACCGCCGAATGACCGCCCCGCGGTCAAAAGACCGCAGCGGCCATTCTGGCTTTCCCGCTGGGCCGGCGGGCGACCGCCAGAAGGCCACCCGCCGGCCCAGCGGGAAACCCCCTTCTACGAGGATGCCGGCTCCGAATGGAGCCAGTGGAGTCGAAGGGGTGCGACGGGTGCAGTGGCACCCGTCGCGATTTTCAGTGTCTGCTTTGCAGACACTGAAAATCTTAGTGGGGCCCTGTTAGGGGGCCCCTGCAGTGCCCATGCCAGTGGCATGGGCACTGCAGAGGCCCCCAGGGGCCCCACGACACCCGTTACCGCCATCCTGTTCCTGGCGGTGAAAACCGCCAGGAACAGGATGGCGGTAGGGGGGTCGGAATCCCCATGGCGGCGCTGGGCCAGGGGTAAACCGGCGGGAAACTGCCTGTTGCCCTTTTCTGACCGCGGCTTTACCGCCGCGGTCAGAATGGCCAAGGAAGCACCGCCAGCCTGTTGGCGGTGCTTCCGTCATTTTAGCCCTGGCGGTCGCCGACCGCCAGGGTTAGAATGACCCCCTTTATCTCTAGTGTTCATAGAAACATACACATCCTTATGGAGGGACATTTTTTCAGAACATCAGCTGTTTTATTATAAAAACACTTCTCTGTCCCATACACGTTAGAGGGAGATTCCAGCCAGATGACTGCGACTGTATGCTGATTGCTGAACTCCTCACTACAGCTGCTTCTGTAGGCTACAGGCCTCTTGCTCAGGTATGGGGGATGATGTCTTCCCAGGGGAATCTTAAGGGCAGAATTAGAGTTTAGCATACTGTGCTCTTACATAGCCTAGGTAGGAATTACTTTACTGATTTTAATGACAATATGGTAACGTTATTTTTATCCGTCCCTCTCCTTGTCACAATTCTAATCCTGTCATGCTTTATCGTCCTGGTTATTGCAGTACACGCTTTATTATCTAAGATGCAGTTGCTTCATTAAAACCTTATTGAAACATTTACAGCATATGACTGTCCTTGCATATGTGAGACTAATGTAACTGAGAGAAATGGATGCGGTCTGAGTGACCACGATTTTTCTGAGGAATCAATTGTGTCATGCCCTCGGCTGCCCAATCATCCATGCTCTTGGGTGGAGATGAGGCACTGCTAGTTAGCCGGAGCAAAACCCGTATTAGATCGACAGGTGTCACATGTAGTGGGTTAGACTCAGTCCCCCACACCGCAGGTGATTCTGCCGCTCAAATCCAGTAGTCTCATTGCAATAATGAGAGCCTACGTGATATGGCGTCGCCAACGTTTGGTCAGGCTCTAATTTTCGGGTCCTCCTGAGTATCTCTGTCTCACTACATACAAAGACACCTCAGTACCATATAAAGAGACATCCGTGGAATTGAAGATTTCCTCCTCAGCTAAGTAGGGAGTACCTAACTAACGCTGTAGGTTGTTCAAGCTTGAACTCTAAAAGGATAATCCCCATTTGGAGTGCTTATCTCTGAACAAATTTACCATTCATTATGGCGAACCCACAGTGGGTAGGAATTACAGTCAATATGCGACCACCCCTTCCTGCACATTTATTGGCACATGGCCTAACGGCTCAGGGGGTCCAATTACATTTGCTGTTGAGGCTCATCCAGCTTATAGAACAGAAATTCTTTATTCTTGGGTCACATTTCCAGCAGCTGATGGAAACACAAATACATTTCATCACTATACACCAGCAAATATACCTGCACAATGCAGAGCATATGCATATCTAGAAATACCTCTATCTTATCAAGAACATAATAATTGGCTTGATTGCGCCTTACCACATACAATTTTACATGTTAGGTTAGGTCCTCTAAGTAATGATGGTCCTATCTGGCCTTTACTGGCCACTTAGACACCTCACCCTGATGAGGCAACCTTGGGGGTAGCTGAACTCCGTTGACGGAAATATATAGACGATTAGTACAGTTTGTAATGCAAACATTAAACACAAACCCAGCACAAGCTGCTCTGGCACAACCACATGCAGTAACGCCAGGCATTAATCCTCTGACTGTACATTCGATCATGGGTAAAGTACCTGCCAAAGGAGAAGAAATTCCATTTTGGTTAGCTCAAAAAATAAACGCTCTGGAAGCAGTATTTCCCCATACAGGACCTCAGGATAAAACTTGAATATTAACAATGTGCTTGCCATTTGGGATGGTTCCCACTACAGATAACTGTAATACTTGGGGCACAGTATTTGCCACGCTCTATACTACCGCACATGGTACACCAGCACTTGCCAATTTACCGGAAGAGTTTAAACAAATTCACAATGAATACGGGGCTGCCCCGGCCCTGGACTTGGGGATGCAACTAAAGGGCAACTTTGCCACAGTATCCTCAATTATATTAAGTAACCTTAAAAGGAAAGCAGTCGCACTAGTGTTGCGCATGCGACTCCGGGACATTCCTCCACAGGATCAAGAATGTGAGCTACCAAAGATTATCGCGGAGACCTACTCTAGGATTGGTCGAGATAGTCTGGGGGCCAGACCCACAAAACCACAACTACAGGGTAAATCTAATAAAGATTCTACCAAGCAAGCTCCTGAGGGTACTAAGAAACGCTGGGATAAAAAACAACACCTTGAAAAGAAAGGGGAGAATCTTCGCATAAGGAGACCCCACAGAATAGACATAATCTCAGAAATACAGATAATATAAAAACGCCTGACAGATATCAATATACTGATACACGCCAATCTCGTTCCTTTCAGGACTCACCGGAAAAATGCAGTGAGAGAGGTAGGTGGTTAGAGCGAAGAACTGAGTACATGAAACCGAGACAGGAATCACAACGCTCAACAGAAGTTTCTGTTAAAAAAGAAGAGAAACTTCCCCAACAAAAACCCCAATTCAAAAAGAAAAAGGTGGCAGCAGTTGCAGTTCGTCATGCCACTCAAGAAGAGGCCTCTACTGAAGAACAAGAAGTGGGAATTAGTGCTATTAGACAGCGGGGCAGAGGTCACAATTGTTCGCCGGAATCTTCTAGAGCATCTGGAGGTGAAAGCAACTGATGACTTTCTACAAGTAGAGACTGCGGACATGCGTGTCTCCATGCCTGATAGGGTGTACAAAGTAACGTTACAGTTAGAAGGAGACATTGAGCGCACAATCGATGCAATCTTTTGGGACCGCGTCATAAACGTATATGATATTCTACTGGCCGAAAGGGATTGGCCACCTGAATTTGTCCGTACTTGCCCATATGGGGAAGATGTTATCAAACCTTCTTTCTCGCCCCTTGTTCCCGAGGAGATTGCAGAATCCTATGCCATCGATTGGGCACTGGCGCAGGCACCAGTGTTATATCGCAACAACGTAGGGTGGGATAAAGATTCCCCCTATCATGTAATTCCTATTAAAAATCAACCCCAACCACAACCCCAATATCCGATTAAGCACAATGCAAAAGCAACCATGAGGGAAATCCTCACACAACTGGAGAACCAAGGCGTAATCGAACCCTGTGTCTCACCAATGAATAATCCCTTATTCCCAGTAGCTAAACCGGACCATTCGTACAGAATAGTCTTAGACTACAGACATTTAAACATACAAGCACATACGCTATACAAAAATCACATAGCACAGCACTCATGTACAACATAGTGCGTAAAAAATACAAAACAACACTGGAAATTTCCAATGGCTTTTTCTGCCAAAATATAGCGCCTGAGAGTCAGACTTAACAAGTTTCAGTGCACTAAGCTCCCAGAAAAAATTCTGTTGTTTACCCCAGGGGTACAAGAACAGTCCAGGACTGTTCGCAGCTCGTGTGACTTCAATATTGCACGACATTGACGCTGAAGCATTGTCCTATGTAGATGATATCTATCTCACAGATGCTGAATTACTGCAACATTTAAGACGGGTAGTGTCCTGTTTTTGGGATATGAGCTATCAAGTGAAGGAAACAGCCTAGCCCCACATTTCTTGGAAAAATGCGCACAGTTACAACCTCGAAATACAAAAAAACTCCAATCCCTATTGGGTTTTCTACATTTTGCCAGGATTTACATTCCAGATTACGCATCACGCATAAAACCTTTATATGACTTAATAGGTTCAGACTTTTCAAGTAAACTTTGGACAGTCGAACACACACACGTTTAAGAGCTTTGCAAACAGACATGCTTGCAGCACAACATTTACACACCAGGGACAATAAAAAACATCTAATCATCAGAGTAATTGCTGATACCATTGGTTTCACCTATGTAACTTTCAATGAGGGTGAGACAATCCCAATAGCATACAAATCACAATTGCACAACGCTTTGCTCCCACTGAGAAAATTCTCACTGCAGTTCAGATGGCCGTCATTAAAGAAAGATCACTAGCCCAGGGGAAACGCATTATTGTCGTCTCTCCAATTCCAGCCCTTGAGGCTGTTACCAAAGCAAGCGTTCCAAACGCTAAAGCATTACATCCATGTTGGATTCAATGGGCAACTTCCTTGACAGCCACTGATGTTGACTACATTTTCGACCCAAAATTACAAACTCAGGAATTTTTGCAATATGAACTAGAATACCCTGTTCCAGCAAATACGTTGCCTATTGATCAGTATCAAAGAGTCATGTACACCGATGGCTCAGCACAACCTGCAATTGGCACAAAACATCAATACTCCGCTGCTTGCGCAGTCGTAATTGGCTACATGAAGGATAATAAATTTTGTCCCCAACATACATTCACGCAAACCCTAGGGGGCTGCACAGCACAACTAGCAGAGCTAAAGGCTCTGGTGATGGCACTGGAACACACTGTTTCCTGCACAGCTAAACCTGATTATCTGTGATTCGTATTACTGTCCAGTCCTTCAATGAATACCGCCAGAATGGGTTCAGAGATCTAAAGGCAACACCAGTAAACACAGACGTTTGTGGGGTAAAGTAGCGGATCTAAAGGAAATGCTACCAAACGTCCATGTTGTACATGCACTTGGACACCAACGTGTTGGAATACACGTTGCTTGAAATACGCTGGCTGATGAAGCAGCCAAATCAGCAGTAGCTACAGCTGCTGTTCCTGCAGTTACCCATTCTGGAACTAAACTGGACAATGACATATGGGCTGCCGTGAAAGCCATGGCTGAAGGCACGCCCTATCCAAAAGCATTTCCTACTAAATATTCCTACATAATGGGATGGTGCCTTGACACTGAAGTAAAAATACCAGGTGTGGGGGTTTGAGTAATTACTAACAAAGATATAGGATCAGAGTTGATTAAAGCAGCGCGTGAGGAGGTAGCATCTGCCCATGCTGGTGGGGCTGCTACAATAGCATTGTTGCAAGCACGTTATTGGTGGCCAGGCCTATACAAACGGGCCAAGCAGAATGTCCTTTGTTGTGACATTTGCCAACAATTAAGGGTTCCACCGTCAAACGCCCACCGCAGACATCCCTCCTAATTTCCAATAAACCATTACAATGTGTGTACTTGGACCATTGTGGTCCCCAAACACCAGACAGTGAATACAAATACATTTTAGTCGCTGCTAACGCTTGCTCCAGATTTCTATGGGTGTGGCCACAACGCTCAGCTGACGCTCGGACTGTTATTAAAGATTTGCAAGTCTTTATCGGTACATATGCAGTTGCGGCTTTCCACTCGGACTAGGGCCCTGCTTTCGCCTCAAGGGAATTCAGGGACTCCATGGCTTCGTTAGGGATCTAACTCCATTACTTGTCTCCATTTCATCCAGAGGGAAATAATTTTGTGGAGCAACGAAACAGTGATTTAAAGCAATCCTTAACAGTCAGAGTCTTAGGTACAGGTCGTAGATGGCTTAACCACCTGTATGGAATCCAGAGAGCACTTAACAATCTGCCTAGAAGGTCCATGGAGGGTCGTACTTCATGCGAGTGCCTGTTCGGAACTCGAATGTATGTTCCAGATCTTGATGGTCCTGGCATGGAGGCGCGAGAAACACCATTTGACATAAATGAACGTGTCACTGTCTTGCAGGAACTACAACAGTTTTGTGACAACAACGCTTCTGCCAATGCTGCCTCCACAGGAATTAAGGATGTACCAATAACACCTACCGGCTGGATTCCTGAAGTTAGGGATCTAGTATGTGAAAAAGTTGCTCTGAAAAAGGAGTTTTGTCCTTCTTTTTGTGCACCGGTCCCAGTCTTGGGAATACACAGCTCCAGAACTGTCATTCTACTGCCGTTGGCTGGTGCTAAAGAAAATCGCTTTCTATCTATCGACAATGTCCTGTAAAACCATGTGGCCGATCCTGCACAGCAGATCAAGAGGAGCAGCCAGTAGTTCCCGAATCCCTCTCACTACTGGTCAAGAAGTCCCTCTACAAGTTTTGAGGAGCAACGCTGAGACTTCTCTGAGCTTGGGGAGGGTGGAAAATGATCTTGCATTAGTTCCACTAACATCTGTTACAACAAACAATACTGAAAGTACTGATCGATTTGACACAACTTCAACACAGGCGGATGGCATTATTTACTATGAACCACCGTGGGAGAGCCCTACCAGTTCTTCTCCTACAAATACTGCTCCAGTTTTTGCACAAACTGCTTCTGGATACTTTGCCGATGTCAACAACACTTTCTCAGGCTCATTTGAGTCTTCTACGTCTGAACTGCCAAACACACATAAGCTGATAAACTGGCTTAAAACAAATTACTTTATTTTCCCATAGAACTATCTGTGGCTTTCCTTGACTGCATTAGAATTCCTCCTTCGGATAGGCTTTGCATTAACATTGTTTCTATTAATACATGGTAATTTTCTTCCTGAAAGATCAACAGTTGAACTGGTGGATGAGGTCCTAAAACTGCATTTTTCTTCTCACAAAGTCCGCCGAGACTTGTCTTTCGTGAACATCTCCGCTATACCAATTCCCGACGGGATTGATTGGTATAAAGTCACATTTGACATATACGGCCCCACAGAAGTCATTCAAATACCATATGTGTTTAAACTTTCAATGAACTATGTAATAATACCGGAGTTGTTTCTGATGACTGGGATGTGAAAACAGTTGATTCTATGATGACTGAATTGCAGTATTTCACTGTATTCGAAAGTGAAGATGTTTATCAATTTAAAGAGAATTATGGTGATATATTTTGCTATAATTATTATGGGCACCATTTCATTCACAGAGCAAATCAAAATCAAATCAAATCGCCATCCCTCAGCAAGTACCCCAAAGACTGTTTTTCATTATACACAAATGTACTGCCATTTGATGGAGTTTGTTTTGACCAATGACTTTGTGTTTCACCACTGCGCATATTAGTTGCTCAATGTTCACCAGTAGCACATGGTATGTTTTGTTCAGTTTAGCCGCCTATGGGCTTTGACATGGCATTAGCCATTGCTTTCTGTATTCATTTTAGCCGCCTATGGGCTTTGACATTGCATTAGTCATTACATTCTGTATTCTGCCTATTGGCTTTGACATGCTGTATCCAGTCTAGCCGCCTATTGGCTTTGACATTGCATTCCTATTGGCTTTGACATGATGTATTCAGTTTAGCTGCCTATTGACTTTGACATGCTATTAGATATTCTGCCTATTGGCTTTGACATGATATCATATATTACATTTTGTATTCAGCTCCGCTGCCTATTGGCTTTGACATGATATCATATATTACATTTTATATTCAGCTCAGCTGCCTATTGGCTTTGACATGATATTATACATTGCATTTTGTATTCAGCTCAGCTGCCTATGGGCTTTGACATGATATAAGACATTGCATTTTGTATTCAGCTTAGATGCTTATTGGCTTTGACATGACACTAGACATTGCATTTGATATTTAGGTTAGCTGCCCATTGCCTTTAACGTGGAGTTAGACATTGCAGTTGAGAATCCAAGCTGTATTTTTCCAAGCTGTGTTTTTGCACCAGAGAACCAAGATGTTTTTCTCACAGTAGACTAGACCTGATAAGAGAGGGTACATGGGTGTTGTTTTTCTTCGCTTGAGCTTGGGAACAGGAGTAGTCTTGGAGACCTGGCCAGTCTCCAAAAGGCTTGCTCAGTTTCCCAGGTCTGAGAGGAGGGGGCACACCGTTGTAACAAATGTAACAGGCTGCAGAGAGTCAGATTCGAATCTGCCGGACCTCGTGCTGGAGCTTGGCGCCAGCTGCCAGCAATCCCGTGTGGGTAGATGAATCTCTTTCTCGCGGCTGACAGGGGTCATCAGCTTGCAGACCTTAGAAAGATGAAGCTGTAAATAGTTTCCCACACGGTGAAGTATTTGTTTTGCTTTGCATTCAATATCTTATAAATATAACCTGCTGTGTATATTGCAAACTGATATTGATTAACGCGGGCTTGAAAGCTACTAATTCGTCATTCATAAATATTGTGGTTGGGGAAGAATTAACAACAATAAAAGTCTTCTTTGACCTCAGAAGTGCATTTCTGTTGTGTTATGTTAGTGCTTAAAAACTAGCTAAGAGGAAAGCACTACAATTGGTACCAGAAGTGGGGTCGATCATTAAGAGTTGATTAAGGGGTATTGACGAATTAGTAGATTTCTAAGTGCACACTTTAAAAGTGTAATTGTTTCTGTTGTTTGGAGAATTACAGAAATTGTTTTTTTGTTTGGAGAATCACAGTAGCACGGCAGACCATGTCTGGGAATGCATGTGTTGTTAAACTGCCCGATGGTGCTAAGAAAAACTGTGAGTTGTTTTCTGTTTGGAGAATCACAGAAGCACGGCAGACCATGTCTGAGAATGCATGTGTTGTTAAACTGCCCGATGGTGCTAAGAAAAACTGTGAATTGTTTTCTGTTTGGGGAATTACAGAAGCACGGCAGACCATGTTTGAAAATGCATGTGTAGCTAAAATGCCTGATAGTGTTTTGAGAAATAATTTCTGTTGTACATATGTAGAAAAAGTGTCTTTTCGAAGTAATGATGACAGAAAGGTCTGGATACCTTTATCTGCTTACAGAGAAATGCAGGAGAAATGTAGGCAGTTGGAACATGAAAATAGGAATTTACGTGAGAAAATTAGCCAGACTGAAAGTTATAAAAATGCTGTTGTAGAAGAATCTTTCTTGTCCCATTCCAGTAATGAGGGGGTTAAGACAGCTCCGAGCTGCTTTGAGTTTTCGTGTGAGCCAGGGTTTTTGGCAGCCAAAATGCATTCCTTAACTGATAAGACAGACGAGAGAGACCAGAATGTGATTTTACCGTTGCAAAATGCACAAGTAAAACGAAAGAGTTTCATTAGCTTGTTTGATTTTTGGAAAAAGAATAGCCCTCATTTGAGTGAAATCCTAACACTTTTGTATATGGTCACTGTGAAAAATAATATGCAGCTGCGCGCTTGTGATTTGGCAAATGAAATAATGCAGACTTTAGGTTTCTGCGCAGTGCAAGAAGAAAAAACTGATGTACATGTAACTCAAGAACAAGGGAAGAAAATAGTGCCCCTAGCTAGAATCATACATTGGATCTGGTACTTGCAAGACAGGGCTAGAGTACCACAGGTAAATGAGTTACCAATGAAGTTGAATGCACCATTTGAATTCGTGTCCACTGAAGATAAAAAGCATGTTTGTTTTACTAATGATTCATTGACTGAAATGTTGTTTTCTGGCACCGTAGAAGGAACAGCGTTGTATAATGTGTGTCAGATTTTAAAGCAAGAGCTACGTGAGATGTGTCATTTTTACGCTGATTTTTGGTTCTTTGCTAATGTTTTAGCTATTTGTTTTTTCACATGGCTTGTACCTAACTGGTTCAATTACCTTGCAGATGTTAATGAGAAAAATTCAGAGAGAGAAGTGTACACCCAGAATTCTGCCTTAGTGGGGATGGCTAAGTGGGTGCCCCAGAAATGTGAACAGCTGAGAGAAAAAGCCACTTACAGGTGGGCAGAGATGAGAGAGATGCACATTCCCCTAGTTTTGATAAAAACTGTGCAGCACGCACAAAAGCAATCTGTCATGCAAGCAGTCACAGAGCAGTTGGGGAGAGGAAAGTTACCAGGACAGGAATGGCAAAGTGATCAGGTTTTAGGGAGAGTGATTGCTGCAAATTACCAAGGAAAAATCGAAATTATGCTGATACCTAGAAAATAATCTGATTCATTCATACAAATTGGAGACAGAATGGCCCAACTTGACAAAAATGCAGTAAATGGAGGTTTGGTAAAGAATGAGTCTGCCCCAGCCCTTCTGACAGTGCAAGAAAAGGGAAGCTGTGGCGCAGCAGATAAAAACCTCAGTGCTGATGTGTGGGCTGAAGCCCCAAGTGATCCTCCAGAACCTGCAGAAAATATAACAAAGGGCCTCAAAAACGTCCTGCTGATTATAAAACAGGGAAAGGAAGAGGAAGGGTGCAGTTTAAATGAAAAATGTTATTTGCAAGAAAAGTCATACTTGTTTCTTTTGCAGATCCTACCACGTTTCGCCACTGTCCCTGAGTGTGCTGTGTGGTCCCCCTTCCGGTGTGTGCGTGTGGGGTCGGGGAAGGGACCGAATCCCCAACCTGAACCTGGCTGAGTAAAGTGCCAGCACCATGGATCCATTTTGCGCAAACTGCGCCTTCAGTTCAAGTTCAACTTGTTTGATTGCATTCTTCCACTGGAACTAAGCTGTGTGTTTTTTTTTTTTCCCTTCTCGTATGGAACTCTGACTTTTGCTTATCTTCCAGCAAACCTTTCAGGTGGACCGTGCATCTTTTACATGAGTAGAACTCATGCCACATCAAATTGCTAACACTGTTGAATTAGAGACTCACTCAGAGTATAAAAATTGCCCAGTCTTTTCTGTATAGATGTATCTGATGTGAAAGGTTATGAAATCAATGTGTTAATTCACTTCTATTGCTTTACAGGGATTGTTTTGATCATTCAAATGTGACTTGCTGATAATGTTTTTTTTGTGCTGATGTTTTTTTTTGTTTTTGTTTGAAACAGGAGATATGTGAAACAAAAATTCATTGGTCAAAGGGCGGAATGTACTGCCATTTGATGGAGTTTGTTTTGACCAATGACTTTGTGTTTCACCACTGCGCATATTAGTTGCTCAATGTTCACCAGTAGCACATGGTATGTTTTGTTCAGTTTAGCCGCCTATGGGCTTTGACATGGCATTAGCCATTGCTTTCTGTATTCATTTTAGCCGCCTATGGGCTTTGACATTGCATTAGTCATTACATTCTGTATTCTGCCTATTGGCTTTGACATGCTGTATCCAGTCTAGCCGCCTATTGGCTTTGACATTGCATTCCTATTGGCTTTGACATGATGTATTCAGTTTAGCTGCCTATTGACTTTGACATGCTATTAGATATTCTGCCTATTGGCTTTGACATGATATCATATATTACATTTTGTATTCAGCTCCGCTGCCTATTGGCTTTGACATGATATCATATATTACATTTTATATTCAGCTCAGCTGCCTATTGGCTTTGACATGATATTATACATTGCATTTTGTATTCAGCTCAGCTGCCTATGGGCTTTGACATGATATAAGACATTGCATTTTGTATTCAGCTTAGATGCTTATTGGCTTTGACATGACACTAGACATTGCATTTGATATTTAGGTTAGCTGCCCATTGCCTTTAACGTGGAGTTAGACATTGCAGTTGAGAATCCAAGCTGTATTTTTCCAAGCTGTGTTTTTGCACCAGAGAACCAAGATGTTTTTCTCACAGTAGACTAGACCTGATAAGAGAGGGTACATGGGTGTTGTTTTTCTTCGCTTGAGCTTGGGAACAGGAGTAGTCTTGGAGACCTGGCCAGTCTCCAAAAGGCTTGCTCAGTTTCCCAGGTCTGAGAGGAGGGGGCACACCGTTGTAACAAATGTAACAGGCTGCAGAGAGTCAGATTCGAATCTGCCGGACCTTGTGCTGGAGCTTGGCGCCAGCTGCCAGCAATCCCGTGTGGGTAGATGAATCTCTTTCTCGCGGCTGACAGGGGTCATCAGCTTGCAGACCTTAGAAAGATGAAGCTGTAAATAGTTTCCCACACGGTGAAGTATTTGTTTTGCTTTGCATTCAATATCTTATAAATATAACCTGCTGTGTATATTGCAAACTGATATATTTTGTTTGATTAACGCGGGCTTGAAAGCTACTAATTCGTCATTCATAAATATTGTGGTTGGGGAAGAATTAACAACAATAAAAGTCTTCTTTGACCTCAGAAGTGCATTTCTGTTGTGTTATGTTAGTGCTTAAAAACTAGCTAAGAGGAAAGCACTACAACAATGGGAACATTGTCCACTCCACCACAAGGGAGTTCTAAAACAAATTGTGAAAAGTTTGCATATTTTTCTGGGCACAATGTTGAAAATGCTGAGTCATATTATTTTAAATTGCCATCAATGGAAAACGTACACATATTATTGACAGATACAAAATTAATTTATCCGGATTCCTTTGTTTCCCGGTTGGCTATTGAAGGCTATGAATATTGGCTAAAGGCGATTGACGTAAAAAGTGTGTGAGGAACTAGAAATTGGCACATAAGGGGGGAAAGAAGCTTTATTTAGAGCATGCCTGATACCTGTTCAAATGATATTTTTAAATGCAACTGTACAACAAACAAGTTGTTTAGGCTTAGCGAAGATTAAGGAATTGAATGCGCCCAGTATTCCTGCCCCTGTAAAATTTTACAAATGGCAAAAGTATATAAATGCAACTGAAGTTCAGCTCGATGAATGGGCCCAGAATGGCACGTTTAATGCTTCACTGTCACGTCCTAGCGGATGGTTATGGTGGCCAATAGATACCAATGGGTGTCATAAACATTTTATAAACTCCACTGGGTTTTAGAACTAGTAGGCCGGGCACTCGCTATGTGATATCCGAACATGCAGGTCTAGTGACAACATACAGTGTAGGGAAACTATGCCAGCAATGATTGAAGAGTTCCTCACTAGATGCTGTTAGTGAACACCTCAGTCTCCTGTCTAATAACACTGACTTATAGGACTTCCGGCTAGGCTCCAGAAAACAACGCATAAAGCGCTTCTTATATGCAGTATATAATGAAATTAGGAAGCTTTCCCAACAAGAAGCTGCTGGCAAATAGATCAGGAAAACTTACAGAAGGCATTAGCTGTTGTAGATAATGGGATTAAGACCCTGTCCGACCTGATATACACCTTAAACAACATTGGTTCTTCTGCAATAGACATAATGCAAAGTGATATGTCTTTTTTACATTATGGACAGTCAACTAAGGTCCATTATGCAGCTGGGTTGGACACTTCAAACATTGTAGGCGGGTCGTGTTCCCGAGCAACACGTTAGCGCAAGGGATATATTTTCCACATTTAATTTAACGCAACAACAACTAATGGCTAAAAAAGAAGCGACTTATGTCATTTTAAATATTGAAAAGTTGCCTTTTACTGTGGCTGAAATACCATCTGCTGAGTGGTTAATTCACTGAGCATTATTCTGCCTATTTCAATACTTCAATTCACGTCCTGCTTAAAACACATTCCAGTGGGCAGATATGAAAGGCTAGGAGATAGTTACATCAATGAGGTGTGGGAGTTACCCTAATCATACAAATGTCTCAGTGGCATGAAAGAGGTCTTTCTTAGCGGTAGTAAATATGAGACTTCTGTCAGACATTCTATGGTTTGTAAACAACTGTCCTTGCATGGGCGTGTAATGCTTGGACAGCGAACTTGGCTTGTTATCTGAAGGGAGTTCCAGTCCCCTTGACTAGACCTGCGTTCCAGGTGCTTTCAAATGGCAGCTATGTTCTCCTCAATAGTGAAAACTTGTTGGATGCGAGCCGGAATAGTTTATGTTGTTTCGGTCTATAAGATTGTTACATGCTGCAGGAACGTACTTTTTCTTCCAATAAGACAGAAGGAAGTAGCTCAGATTTAGCCCCATATTGCTACTTCCGATGTGAATTTTGACAAGCTGAGCAGACTCAAACCTTTATTGTTCCAAAAACATGTGGTGCTCACATCTGCACACGAGACCTACACACTTCAGGTGGCAAGGTCATCAGCAAGGATACAGTCCATTTTAAGTACTAACTTTTCGAGACACTTTGGTGAACTCGTAGGACGAATATTTAATGTATCCAGTACTACTGGAACCGCAATTTTTTTTAAGGCTGTTGGTTCCTGTTCCGTTCACACCATCTCCTCTATATTCAGTTTAATACCATCAGCCATCCACTCAATATTCTCCAGTATTTTCGGGGGATTTGCGATAACTTTGACTATAATAGGTGTCATTTTGCTATTGCTACTTTTTCGCCACAATGGCTGTCCCGCCGCAACAAGGAGGACTAAAAGCGCTCCCACCAGCGCAGCTGTGTTGTGAACGAATGATGCAGTACTTTGGAGCAACACTCCTGGAGCAATTGGAGCGTGACTGGTCTCTGTCATTCAGACTGGTTTTGCATTGTGTGCAGCTAGTGTTTCGGTGCCTCTGGTGCTCGTTCAACAATGCACTGAAAGTTTGCCTTTCTACGCAGCGCTTGCTTTCATTGGACGCTGATCTGTTGATGTTCTCACTGAGGGCTCATTACCAGACTTGCGCTTTGAGGGTGAGTTTGCTATAGGAAGCTGCTTATGAGTTGCCCTTCATGGTGGATGCAGCTCTAAACACATTGCTGGGCAGACATGGAATGCTGCTGCTTTAGGGAAAAGCTTTAGTAAGACAAATATTAAGGCTGGCCAGGTGCTTCATATTAAAAATGTTGATGTGTCTGAGTGAAGGAATTCCAAATTGATCAGTCCTTGTAAAGTTTCTGAGATTTTGATTAGAACCTTGAGAATTGAAGAGGAAAAGTTAAGAATTTGGGTAGGGATTCTGTGTTTAAGGAAACCCTTCAATGTGAAGATGAATTTGACAATGCTGGGGCAATGTGTTTTGGGATTTGACAGAGGGGAAGGTGGAAAGTGTTGGGGACAGAGGATCTTTCAGTTCCTTGAAAAGCAGAGGGTAGTTCTTTGTTATCAGTCAGTGACTAGATCAAGTGAACAAAGGAAGTAGATTACCAGGCTGTTTGATGATTTTATTTTGAAGATTATCAGGTAGAGAGAGTGTGTATGTGTGTGTATGTGTGCGTGTGCGTGTGTGTCTGTTTGAGAGAGATGCAGCTGAGCAGAAGGGCGATCCTATTCCTACTCTCTTATTACTGGTGTAACTTTACAAATAAACCCAGCGTGATTTCTACCTCTCTATCATTTCGACAATACCTGGGAAGCTCGAAGAACACAGCAGATCTAGTTTAATATTCTGTATTTCATACAGTTTAGCCACCATAGTCTGGTACAAGCGATAAGCGAGCTATTTTATTCAGTTATTGTAATTATCAATGAAGATAGACCAGACAATGTTTCTGACTTGCAGTCCTGGTTTTCTAGCACTTAATGTTTCACAGATTCAATGGTCCACATCTTCATATCAGGCATCATCTAGATCGACAAAAAAAACTTAATTAAGGCCCAGGGTCTATGAAATGTATCAATGTTGGAGATTATTTCACTCTAGTGAAAATAGTTGCACCAATATTGTTTCTGCATAATACCTATGTGTCTATTATACAAACGAAATCTTCACTTTAACTTGCCCTTAGACCACAACTCACTTTGTTAGTTTGTATTTACCACTGCATGGTGTGGTGGCACTATATCGTCGTCAGCATATCGGTTAGCATAAATATCTAAATATCTTCTCCGAAATATCACAACAGTATCTCTCAAAAGGAGTTAGTAACATCTAATTTTCACCCAACTACGAGATATTATTGTAAACGATATTTAAGCCACAATATTTATGTCAGACGCTATTTCTGAGTGCAAAATTCTGGCACAGAATTCGTGGCAGAAACAAAAGTTTAGCACTGAGTGAAATAATTATTTCATTATATACTGACTGAATGTATTCAATTGAAAAGTAATATGTGTGTCATTGCAAAACTGAACAATCACTCAAATTGACTTGCCCACGCAGACAGAAATGAGAGTTAACTGGGAGTACTTGACATTGTGATTTTTGGCGCAACAAGACTTTTACTGGAAGAATGTCAAACTACTTCTCAGTGAGGGCTAGGTATCCCCATTTCCTTCTTGCTCCCTTCTCATAAATGAGCAAATAAGGAGGGGTGGTTTTAAAACCGTTTTGTACAAACAGTTATTAATTTTAAACGAGTGAAACTAAACTGAGCGAATATGTTGCTTTTGCATAGGACATTTTGAAAATAAATGTTTCCTTTCATATAAAAAGCTCTCTGTCTTATTTTATGAATACCCCATGGGGGAGAACTGTTCCTAGGCTGACACCAACTGAAATAGTATTCACAGGGGAAGACATCCGCTGTTCCTATAGTGAGGCTTTCTGGCTGGGGATGGCAGTTCTGCTTCATTAACAGCCCTTGGAGAGGTGGGTACTGCTGTTACACCACACCCTGCTGGCGGGCCGGTGCTACTGCTGTAGTATCGCAGACCATGAAGAGGGGGAGCCAAGAAAGGCTCTTACAGCGAGGCCTGGTGACTCGGCATGTTCTCTTTGCTAAGTATGGAATATCTTACCCTCATACTGCTCACGGGCGGTGGAGTGGCATCCGTCCAGCTTCACCATGTCGATGCCCCACTCGGCGAAGGTGAAGGCGTCCAGCTCCACCTTGTCCAAGGGCGTACCAGGGTATCCGGCGCACGTCTTGTCACCCAGGTCAGAGTAGATGCCTAGCTTTAGTCCCCTCGAGTGCATCTGAACGAAAGAGAGAGAGATTAATAATGTTCAGCATCTCGTGCTATGAAGCTCGCTTCACACATTTTGGTTAAAAGCACAAAAACAAATCCTAGTTTCCATTATAAGCTTCTCCCAGAGATCAGCAATTCCTTCATGATCCTTCAACATGGCGCAACCCGGAAAGCAAGTAAGATTTTTCACAAGGAAAAGTAGCTTCAGAAAAAAATCTCTATATTGTCCACACCCTAACGGTACTTACTTTAGTGAATTTGGGCTAGATGTTTCAAAAGACATCCCTGAGGGATAGCTGTAGAGTTGGCTACAGCACAAATGCCCTCTGAAATAAGGTGGCCCTGAAGGCATAGACAAGAAATCAAAGTAGTTGGATAATCTTTTACGAAAAAGAACAATGTATGTGGGCAGCCCGGTTTATAAGGGCAAATGACAACTATTGTTTTTCCTTACACAGGGCTCTAATTAATGGAGAGGGCATCGTTGCCCTCTTGCACAGTTGGGGAACCTGTTTATGATATACTGTCGCATGCCTTATATGTGCACAGACAGCACTCCGCAAAGAAGGGAGTACCCATGAGCTTGATAAATCCGGCGCAAAGGAGAAGCCAGGAAGCCACATTGGTTTGAGAGTGAGTGAGACATCTGTCCAAGCCTGCGACAGGTCTTTCTCTGTTGCCGAAGCTCACTGTGCAAATCTTTGGGCTGGTCGTTAGACTGCACCTCAAAATAATCCATCACGTCATACACGAATGCTAATAATATGGCCGCCTTCTTGAAAATGTAATATTTATGATTTTTTTTAAAAGTGGGATTGTATTTCTTAAACTGTGTTTTCTATAAATGCGACGTTTCATGTGGGCGTCAATTTCACCATGATCTGCCCCCCCTTTCACACACACACAATTTTCTCCATGGAGGAGCCTGGAGTTATTTGAGCATGGACCTGAACGCCACATGTCGAGATTTGTAGGTAGAACGGGGAAAACGTGGCATTGTACTGCTGTAAAATTAAAACGGCGTGTTACACCCCAGTCTGACAGGTAGTAACAGGAAGGCAGATTGACATGGGAAAAACTGCAAGGTGTGGTTATTTTTTTCCCTAAATACATTTTACCTCCCGCTATACCCGAAGGAGGCAGACGACGAGCCGTAGTGCTTGCTAGGTGTTTTGTCCATGTCTATGTCCTTTCGGGGTAATTTGGCAGTCCTCGAGAGAGTTAGCGTCAGTCCATAGGTTTTGGCAATTAACTCGATTTTCCACACAAAAGCAAAACCTTAAAGAAGAACCATATTTTTGCAGACTACAGGTTGCATAAGTCTAAAAAAAACTCCTGGCTATCCTCGAATAAAAAATAACTAAAATAACTCAATGCTCAAAAAATTTTATTTTTGGAAATTCTGACAATTATAGGACAATAGAGTGAACTGTTCTGATTAATGGACAATGAAGGACGCATATGAAACATTTGGTTTGACTCATGATTAAGAAAATTAAATGCGGTATCTGGTGTTAATGCCCCGATATTCTGGTCAAAAAATGTTGATTCTATTGGAAAAAGAGACTTGAAAAACGGAGAGTGAAAGTGCAATGATTATCTGCCTAAGAAGATGAAGAATACTCAACTGAGAAGCCTCCTATGCTTTCAACAGAAACGTGTGCATGTTGCACACCCATACGACTCGGAAATTGTAGGGGAAAGGAATGAGTAGTTAGAGCGTCATCGCCTCAAGGCTCTTCTGATGCTGTAACAAAGGCACCTATGACACCCAGAAAACAAAGGGAAATGCCGATCATAAGATCGTTCGGGGTCCAGACTGTGCTGGGGCTTAGTGAACTAGACTCTGACCATAGATCTATACTCGCACACGGGAAGTTCATGGTCCTGCAGGCCACTCTCAAACAGAGATCACCCTTTAACAGCCATGACTCAAAAGTGAGCTGCTCCAATAGTGTTTCTGAAAGTTCCCAGCAAATTAATAGCTGGGCCTGCTTGATGTTTCAAATACACGAAATGTCACCAACAAGCAGCACTGCTAGGGAATTAAAGAAAGACAAGTTACTTACCTGTAATACTAGCTACCCTTCGGAGGAATCTTCATTGACATTATTGGCAGTTTTAGCATTGTGTAGTCTTTCTCGCATGTGGGATCCGCAAGCACTTTTTAAAATACATGTTTCTAACATATCTTTCTTCCAAAAAGTCAATTTTTAAAATAACAACACATTTCCCTGCAGGCTGTATTGGACACTGTTGCATTCATTACGTTCTCTTCCTTGTGTGCTCCGTTGCATTTCATTTATTATCCACATTGAAAAATATATATTTCAATTAAAATGGTTTGTGCTTGTTCAACATGTAACATTTGCTTTATTCTAGGTTGAGAGTGCACCAACTGATCAGATCCATGTATTAGTGTGAATTGTGTGTAGCAGATTTTAGCAAATATGCAACAGAATTCATATTGCAACTCCTGCATTTTCTATCACTAAACACAAGGTCTAGCCTTCTCGCAATAACAGAATCGCATGGCATGCAACTGTGATGGCGATAAGGAAAACTGTCTTCCTCATCAAGACCTTTAAGGAGCAACCCTGCACAGGCTCGAAGGGCGCGCATAAAAGGAATGTCAATACCAGGGAAAGGTCCCACTGGCGCGTCGCAAATGTGACAGAAACGGGTCAAACGTTCAATGAAATGTATCCCCACTGGTAATTTACACAAGGGTGGTAATTTCCCTAAAAACGGAAAGAACGAAAGGGTCGCTAGGTAGATTTTCACAGTGTCCACTGCAAGGCCTAGCTGGCTAAGGACAGGACAAACAAGAGAACATCAGAAAGTTTGGCTTGCAAGGGGTCAGTGTTGGGGCAGCAAATCAGGTAACAATTCTGTCCAAGTGCCCAGCCTAGATGGACTTTGTGGACGGGTGGCTGGCAGCAAGAATAACATCCACCAACTCGGTTGGCAATTCAAGCACATTCAATTGCTACTGTTCTCTCAGTTCAAATACGGAGGTGTAATTAGTGGACATTTGGATGCAGAACCTTGCCCTGCTGCTTAGACAAGTAATTTCAAAGCGGAACGTGATCGAAGGGCAAATACCCAGGCTCAGAAGCTCTTTGTACCACACTATCCTGCTCCAGTGCAAGTCAATCAATCTGATTTGGGCCTGCTCTTTCATGATCTTTTTCAGAACTGAGGTGGGACAGGTGTTGGTGGTCTGCTGTGGTTCACAGTAGCATTTGACAGTAACACTGCAAATTCTAAGCTATTTTCCTTGAGACCTGAATGGAGTGAGCCTGATGATGAGCCCACTGGGGTTTCATTGTTGGTCTCACACATGCCACCAGGCGTTGTGGATGAGGAGGATGCACAAGGCCAAGAAGCCCCAGAGCCATCATCACTGAGAACAAAGACTGATCCTGAAACATTGGGCTCAAAAGCTGAATGTCCTAGAATTGCTACACAGAAATAAAGACACATTGCCAGAACTGCGCCAATGAACAGATATGTGTGGTGGAGCTCATATGGGTTTTCGGCTTGCTGACAGTGAAACCCAACTAAGTCAACAGTTTGGCTGTCGCCCCGAGATGGCTGAGTATTGACTGTGGCAAGCATGCCTTCAGTAACCAGTCATTGAGGTACAAGGATGTATGTATTCCTAACCTCTGAAGATAGGCTGTAACCACCATCATCACTTTTGTGAGCACCAAGGGGCTAAGATAATTCAAAAGGGGAGCATGCGAAATTGAAAGTTTTACTGGCCAACCTTAAAGTCAAGGTAACACCGGTGGGACTGCAAGACAAGTATTTGGAAATACACATCCTGCAAATACAAGGACACAATCAAGCCTCCTGGGTCTAGGGTGGCTAGAATCTGAGTCAGCATGAGCATTTTTAATTTGTGCTTCCACAGAACTGACATAAAAGTGGGAAAGTCCTGACGAGGAATCAGCATGAATAGCATTCCTCGCCTTTCTTTAAATCCATTACACATTTGATGGCACCCTTGAAAAGTAAAGGATTTACCTCCTGCATCCAATATTCGCTCTGTTATGGGAGGAAGATGGAATGGGAGGTAATGAATGATAGGGTGCAGTCCCTCTGAATGATTTGTGAGACCCATTTGTCTGATGTAATGGATCTCCAGCCAGGGAGGAAATGTTGAATCTTGCTTCCACTGGTGCGACATGAGCCATTGAAGACAAAATAAAGGGGCTGCCGCTACAGCAGGGAGAGAAGAATGTAAGGACTGTTGACTATGCTGTCCTGTGAGGTGTCTGCTGGTAGTGTGTCCATGGCCCTGTAAGAGCTGGACCGTCTACTGTATCATCAGTTGGGAAGGCTGGCATTGCCTTCAGGCTCACACACCTGAATAGCCTCTGCAGTTCGTAAATTAAGAGGCAAATTGGTTCGCTGGAGTTAGTAATCACAAAAGTGTTGCCTGTCTTTACATCTCTACAATGCCGAGTTCGCTTTTTCCCGAATGAGTCTGAACCCACTCAAGGGCATATTAACTATAGATGCATGCACATCACCAGAAAACCCAGTTGACCTCATCCATGCATGCCTTTTAAGCATAACACTGGTGCAAATAGCCCTGCCTAGGCAATCAGTAATATTCAGGCCACCTCGGACTATGTATTTCAGTGCATCCTGACCTTAATATTACAGTCTAAACCAGAGGCACTCTGAAATAGGACTGCTGGGAAGATCTTGCTGGCCATGTCCTACAAACCATGCATGCATCTTCCCAGTATAAAAAAACATCTTTAAGGACCTAAGGGTCAAGCTTGCAGAAGAAAACATTCTTTAACCAAAAACCTCAATCATTTTGGATTCCCTATCTGGTATAGTTGTTGAGAAAGAATTAGGATTGACTTTGCTTGCGAGGTCTGGACAGTGATGCTCTCAGATGTAGGATACTTAGTTAACTAACCAGGATCACTAGGTGCAGGTCTAAGTCACAGAGCTACTGGCTAGCTCAGTTGCAGGCAAGAACAAGGCATGGAACACACAGCCATCAAAGCATCAATGCGAGTAAAATTAAATAGTAGCAAGGGCTCCAACAATGTAGGCCCTGGTTGGAGAATTCTTGCTAGAACATTTGTTTTTGCTTCAATGGATTGCAAATGCAGATCTAGCCCCTTGGTGCCCCCATCCACTGTTGCAAACAAGCAACTTTCTTCCATTGGTGGCTTATGTGGCGACTCAAGCTCTGTTTCAGAGGAGATGTCTAGTACACTGGCATTTTGTAAATCCAACTATCCAACAATCTAACATCATCAGTATAGTGAGGGGAAGTAATCCATCCTCCTTCTCCTCAAATCAGTGGTCTGAGGACGTCTGTGTGTCTCTTGTATAGAGTGAGAGTCACAGACAAAAAGAGAATGTAGCCTCTATTGATAGCTTTGTTGTGGTGGATGCGAATGGTTACAATCAGGCTGCATAATAACCAATTGCACTTTCACAATCTCATAGCATGACACATGTCAATCTCAGGACAATGTCTGTGTACAAACGCTGTAATCAGACTGGGGAAGCCTCCAGCTTCTGGGCCGGAAAGCAGCAAGAAGGAGTCAGAATCACATCAAAGGTCTGTAGCGTGGCTACCTTGCAGGCCACTATCTACTGTGGGGTTGAGGACCACCCAAGGAACTTGGGGCACTTCAGGGCAATGAGGAATTTGTTCTGAAACAAGTGACTTTGAAAAAGTTCGATGTTTATCTTGATGCCTATGTGCCTTATCTTTTGGGCTTGAGTGTTGGGATGGAATTGAGTTTCTCCTCCTCTTTTTGCATTTGCGCTTGATCTTTGGCTTAAGCAAGCACTTCAACTGTAAGTGTATCATTAATGGGAACAACCTTGTGACAGGACCAAAACCAGGCCCATTACCTGGAGTGGGAACAAAACCTGTGCTTCATTCGTGACCTCTTCTTGTGTTCAGCAATGTAGAGCTTTGCCTACTCATCCCTTATAATCCTTATGTGCATGTCAGTACATATGTTGCACAACTTAAGAGTCGTCACTAGTGCTCCAGCATCAAAGACACACCTCCTGAAGGTACATAACCAATATTTGCTTCCTGCAACCCTGGCATAGTTTGAAACTTATAGTTTTTAGAGAGGATATTATTCCCTAGCACTGTCTGTTGCTTTTAAAAATCACTAGAAGAACAAAACTTGGGAGCAGAGCTCTGAATCTGCATCAGAAGGCACATTAAGATATCAGCATGCATGAGTGGTGCTCATATGCAGCCATTGTGGCGTTGCACAGCACCACTTGCCAGCACAAAGGAGCAGAGCTGTTGAAGTTCTCCTGATCCACTCTTGTATCTGGAACACCTTAAAGGTGAAGAATCTGCAGTTAGAAGGAATCAGCAGCAGAAATCTCATTATGGATTGCTCGCAAGGCTTACCAATTGGATGCAGTCTATCCTCATACATCATCAACAGATATATGCAAATTGTTGACTATGCACATTCCTCTTTGTATAATACCACCTGTATAGGATGATCTACATGGAGAGCAATATTTGATAGCATATATACACTTGAGATGAAAAGTGTCTCAGAGCAAAAGCCACCTTGCAAACTCCGGCATGCTGAACTGCTGGCATTGCACGTTCTTGGCGGTGGTAAAGAGATCTAACCAAGGCTCATCCCATTGCTGAAAGAAGCTTTGCACCACCTCTGGATGGAGACGCCATTAGTGATCCACTAGGCATCTTCGGATGAGTTAGTCCATTTTGGTCTTTAGAGATCCCACCAGGTGTTGAAGCACCGTGCCCCGATGTTCTAGCCATGTCCAGGGATGCAGGGCCTCTTGACAAAGGGTCTATGACCTCATCCTGTCTGTTGTACTACCACATGGCAGTGATGTTGTTTACGAACACCTGCACTAGCCTTCCCTTGATGGAAGAAAGAAAGTCTTTTGATGCCAGTCAGGGTGCTAGGTTGATGTACAGTCTGGATTCTGTCAGAGACCAGAGGCCTCTTATCTCCATTTCTCCCAGAAGGCCGCCCCATCCCAGGAGTGACACATCTGTTGCTTCTGTCAGATCTGATTGGGGAAGGGAGATGGGTCAAGCGCTGACCCAATGGCAGTTCGTCAGCCACCACTGCAGATTTTTTGCAGTGCGATCTGAGATCTGGACCATGATGGAGAGATTCCCCTGATGCCGCACCCAATGGAACTTCAGATCCCACTGCAGAGCATGCATATTCCAGCAGGCATGTGCCACAAGCAGGATGCAGGAGGCCATGAGGCCCAGCAGCCTCAGTCAGTCTCACTGAAATCCAGGATAGAAGCTGAAATATTGGTATCATAGCCTGAATATCCTGGACTTGCCCTTTTTAGGATGTGTGTGTGTGGGGGGGGGGGTAAGCTAGAAACTGCACTGTGTCCAAAACAGTTCAGATGGAAGGGAACATCTGAGAAGGGATCAGGTGCAACTTCCAAACGTAACAGTGAACCCCAATGAGTGCAGAAGGTCTGCTATGGCCTGGAGGTGGCAGACGACTGCCTGGGGTGCCCCCTCCTTCAACAGCCAGTCATCAAGATAGGGGAAGACGGGCACCGCTGATGAGCTGCAACATCACCTTGGTAAACCTCCGGGGGAGGGGGGAAGGGGGGCATTAGTAAGGCCAAAAAGGAGTACAGTGAACTGAAAGTGCTCATGGCCTATCGTGACCTGCAGATAACATCTGTGGGAAGGCAGGATGGGAATGTGAAAATTTGTGTCCTGCAGGTCCAACGCTACCATCCAAACTTCAGGGTTCTGGGCAGACCGGACTTAAGGGTGCAGGTCTAGGTTAGGACGAAGGCCTCTGCCATTTTTGGGCACCAGAAAGTTGCAGGGATAGCAACCATGACCTACGTCTGATGCTGGCACCCTCTCGACGGCTCCCTTGACCAAGAGAGCCACCACTTCCTGACAGAGTAAGGAGACATGGTCCTCCGTTGGCCTGTCATAAGTGGGTGGCATTGATGGAGGGGTAGTCACAAAGGGGAGGGAATAGTTCATTTAGCCAATCTGGAGACCCTAGCAGTCAGATGTTATCAACCTCCAGTGGTTCAGGTGATGGCATATCCTCCCTCCCACTGGGTACCCATGATGGTCACAGGGCAACCTAGAGTGGTGGCAGGCTGTAGCTACCAGGTGGGTGGTTGACTGACCCGATCTCTGGCTACCTGGCTCACGAGGTCTGTGGGTACCGCATCCTCAGCCATGCAGGGGCTGGGAAGCTTCCATGCAGTGGTGGTTGGGCAGGAAGAGAAATGGCTAGAAGGCCCTTCTGGGGAAACAAAAGGAGCAAAAGTGGACTGAGGTTGGTGAGGAGCTATGGAAAGGCCCAAGGACCTGGTCATAGTTCTACTGACCTTGAAGCGCTCCAGCGCTGAGTAAATGTTATCTCCAAAGAGACAGAAGCCATCAAAGGGAACTTCCATGAGCAAAGCCTGGACATTTACTGAAAAGCCAGTGGTTCTCAAACTGGTGTAGGGCCCTAAGGGCCACTGGCGATGAAACGATCTGCCTATTGAATCAGTTGTGTTCAACTCACAGTGAATGGTGAATTCAGCTGCATGTCTCCCATCAACAATAGCTTGAGGAGTATAGTTCAAGCCTCCTCTGAGATCATAGGCAGCACCTTCTCAACCGAGTCCCAGAGCGAGTGGGAGCATGGGCTTAAAAGGCACACGGTGTTCACCATCTGCAGTGCCAGGCTGGTGGAAGAAAGCACCTTCTTGACAAAGGTATCCAGCCTTTTGGATTCCTTGTCCAGTGAAGTATTAGGGAATGCACCAGGATTTACTCTGGAGGTTGAGGCTTGGATCTCTAAGCTCTTCAAGTGGGGTGAGGGGGTGAGGAAGTTGGGGTCCCCTGGAGTGGGGAGATGGCAACAGGCAATTGTTCTGTTCACAGAAGCCCCTATGCAGGGCTTGGATCATGCCCCAAGCAGGACGTCTGAGAGGGTTCATTAAATAGGAGAAGCAGTTCGGAAGGGGTGACTCTCTGCTGAAGCGCCTCCATCAAGACATTCTTTTTGACAGCAGCGGAGATCCAGGACTTCAGATGCCCACCTCATCACTATAGAAAATGAGGCTCCCTCCTCCATAGCCATGGTAGGAGGAGAGATCAAGCCAGTATCTGGGTATGTGTCCAGTCCACTGGCATCCACCAGATTCTCACATCAATTGTCCTCATTGGGGTCTAGGGGCTGTTATTCATAAGGGTCCAGTAGCCCCTCCCAATCACTACAAGTCCTAGCCCATAGGGCTCAACTTGGATGTAATGGCTCCAGTTGGCACCAGAGTCAGCGCCGAACAATGCCCATCTTGCTTGATGTCGAAGTTGTGGATAGGAATTGGGGAGGTGCCGCTGGTGGGCACCATCGCCATTTGGGCACATTGGCAGTGGGACTGGTGCCGGGGAAGGATGAGATAATTTGACTGATGCCAGTCCGGATGCATCCACTGATCCATGGGGCTCGACTTGCCCCAGTGCTGACCTGCTGGTGGAAGATGAGTAGAGGCCCTTCCCGAACCCGCAGGGTCCAAGGGCAATCTGCGGGAGGGCGGGCCACCCAAATATGAGGTGCATGGCCTCACAAAACTCACAGAATTGGCCAGGGGTCACTCCAGCTCCAGGAATCTTAGGGAAGCACTGAGATGGCCCAAGCACAGGCTCAATCGCAGAGCCAGGCCTCAAATGCAGATGTTCTCACGTCTCGTCGAATGACTTGGAGGCGATGAAGTTGAAGACTTCTTTGACTTCTTGCTCTTCATTTTCTTGTTGGACTTAACCCAATGGGATGATTTTGACTGCGATGAAGATCGATGGTTCCATGACCGATCCTAGGACCTCACTCGAGATGGCTGTAGCGTCCCACGCTGTACAGCAAGTAGCTTGATGGATAGCTCCCTCCAGGCCTTGGGGTGCATGGTCTTGGCATCGTGCTCGAGACACCAGAGACACACGAGATGTGGTTCCACCGCCAGCATCTGCGAGTGGCAGGCACCACAGAGCTTTAAACTAGCCTTTCTTGCAGACATCCATGTACACCAGGAGACAATGTCTCAAAAAATCAGTGCTTCTTCTTGTAAGGTTATGAGGAATCCAAAGAGCAAGGTTCAGGGGTGCCCCTAAATACTAGATTTAGTGGCGTTGCAGGGGTAAGAGGGCAGTAGTTAATGGCCACTGTCCCTGAAGGTGGCTACACCCTGCCTATGCCCACTCCCTTTGGGGAGGGGGCATATTCCTAACCCTACTGGCTAACATCCTCCAAAACAAGATGGAAGATTCTGCCAGGAGGGGTTCAGTTCAGCTTTGGTGGTGGTCCTAACTGGGGTAGGCACACCACCTGGTGTTTACTAATTTTCCCGCCGGACCTGATGGCAAAAATAGGGCCTGGTTTTGGGGTAGTCCACTAGCTGGAGTGCCCTGGGGCATTGTAACATGAGGCAGAAGCCCTTGAGGCTCACCACCAAGTGTAACAGTTCCTGAAGGGGGGAAGTGTGAATCACCTCCACCCAGAGCAGGCTTTGTTCCTGAATCCAAAGAGCACAAAGGATCTCAGCCAATGAGGTCTGAAATGTGTCTGTTAGTGGCAGGCTGGCACAGACCAGTCAGCCCTGCACTAGAGAGTTGGGTGAAATACTGGGGGCATCTCTAAGATGCCCTCTGTGTGAATTTTTAAATAAATCCAACACTGACATCAGTGTGGGTTTATTGTGCTGAGAAGTTTGATACCAAACTTACCAGTCTTCAGTGAAGCCATCATGGAGCTGTGGAGTCCATGACAAACTCCCAGCCTATGTACTCAGTATGGCCACACTGCACCTACAATGTTTAAGGGTGGACTTAGACACTGCTGGGGCATATTGCGCATGCAGCTATGCTCTAACCTGTGGTATAGTGCACCCTGCCTTAGGGCAGTAAGGCCTGCTACAGGAGTGACTTACCTATGCCACAAGGAGTGGTTTGTGGGAGGGATGTCATGTCGACTTTACCTTTTTCTCCCCACCAACACACACAATCTGCAATGGCAGTGTGCATGTGTTTGGTGAGGGTCCCTTAGGGTAGCACAATATATTCTGCAGCCCTTAGAGACCCTCTCTGGCCACAGAGCCCTTGGTATAACTGGTACCTTTTACAAGGAACTTAGCTGTGTGCTAGGGGGGTGTCAATTTTGAAAGCAATGGTACAGTTTATGGAAAGAACACTGGTGTTGGGGCCTGGTTAGCAGGATCCCAACACACACTCAGACAAGTTAGCATCAACATCTGGCAATAAATGTGGTGGGGGGGTAACCATGCCAAAAGGTGTACCTAGGGCGTACCCTCCAGAAGGAGTCCCAGAGGGAAAAAAACCAACTAATGTGGGAAAAAACTTCAAAACAGGAACTCCTAAAAAAGGAAAAAACAAGAGTGAAAAAATGAAACAAATTAGGAAAAAATCTTAATCAGAGCATCAGGAGCTGGAGAAAACACGACGAACAGGAGCAAGGATCACCACCAGAAGGAAGTGTTTGCAACGCAAAGCAGACCAGGACTGAGTGACTTATATACTGGAAGACAGGAAGTGACAACACAGGAAAGAGAAAGCAACACCATCTTGGATTAGGAAAGGCCCATAGAAAAGAATAGGAAAAAGGTAGCAGTATAAAAGAAAAAAGGCATGCTGGGAAAAAGGAACAGAAAGAAGACAACATGGAAACCATTCAAGAAGACAGCATGGAAACCAGGAGAAAGAAAAGCCGACGTGCACAGTAACCAGAAGAAAAGAAGGAAAAAGACAAGAAGAGGAGTCCACCACCGACAAGGAAGAAGAAATGTCAGAAATAGGTAAGTACGACGCAACCGGGAGCACAAAATGTGCTTCCCGAAACGTGCTGTAAATGTGGTGCAAAAACGCAGAAGACGGCGCTCCGATAATCAAAGTCGTGGTCCGACCGCGGCCGAACAAAAGAGATGCCGCGGTTAGGCGCAGTGTCACAAAAGGTGCACTTTCCTACACAACATCCTCCCCCAAATGAAAGAGTATGAAACTAACCTTTCCCAAAAGAGTCTTCATTGCCTAAGTGGAAAAACCTGGAAAGGCCATTTACATTGGCATGGGCTGTCCCAGGTCTATGTTCCACTGTAAAGTCCATTCCCCGTAGGGAGATGGTCCACCTCAAAAGCTTAGGGTTCTCATCTTTCATTTGTATAAGTCATCTCAGAGTTCAGTGGTCAGTTTGAACAATGAAGTTAGTACCAAACAGGTATGGTCTCAACTTCTTCCGGGACCAAAACACAGCAAAGGCCTCATTCTCAATGGCACTCCAACGCTGCTCCCTGTGGAGTAACCTTATACTAATAAAAGCAACCAGCTGGTCACGACCATCATTACTGGTTTGAGACAGGACTGCTCCTATCCCATGTTCAGAGGCATTTGTCTGCACAATGAACTGCTTAGAGTAGTCTGGAGCTTTGAATAGGGGTGCTGAGCAAATTGCCTGCTTCAAGGTGTCAAAGGCCTCTTGACAACTAACCATCCAGTTAACTTTCTTGGGCATCTTTTTACAGGTAAGTTCTGTGAGGGGGTCGCAATGGACCCATACTCCTGCACAAACCTCCTCTAATAACCAGTCAAGCCAAGGAATGTCCTGGCTTGGTTCTGGGTGGTAGGAGCTTCTCGGGCCAGAATTGTCTGGATCTTGGGCTTTAAGGGTTACACTTGGCCTCTACCTACAAGGTGGCCCAAGTAAGGACACTGCCCTGCAATATCCGGCATTTGGATGTCTTAATAGGGAGTACTGCAGATTGCAGTGCCTGCAAAACCTTCCCCAGGTGGATCAAATCCTCCTGCCAGGAGGAGGTAAAGACAGCAATATCATCTACATATGCTGCACTAAAGGACTCCAAGCCAGCAATAACCTTTTGAAGGTGGCAGGGGCATTCTTTAAACCAAAGGGCATAACATTGAACTGATAATGCCCATCAGGTGTGGAGAATGCTGCATTTTCTTTTGCTTCTGGTGCTTTGAGAATTTGCCAGTACCCTGCAGCCAAGTCAAAGGTATTGAGGAACTTCGCTGCAACTAATTTGCCTTTCAGCTCATAGGCCCTGGGGATGAGGCAAGCATCTGTCTTAGTGACAGAGTTGAGACCTCTGTAGTCTACACAGATCCTAATTTCTTTCTTTCCTCCCTGGGGATGGGGCTTGGAGATGAAGATCACTTGGCTAGCCCAGGGGCTGTCAGAGGGTTCAATAACCTCTAAATCCAGCATCTTGTTGAATTCAACTTTGATGCTCTTCTTAACTTGGTCAGACTGCCGATAGATCTTGGAGCTGACAGGCAAGCTGTCTCCAGTGTCCACATCATGGGTACACTAGTGTGTCTGTCCAGAGGTTAAGGAGAAGAGCCCTGTATACTGTTGCACAACATGCCTGCAGTCAGCCTGCTGTTGGGCAGTGAGAGTGTCTGAGAGAGGAGATCAGGGAGATTCACTCTCTGCTTCTTGATGCTCATCAGTAACCACCAGTATGGTTACATCAGCCCTGTCACAGAAAAGCTTGAGGTGGTTCACATAGATCACCCTTTTGGGTGCTTGCTAGTGCCTAGATAAGGGGCACTCCACCTGACTTGAAGTGCCCTGGGAGCCACAGGCTCTAGAACCCACGCTGTCTGCCCTGGTTTAAACTCCGCCAGTGCAGCCTTTTGGTCATACCAATGCTTCTGGAGCTGTTGGCTGGCCTCAAGGTTTTTGGATGCTTTCTCCATGAACTCTGCCATCCTAGAGCGTAGACCTAGGTCTCTCCCAACCCTCTTTCACAAGAGCAAGTGATCCCCAGACAGGGTGGTCAAACAGAAGCTCAAAGGGGGAAAACTCTACTCTCTTCTGAGGCACCTCTCTGTAGGCGAAAAGCAAGCCTGGCAGAAGGACATCGCATCTCCTTTTGAGTTTTTCAAGGAGTCCCATGATCATGCCCTTCAATGTCTTGTTGAACCTTTCAACAAGTCTGCTGGTTTGTGTATGATATTGTGTGGTGAACTTGTAAGTCACCCCACACTCATTCCACATATGTTTCAGGTAAGCTGACATGAAGTTGGCAGCTCTGTCAGAAGCCATCTCCTTAGGAACCCCTACTCTGGTAAAAATACCAATGAGGGCTTTTGCTACTGCAGGGGCTGTAGTAGACCTAAGGAGAATTGCTTCAGGATACCTGTTAGTGTGATCCACTAGTACCAGTATATATTGGTTTCCTTAGGCTGCGGGTGGCTCAAGTGGACCCACTATATCCACGTCAACCCTTTCAAAGGAGGCCCCCAACCACTGGTAGTGGAATTAGTGGGGGTTTTGGGTGGCCACCTGCCTTACCACTGGCTTGGCAGGTGACATAGGAGCTGCAAAACTCCTTCATCTTTTGTTGCATGTTGGGGCAGTAGAAATGGCTGACTAGCCTATTCCAAGTTTTGGTTTTGCCCAGATGCACAGCTAGGGGGATGTCATGGGCTAGTGTGAGGATGGATTCCCTGAACTGTTGAAGTACTACCATTCGCCTGGTGGCACCAGGTTTGGGGACTCTGGCCTTAGTGTACAAGAGTCTGTCTTCCCAATATACCCTGGGGGAGCTACTGACATCTCTCTTTTCCTATGCAGTAGTTTGCTGCCACAGGCCTTCAAGAGTAGGACAGGTACTCTGTCCCTGGCACAGCTGGTCCCTAGAGGGTGCCCCTGGGCCCATGCGTTCAGCCTGGTAAAGTTCAAGTTCCATGGGCTCAGTTCCCTTTAGGGTTGGTAGGACTTCTTCCTGAGAAGAGGAGTCCTGTGTTCCTTGCTGTACAGAAGCTGGACCCCAGTCTTCTTGCCTTTCCTCTTGGAAGGTTGGGCCATTATTCTAGGCTCCAACACTTCTTTTTCACCATGTGCTCGGCTTTGTGCTCTAGTCTTTACACACACCATCCCAGGGATTCCCAGCATGGCTGGCTGGGCTTTGAGTTCTACCTCAGCCCATGCTGAGGACTCCAGGTCATTCCCTAGCAGACATTCAACTGGGATTGTAGAAGAGAAGACTATCTGATTCAGGCCAGTAACTCCTCCCCACTCTAAGGTCACCATGGGATGGACCTTAGTTACATTATCAGCATTGGTAACTGGCTATGTTTTTTCAGCCAAATATTGTCCTGGGGAAAACAGTTTTTCTGTCACCATGGTGATACTGGCACCAGAATCCCTCAGGGCTTCTACTCTAGTCCTGTTAATCAAGAGATACTGTTTGTATTTGTTCATGTTAGGGGGGAAGACAGCAAGAGTGGCAACATCCACCCCACCCTCAGAGACTAAAATAGCTTCAGTGTGTACCCTGCTTTGCTCTGGGCACACTGTTGATCCCACCTGAAGACTAGCTATACCAGTGCCAGCTGGTGCAGTATTAGGGGGATTCTTTTTGGGACAGGCCGAGTCTCCAATTTGGTGTCCATTCTGTTTACAGTTGAAAAACCAGGCCTTTTGGGGATCAAAGTTTTCGCCTTTGTACCCATGAGTGGATGGTGAAGAAGTTCGGGGCCCACCCTCCTGAGCAGTTATTGGGGGCCTTTAGAAGACTCTTTACTTTTATCCCTAGGTGTCTCACCACTCTTCCCCTGGGGAGGCTTTGTAAACCCTTTTGTTTGGTCATTTCCACTAGAAGTCCTGGTCACCCTAGTCTTGACCCAGTGGTTTGCCTTCTTTCCCAGTACTTGGGAAGAAATTGGATCTAGGTCTACCAGATACTGATGCAACATTTTCATTGAACCAGTTACTTAAGATTTGTTCTTTCATTAAAAAACTATAGAGCCCATTAAGTCATGCACTTCACTTCCAGTTAACCCACCATCTAGTGTTTTCACTGAGTAGTCAACAAAATCAACCCAGGACTGGCTTGAGGTCAATCAGGGTAGCCTTCATAAGGTCATAGGACTCAGCATCTTCTCCTTTGAGTGTGAAAAATCTATCCCTACACTTACCGGTGAACAGTTCCCAAAGGAGAGAACCCCAGTGAGACGTTTTCACTTTCCGCATTCCACAAACTCTCTCAAAGGCTGTGAACCATTTGGTGATGTCATCCCCATCCTCATATTTGGGGACAATCTCTTTGGGGATTTTAGGGTCATAAGATTGTTCTCTGTCCCTAGGTATTATGCTGCTGCCCCCATTAATGGATACTAGGCTAATTTCTGCTCTCTCCCTCTCTATAGCTAGGAGTTGTCTCTCCAAAGCTAGTCTTTTGGCCATCCTTGCTAAAATAAGGTCCTCTTCACTGAGGCTGCCCTCGGTGTTCCCAGAAGAACCAGACTCCCCTGTGAGAGACCCAGGTCCTGTGAGTACTATCCTTCAAGTCAGGGGCACAGAGGCCCTGTCCTCACTGGTTAGGTTAGAAGTGGGGAGCTCATCCTCCTGATCCCTAACTTCTTTCCCATCTGAGGGGAGGTCATCCTGTTCAGCAGGGTGTTGCATACACTGCCAAGAGCTCCTGGAGCTGAATCTTGGTAGGGTTGGAACCAATTTTGTTCTTTTTGAGACCACAGAAAGACCTCAACTCTCTCATCGTGAGATGGAGGTAAAGGGTCAGGTCGAGTTCCACAACCATGTCCTCTGAGCTGCTTGTTACGTTACTAAGGTTGGAAATTTCTTTTAGGAACTAAAACTATTTCTAGTTACTCATCCCTAACTATAAAAACTTTTAAAACTTAAAATGAAATACTAAAGGGGACTTAACCAAGGCAATCTCAGGACTTTTAAAAATTGGGAAGAAAATGTCAATTAAAAAATTAATTGAATCTAAAGGCAATTATGGAACTTAGTATCATGATCAGCTGTTGACTGAGTAGTCCACCAAATGCAAAGTAGTAGATCCCACAGCTGATCCACCAATGTAGGAAGCTTGCTCTGTATATACTATATCAAAATGAGGTAAAGTGTGCACAGAGCATAGTCGACCCCCAGAGGTTTGACAGAGACTAAAGCAGATAATACTAATGCTCTCTTTTGTGGTCGAATAGTTAGGCTTATCAGAGGGTAGCATTTGTTGTAGATACACAGTCAAGAAATGAGGGGCACCCTCAATGACTAACTCCAGGCCATTTGTTTTATGTAGAAAAATATACTTTGTTAACTTTATTTCTAGAACCAAAGGGATCTTTGTTGCAGGTAAGTAAAGTTTCAAGAATGTATCACTTTCAGACATCAAATGCAATTTGTTTAGAATTCACAGATAAAACAGTCTACAGACAAGTAATACTTTTCAGTTTCAAATGGGGACACAGTGAAATTTCTCATAGAAAGCAATGTAGTGCTGGGGGACGCTCAGTCAAGTTAGCATCAACATCAGGCAAAAGTGTGTGTGTGTGGGAGGAGGTAACCATGCCAAAAGCAGCACTTTCTTACAGTCTTCATTTCCGATGATAAGGGGTCAGGCGTACAACTCCAACCTCCAGGCCCATTTCTATGGTCGTTCCAGAGATGTCAAATTTTGGTCTGTAGGAAAGTAGCATCTTCCTGACATAGTTACCCCCCCCCCTTTTGCCTGGTTTCAGTGTTGTTTAGACTGTAGTGCACTGGGATCCTCTCTCCTCTAAATTTGGTTGCTGGTAAATTTTTTACACCCACCTTTGACATACTGGTGCACTCATTTAAATCCCTAGTATATGATACTTAGGTGCCCAGGGTATTGGTACACCATGAACTGCAGCATAGGGGCTCATGCAAACTGTCTGCAGGCATGCTGTTGCAGCCTGCGTGAAATGGTGCATGCACATTTCACTTCATATATAAGGCTTGCCTTATATCATGGTCACTGCACTTAGACACTGTAAGTCACCTCTCTGGTAGTGTCTTCAGCCCAAGGGCAGGGTGCATGTCCCTAAGTGTGGAGGTATCTCTGCATGAGCAGGGTACCCCTAGAAACCCCAGACTCCATTTCCTCGGCTTTGTAAGTACGGGGTAGCAATCTTAAGCCATCAGTAAGTGGATACTGGTCAACACGAGTGGTCTAACTACATAATGGCTTCTCCAAACCTAGGTATGTTTGGTATCAAACATGTTGGAATCATGCAACTACAATGATTCCAGTGCTAATTGCATGATCCCATGTACTATGGGGGTTCCTTAGAGGATCCCCCAATTCTGCCTGTGGAGCCTTATGGGGTCTGGCTGTCAGCCCACGCTGCTGCCAACCCCAGACCCTATTCTGCCCTCCTGTTGGTGAACCTAACTCAAGCGGGGAAGGCAGAACAAAGGAGTTCCTGCATAAAAGCGGGGTGACCACCTCTTCCGTTGAAATGGGTGTCTCTGGGCTGGAGTGGGGTGGTCTCTGAGCGCCACCAGACTGCTTTGAAGGACACTTTTGGTGCCCTCCTTGCATAATACGGTTTGCACCAGTTCAAGAACCCTCTGGCGTGAAACAATATGAAGGACAGGGAAGTGACCACCCCCTGTCCAGCTCCTCCCCTAGGGAGGGGCAGAAGGTTCTGCTAGGTGGCCATTTGATTCTGCCATCTAGAAAATAAGATGTTCAGAGGCCTCTGGGAGCATCTTACTAGTTCGGCCAGGTAGATGACATCCCTGACCCCTTCTGATAGGTGGGCAACTTCAGAGAGTGACCAACACCCTCTTTGGGTTACTTAAGGGTTACCCCGAGGGTGAGTCCACAGATTCGTCGAGCAAGACCCTTCAAGAAACTCTCTGCAAGACATCTTCTGCTCCTGGCTTCCGGAACCGCTGCTGGTATGCTTCTGAAACTGAAACAAGACTGCATCTAGTTGGGAGGGCTCCAACTGCAACATTGTTTCTCCAGTTCCTGCAACATTTCTGCAACATACGTGGATGTGCATCCTCCAGGGTCACAAGGACTCTGCCTGCATTCAAGAAATAAAAAGGAATCTCCCTTGGAGTTAAGGAGTTACCCCCCAGGCACCTCAAGACAACAACAACTGGCTAGTGGATCGTGCTGTCCCACGGACAACGTAAAGGCTCTGCTCACAGGTCATGATTCTGTGGTCCTCTCTGGGTCCAACTTGTCTTCTGACCAACTTGGGAGATGGTGGACCCTTGCTGCAGCCACTGGAACGGAACCCCTGTGCACCGCAGCTGTTGCTCTTGCCAGGGCTTGTTGGCTCTTCCTCCAAGAAAATATTCAAGCTCCTAGAAGCCCCAGCCTCCAGCACTAGCAACTCTAGATTCAGCTTCCACTCTGCAGCACCTGAAACGTGGGACTCCTGTTTTGTTGTGCTGCTGAGGCCTCCTTGCGACTCCCTGTACCTGCTTCCAGTTGGTCACTCGTGGGGGCTCCTCAAACTCCGGATGGCTTTCCTTCCTTCTGAAGGCCTGACTTGACTCCCCACCAAGTGTCGAGCCACTAAGACCTTTCTGGTCCTCTAAAATGTGAAAACCTCCTTGCAACCGCGATTTGCATTTGACAAGGCTTGTTGGTGGTCCTGCAAGCTACTGACCCTTCTGCAATCCGTGACCGACGTGGGACAGCTTGTTAATGACTCCAAGGATCTCCTGCATCCCCCTGGACTCCACAGCTGGACTTCTTTCAAAGTCCTGCAGGAACTTCACCTCCAAGAGGGTGGACATTGCCTACCTGCACCACTTGGACATCTCCAACACTGTCCCCTTCTTTTTCAGGTTCTTCTCATCAGGGCTTCACCTTTTGATTCCTTCGGCCTGGTCCATGGGCCGTGACAGCAGCTGGACAACCGAGGCTTCCAATGACTCCAACGAGGGTTCGATGCCACTTCACCTCTATGCACCTGGGCTCCATAGTGTAGGTACTCCAGTCTTCTGGGTATTCACTGTTGGGGGCACTCTCCAACCTTCTGTGTGGCAACTGGTTTCCTCGGGGTCCATAGTGAAGAGTTCGGAATCCATAAAAATGTAAACACAACAGTCCTGTGTTAGCCTACGGGACACCCGGCTCAATAACAGCTCTGCAACCAGGCACCTGTGCAACTTCTAGTACTTACCTCTTGTGATTTCCTAGTCCCTCAGCCCCTGGGATCCTAACACACTTACCTTGGTTGGGCATGTCCATTCTTATACCACTTTCTTAATATGTGGCTTGGGCCCGCCCACATAGGGCTCCGTGTATTTTTATGCTTTTGCTGGATGTTACTAAGAGTATATTTTGGTGTGTTGATTTCTCTAGGTGGAGATATACCAAAGTTAGTTTAGCTATAGTGGTGTAATAAAGAAACCTTTAATTCTGCAACACCTGGTGTGGTTCTTTCTTGTGACTGGTTACTGACTGACTATTGTAATATTGCAAGTGCTTTACACACCTTCTAGATACGCGTTAGCTGCTCACCACAGCTACTACTGGAGAGCTTTTGCTATCTGGATCCCTAAACAATATCACTAAGGGTTGCCTGGACTGAGTATAGGGTGCCACACCAACCGAGCCAGCCTCCTACATGGTCCATCCTCCTGCTGTCCTTATTGGGATGGTTGGCTATCTTTAAGATGGTCCCCCTGCCCAGATTTCTTTAACAGCTCCAAAACTACCCTTTTCCGTTGAACCAAACCTTCTTTGTCAAGGTTAACAACCTGATTCAAGACTTGCTATGGAACAAGGTATTCCCCCGGATTTCGCTTGAGAAATGTTGCTGACATACCTTGGATGATGGCATAGCTACTCCAACATCCTCCTCTATTATAGGGCTGAACACCTTCTGATTTTGAATGTTTGATGGTTTGAGGGGTTTGATGACTAGGCATATGCGACAGAGGAATGGATTATGGATTGCAGCAACCTTCCTCATTTGCTCCATGGGAGGTGTTGGAAATGACCCTTTTTGCAGGGTTATCCCCAAACTTTTTGCCTTCTTCCTCCTATTTTTTCAGATCTGTCTTGCTGGGTCATTGTTTCTGCACACTTTACCACTGCACCTCAGTGCTAAAGTACAAGTGCTCCCTGTGTAAATTGTATTGGTGATTGGTTTATCCATGATTGGCATATTTGTTTTACTAGTAAGTCCCTAGTAAAGTGCACTATTTGTGCCCAGGGCCTGTTAATCAAATGCTACTAATGGGCCTGAAGCACTGATTGTGCCACCCACAGGAGTAGCCCTGTAAGCATGTCTCAGACCTGCCACTGCAGTCTCTGTGTGTGTAGTTTTGCACTGTCAATTCGACCTGGCAAGTGTACCTACTTGCCAGGCCCAAACCTTCCCTTTTACTACATGCAGGTCACCCCTAATGTAGGCCCTAGGTAGCCCCATGGGCAGGGTGCAGTGTATTTAAAAGGTAAGACATGTACTAGTGTGTTTTAGATGTCCTTATAGTGAAATACTGCCAAATTTGCTTTTCACTATTGCAAGGACTATCTCTCCCATAGATTAACATAGGGACTGCCTTTAAGTATCGTTTAAGCGCAGTTCCCCATTAGGAGCAGATGAACATGCGTAGTTTGGGGTCTCTGAACTCACAATTTAAGAATACATCTTTTGGTAGAGTTGGTTTTTAGATTGTCTTTGTGAAAATATCACTTTTAGAAAGTGGCCATTTTCCTGCTTAACCATTCTCTGCCACTGCCTGCCCCTGGAATCCACGTCTGGGTCAGACTGACAGTTGGGCTGTTTAGGAATTCCCTCTAGATTGTGACACAAGGGGAGCTGAGGTGTGTCCTGCATATCCGGAGGGGTCTCCTGGGCTAGAGTGGGGAGGGAGGAACTGACACCTGCACCGGAAAGGGCTGTGCCTTTCCTCACACAATGTAGTCTCCAAAACCCTGGAGTGTGCCTGGGGCCAGGCCTGGAAAAGGCAGGAACTTGTGAACAACATAGACTTTCCTTTGAAGTTTGCCTACTTCAAAGCCAGAAATTAGTATAAGTAGTCGACCCAAAACCCCAGACTTTTAGAACACTTCTGGATCAAGAGGAACCTCTGCCACGGAGAAGAGCTGAAGAACTGGAGGAGGAGTACTGCCCCATTGTTGTGTGTGCTTTGCTGGGTTGGCCTGCAGTTGCTGCTTCTGCCTTAAAGAGGACAAAGACGGGATTTCACTGTGTATCCTGCTTGTGAAGATTCTCCAAGGGCTTCAAGTAGAGCTTGCCTTCTGTTTGAAGTCTCAGGGATATCAAAGACTTCAGGTTCATCTGCCAACAGCACTGGGAACTGTGTGTTTTGTGCTGCAACAGAAGAAAAAGCACTACCACACCAGCAACGGCGCTGCTGCCCGCACCTTGACCTGACGACGATGCATGGAGCTGTGCATCACCTCGCACTGCAGCCCTGGTCTCACCGCCGCCGCCACCTGATGCCATCAACAAGCCTCTGCTTGCACCGTGACCTGTGGACCCCGCACTCCGCATCGCCCTGGTCACACCGCAGCATAGGTATCCCCAAAGATGATGCTCTACGCTGACACCAATGCCGTTGCCTGCACCGTGGCTACAGGACACCACACATGAGGTACATGAAGCACTGTCCCATCCCGCACTGCAGCCCCAGTCCACCGACGCCAGCGCCATCGACTCCAGCATCATCCACAGATGCCTCTGCCTGCACCACGACTCCAGGGAGCCGCATGGAGCCGGCTCCCATCGTATTGCTGCCTTGGGCCTACCGACAACAGCGCTTCAGCAACGACGAGGCCACAGCCTGCACTGCGATCTGGAGACACCCCATGTCGTACTGCCCTGCTTCATACCGCAGCCCTAGTCTCACCGATGCTGCAGGGCACTATCACCAAGCCGCTGCCAGCACCGTGGCCCGTGTGCACCACACATCGCATCGTCCCACTTCGCACCGCAGCCCAGACTCCATCAACACCAGCGCTTCTGACTTCGTCATCAGCCTGGAGATCGATTTTGCTACGTGTGTGGCTTCAAGGGCCGATGGCCCCTGCCCTGACTTCCAGAACTGATGCCTGCCGACGCCATCAATGCCGCACTCTGGATCTCATCACGAGGATAACGAAGGCCTACATTTCCAAGGTATTGTTTGCGGGTCTTCCTGACACTGTAGCTGGCCCGGGACCTGCAGTTGGCCTAAACTGTTGGATTCGTTGTTCACGACGCCATGATAGCCCCAGACAGAGCTATCAACTTCAAGGAACTGTATTTTTAAAGTAATTGTGGCAAAATGTATATCTTTGTTACTGTATGTTGGATTTTTCTTCTTTTGGTGTTGTTTTACATGGATAAATATTTACTATTTTTCTACAACTGGTGGGGAGTCCTTTTGTAGTGTTTTCACTGTATTACTGTGTGTTATGTGCAAATGCTTTACACATTGTTTGTGAGATAAGCCTGACTGCTTGTGCCAAGCTGCCAAAGGGGGTGAGCAGGGGTTATCTGAGCTGGGTATCTCCCTTACCCTGACTAGAGTGAGGGTCCCTAAATGGACAGGGTGTAAACTGACTGCCAACTAGAGGCCTCATTTCTAACAGGGGGGATATCCAAACCTCTCTGCCTGCTACTGCAAGAGTGGTGTTGACGATGTGGAGAGACGTAGCAAAATCCATGGGCTGGGCGGGCAAGCTCATCTTGGAGACTCCTCTGTGACAGGGCCTTTAGGCCTGGAACAGCATAGGCATTTCCTTCACAGGCAATGTACTTCACCATGGGTCGATGAAGTTCTTTCAGGACTTACAAGCAGAATATCAACGACACCACACTCAGTTTTTCCAATACCTCCAGCTTAAACATGCGGTTGCTCTCTACCTACAGTCTGCTGCGGCTATAACTGAATTCTTCCCCTTGGAAGACAAAGTCTTAATTACTAATATTAAGAAGCATTAACTGTCTGCCATGTATCAGACACTACTACGTAATCAGGCTGACACAATGACGAGGCTGTGGGAATCATGGGAGCGAGACCTGGGGTCACTAGAGGAAGAGGACTGGATCGAGGCATTCGCTGGCCCTAGAGAGTTGGCGATGGCCTCTCAATTCCATCTAATTCAAGTCAAATGACTACACTGTACATATTTCACTAGGGCACGCCTCTTCAGTTGGGGGTTGATTGAGACGGGAAGTTGCTTACAATATGAAGAACCCAATGGTGACTTAATTCACAGATGTTGGCTTTGTCCTGCTCTTTCGCTCTTTTGGAAAGTAGTGCTAGTAACACCCGAAACAATACTGGGTTGGAAAATCCCTAGAGATCCAAAGTTGATTGCCCTACATAATACAGACAACATAGACGGAAATAGGTATCAGAGGCCATTGCTCTGGCTAGGCCTGATGATTGCTAAGCAAGACACTATGTAGGCCTGGAATAGCACAGAGGCCCCACATGTTAAAAAATCGGCCAAAGGAATGGATTACTGCATGAGTTTGGAACGCCCTACGTATTTGGCGAGAGGCTGCCCCCAGAAACACCACAAGATATGGAGGGACTGGGCCCGTTACAGGGGAATAACGCTAGAACCTTGCCATGCTACACCATGGTCCATGGATGGAAATACATGCTCTTGAGTGAGGGCTCAGAATAGGTGACTGAGTTTTGGGGGCTGGGTTAGAAGGTCACTTAGGGTATTTTGCTGTCAAATTTCATGTCATGGGCATTTGTTCTTTCCTTTAATGTATATTGTTGTGAATATATTTGGTCTTGCTATTTGTACTGTACCAATCATAGGAGATTTGTGATTGAAATTAATAAAATAAAAAAGGGAACCCTAAAGAATCAAAATACATTAATAAAAAGCCATCAGAACCTCACTGCCACTCAAGGCCTGTTGCTAGGGCTAAGAATTAAAGCTGCTAAAACCTTCTAAAACGAAAAGATTACAGAATTATCAGAAGTGGCTGAAAAAACAAAATCAAAGGAGAGACTGAATCAGAATCGTACACAGAGGAAATGTGTTAACCCAAGTTGAAGCTGAGCCACACTAGCATTAGATAACCCTAGACACAACTCATCTTCTGGCACTCCTCAAGAACTACGCTGGATCTCACGGAAAGAGAGGATTATATTTAAATCAATGTGTATTTCTTAATAACAGGAGTTTTGAAAAAAAGGTTTGTGAATGACATTTTATGTTAATTTGGACTTTGTTTCCCAGTAGCTTCACTCTGGGAGGGTAGCCAGCCAGTAGGAGCAGGAGTAGTTGGCCTCCCGTTTTGATTTTGGTTGGCCCCGGTTCTTTACTCGCAGCTCGGCTGACCACACCCCCTCACAGGTGCCTATTTAGTCATGCGAGCTGAGCGGACCTCGCGGGCTCTACATACCTGTAGCAGCTGCTCACCAGCAGTCTTGCTACCTGCATTCAAAATATTGCTTTTCTGTTCCTTGTAGCGCATTAGGCGCGGGAGATGCCTGCCTCCCGTCCTGGTTGGTGGCCATCTTAGGTCATGTGGTGTCGCTGGTCGGTGATGTAACCGACCATCCGACACCATGCTCGATCGTGGGGGAAGTTCTTTATGTGTAATGACGTGGTGGAATCCCCGGATGTTTCCGGATGGATTCCACCTCTTGTTTGCGTGTGCAGTGGTTTGCTCCGTGGCCTCCGGCCCGGAGCTATAAATAAAGAGAGGCGTGGTCGGGAGGCCAGGGAGACGCTCGCAGCAAGCAGACGGGGACCCGTGCTGCCCGAGCACAGACTTGCCAGGCCTGATCCGACCAAGCCGACCAGTACAGCATTACAATTGTGTCGCGTGAGTCTTTTCAGCAGCGCGCCAAGTCCTGCACTGTATTGTGGCTATCACAGCCACAACACAACAAATTGGCGACGGGGGTGTGCGGCCCCACGCCCCTGGGTGTGCCCCGTGGCGGCTGCGTGTAAAACGCGGTGCACGTGCAGCGGGCGCATGGGCCAGTTTAAAAAAAAACACAAAAAAAAACTACAAATCAAACAACAGAGCAGCGGCCGTGTATTACACGGTGCTCGGGCCGGTTCTGTTTGTTTTCTTTTCTGGAGTGGTTTAGGTGGAAACTAGATCACGGTAACAGAAAGGACCCCCTCTGAGCCCTGGTAAAGACCCCAGAGACAGTGTTTGAGACATCAACAGAAGTCCAGTGGAGCAGCCAGAGTAAACAAAGTTGGTGAATAAAGTGAGGCACATCAGGACACAGTGAGTAAAAGAGTGGCCCCCATAAGCTGTGCCTAGAACCCTCTGCCACCAGGCAGTGTTTTCCATTACCTGCACGATAGTATCAAGCCCGGCTCAGCCCCTCAGCCCAACTAGCCACGATGTCCGCAATACCTCCAGTAGAACCATTAATTGTAGAAGAAGCCCCATCTGCCCAAGCTCCAAAGTGGAAAGAATGGGTGGAAAGAGTACTCCTATTCTTCGAGGCCACCAAGGTAGCAAATGACCAGAAGCGTGCTATGCTCATCCACATAGGAGGGAAAGACATATATAAAATATCAAAAAACCTGGTGGAAGATGCACCCAAAACACATGCAATGCTGATAGCGGCACTCAACAGGCACTTTGAACCTATGGTCAACACTGACTATGAAAGATTCATATTCAGACAAGCGAGGCAACAAGTGGAGGAGTCGTTAGATGCCTTCCACCTAAGGCTGAGAGAGTTGGCGAGCACGTGCAGATTTAATGATGAAACGGAAGAGGTGAGAGGGCAGTTGATCCAAGGGTGTGCATCTTAAAGCTCCGGGAGCGCATCCTAGAGGAATCAGGAAAGTCCTTGCCGGACATTTTGCAATTGGGGCGCACGAAGGAGCTGTCGAGAGCCAGAGCCTCGCACATGGAGGCTGCCTTACAACGACCCATAAAGGAAGAGAGGGCCAATGCAGTCACGGCACCCATGAACAGACCAAGACAAAGACTGAACAAAGCCCGAACGAGGCAGTGTGGGCATTGTGGGGGAATACCACACAGATCATCTGAGTGCCCAGCAAAGGGAAAAGTATGCTCCAGCTGCGGAAAGAAGAATCATTTCGCAAAGGTTTGCCAGTCCAAGGGAACTGCAAGTGCATTTGTCAATGTCGCACTGGAAGAGGCTCCTCCAGAAAAATCGGAGCGGGGGAGTGACATGGATGATCACGTTGTCCACTCCCTATTTGCTGTCAAGCCTACCAACCCTCGGCAAGCACAACTTCCAAAGTGCCAGATCGTGATGGCCGAACACGAGATTGTCGCTGTAGTAGACACATGAGCGTCCATAAACCTTTTGGCTGCAGAGGAATACTGTTGGATGGTGCCGACTCCAGCACTGACCAAGACAAACATCAAGGTGTATGCATACGGCCAAAGCACCCCTTTGGCTTTGAAAGGCATGTTCCAAACCACTCTCACCCATGGATCACAATCCACCTCAGCGAAGGTCTATGTGACCGAGGGAGGAACTGGAATGCTGTTGGGCTGTAAAGCTGCGGAAGAGTTGGCGATTGTGACATTTGCATTCAGCATTCATCAAGAGTCCATAACTGAACTGGTGGCCCGATATGAAGGAGTATTCAAAGGAATTGGGTGTCTCCGAGGCCGAGAGATCAAGCTCCACATTGATCACACAGTACAACCGGTAGCCCTTCGTCATCGGCGAGTGGCATTCCACCTTCGACCCCAAGTGGAGAGAGAACTGGAGAATTTGGAAAAGGCTGGAATCATTGAGAAGGTCTCTGGACCCACTCCATGGGTCTCCCCCATCGTGGTGGCGAGGAAACCCAAACAGCCCGGCGAAGTACGAATATGTGTGGACATGTGCCTCCCTAATGCTGCCATCAAACGGGAAAGGCATCTAACACCAACGATTGACGACATCCTGGGGGAGCTCAGCGAATCGCGGTGGTTTTCTAAACTGGACCTCAGGTCCGGATATCACCAGCTGGTATTAGCCATAGACTCCCGTTATATTACGACCTTCTCTACACATGTCGGGCTCCGGAGGTATAAGCGGTTGAGTTTTGGGGTATCCAGTGCAGCAGAGGTATTCCAAAATGTCATTCAGGAGCTGTTGATTGGATTGCCTGGAACCATCAATGTCAGTGATGACATCCTTGTCCATGCGCCCACCATCGTGGAACACCACTCCCGACTCCAGAAGGTCCTACAACGTATTCAGGAGTCAGGACTCACACTCCATCGCGAAAAATGTGAATTCCTAAGGGACAGGATACAGTTTTTTGGTTATACGTTTTCAGCGAGTGGGGTAGCCCCAGATCCGGCCAAAGTAAATGACATTAAAAAAGCGCCCCCTCCCACCAACATCACTGAAGTCAGGAGTTTTCTAGGAATGGTAAATTACTGCAGCCGTTTCATTAAGGATTTGTCTAACCTCACACAGCCTTTGCGGAACCTTACCAAAGCCTCTGAGCCATGGAGGTGGGGGATCCCTGAACAGTCTGCGTTTGATACTATCAAAGAGGCACTTTCCAGTGACACCATTTTGAAATATTTCGATCCGAAACGAAGTACCAAAATCGCCGTTGATGCTGGACCAAAAGGACAGTTTTGCTGCAAGAACAGACAGAAGGGATGTGGTCCCCTGTTGCCTATGCCAGCCGGTCGCTTACTGAAACTGAACAGCGTTATTCGCAGATAGAAAAGGAAGCAATTGCGGTGCACTGGGGCTGTAAGCACTTCCATATTTATGTGTATGGCCGCCCGTTTATCGGAACTACCGACCACAAGCCGTTGCTCCCTCTCTTTAATGGCACCGCTTCCAAACCCCAGCCGAGGATTGAGAAGTGGATGTTACAGTTGCAAGACTATCGGTGCCAGTTAGAATACCGCCCGGGATCTGAAAATCCGGCAGACTACTTGTCGAGACATCCCCGAGCTGCGTCCGCTGTGGAGATTGTGGAGGCGCAGGAGACCGAGGAATATGTTAGATACATCACAGACCGGTCCCGGCCGATACCTATGACGATGGATGAAATTGTGCAAGCAACCAAAAAGGATGAGTGTTTACAGAAAGTTCTGGTAGCAATGCAAAATAATCAGTGGCACCGTCTTAAAGGACAACTACCTCTGCTGACCACAGAGTCCCAACGTATCATCAGGAGTCTGTACAACGTGAGGGATGAGCTCACCACTGATGTCGAGGGGTGCATTTTGAGAGAAAATCGGTTGGTCATTCCATCTTCCCTCACCCCCGAGCGGTTGAGTTGGCCCACAATGGCCACCAAGGGATGGTTAAGACGAAGAGCCGCCTCCGGTCGAAAGTGTGGTTTCCTCTTATGGACGAACAGGTGGAGAGTCTGGTGAGGTCTTGCAGGTGGTGTCAGGCCACTGGTGAGTCGAGTAGGCCCAATCCGATCGAAACTGAGCCCTCCCCAGTTGGACCCTGGGTCTTAGCTAGCTTGTATTTTGGAAGCTTGCCTGATGGTCTCCACACCATGGTCCTCATCGATGATTTTTCAAAGTACCCCGAAGTGGAGATCATCCCTGTCCTAACGGCTGATGTCGTGATTTCTGGCCTCGAGAAGGCAATGGCTACACATGGTCTCATATCTGAGATAAAGACAGACAATGGGCCACCGTTCCAAAGTAGAGAACTAGCTGAGTATCTTAACATTACAGGCACACGTCACCGCCGGATTACCCCGCGTTGGCCTCAAGCTAACGGTGAGGTAGAGAGATTCATGAGGACTTTGAACAAGGTTATCCGGATCGCTTTAGCTGGTGGTCAGGCTGTTGAGTATGCTATATTTTCATTCCTGAGGAATTACAGGCAAACACCCCATTCCACCACGAACAAAGTGCCAACTCACCTCGCATTTGGGAGGGCGTCTGTGGATGCCATTCCGCATCATTTTTCTTGGATTCCTCCCGCCGTGTCCAGTGACTTAGTTCAAGAAAAAAGGCGTGTGTCTAATCAGCGGGCAAGCAGTGCTCGCCGAGCGGTCCCGTCTGATCTGCAAGTGGGTGATCAAGTGTTACTGAAGCAATTTCTGCCGGGGAGTAAGTTTTGCACGCCTTTCAGCTCTGTAACTTGGATAATTGTGCAAAGAAACGGATCTGCTATCGTAGACCAGCGTGGGAATGAGACGGTGACCCGCAACATCTCTTTGTTTAAAAGGTTTTACCCTTCCGGAGATACAGGCGAAGATAATTTCCGTGATGCTGGTGATGTCGGTCGGTTGTCTCTGGGGCCTGGTGTGGACAGTCCAACTTCCAGTTCTAATGACCGACATGAAGATGACCCTGGTCCTGTCCCGGCTGAGCAGGTGGCTGGGGATGTGGGTCAGGATTTGTCGTCCCACCGCTCAGGGTCTGCCCAATATAACTTGCGTAGTAATCCATGCCCTTCTATTCTTCTGCGTGATCACCTGTGTGACTAGTGAACAGTTGTTTACGTGTTTTTGTTGTTTTCATATTTTGGGGAGGAATGTGGTGTTGCTGGTCGGTGATGTAACCGACCATCCAACACCATGCTGGATCGTGGGGGAAGTTCTTTATGTGTAATGACGCGGTGGAATCCCCGGATGTTTCCGGATGGATTCCACCTCTTGTTTGCGTGTGCAGTGGTTTGCTCCGTGGCCTTTGGCCTGGAGCTATAAATAAAGAGAGGCGTGGTCGGGAGGCCAGGGAGACGCTCGCAGCGAGCAGACGGGGACCCGTGCTGCCCGAGCACAGACTTGCCAGGTCTGATCCGACCACGCCGACCATTACAGCATTACAACTGTGTCGCGTGAGTCTTTTCAGCAGCGCGCCAAGTCCTGCACTGTGTTGTGGCTATCACAGCCACAACACAACAGGTCAGACGCCACTGGTGTTTTAATCGATTTTATGTGTTTATTTTTCACATGATTTGTTTGTCATTTTCATGTTATTTGGACTTTATTTTCCAGTAGCTATTCTGGGAAGGTACCCTGCCATTAGGAGCAAGAGTAACTGGAGTCCAGTTTGATTTTGGTTGGCCCTGGCTCTTTAGTGGCACCTCAGCTAACCACGCCCCCTCACAGGCAGCCCATTTAGTCATGCGAGCTGCGCAGATGCGCGCCCTTGGTGCACCGAAGCTGCGCCTATGACAAGCCTGTCTGCGCCCGTCCATGTCCGGATGGCAACAGGGGCCAGGACCCCTGCCAGTGAGGAATTCGATCCTAAGGTTTACTCTTCTGAGGAAATGTTTTCTTTGGCCCCTGAGAATGTGAGTGAGGATTGTCTGCATTCGCAGACACTGGTGACTGTCACCAGTGTGGTTTCAGCTTGAAGGTTGTTACTAAGCATATCAAACCTAGATGGAGAGAGAGCCTCCCGCCGGGACCATTAGTGAAATGTTTTGCTATTAACTGTTGCTCACTCCCTAAGCACAGAGCTGAGATAGGGGACTTAATAAGGGAACACTGCCCAGGTGAAATTTTTCTTTCAGAAACTTGGCTTACGGCTGCATCAGCCCCTGACATCCTTGAGGCAGTTCCGACTGGTCATTCCTTAGCTAGATTGGACAGGCAGTCTGGAAGGGGGAGGGCTGGCTCTGATCTTCAAACAATCATTCTCCTGTACTTCACAGGAATTAAGATCGAAGGCAACGAGGCCACCTTTTTCACGTTAACACTTTCAAGTAACTGCACTTTAGCAGGCTTATTTATCTATCGGCCACCTGGTCCAGCAATTCTGTTTATGGCTGCCTTGGCTAACACCATTCCTCCACTTGCCCTAAGATATTACGTTGTTGTCATCCTGGGCGACCTCAATTTGAATTTTGAGGATTTATCTTGTCATAATGCAGTGGCACTAAGGGAAGACTTAGCCACATGGAATCTGATGCAACTGGTGCAGTCTCCAAAACATAAATTGGGTCACACTTAGACCCTATCTTTACCGATTCATCGAGGATAAGCACCTCCTCCCTGATACCGGTGATCTAGTCAGACCACTATCCTATCCCTTTTCAAATCAAGGGGGCTCTCTCTGTCCCCGTGCCTCTAGAGGCCACCGATATTTGGTGCATAAATGGGCTAACATGACAGCCAACTCTTTTACAGCAGCACTAGAGGCATCCATCCCCACTCCCAGTGACTGTGTCAGCTTAGCCAATGCACGCTTTATTAATTGGATTAGCAAAGCTGTGAATTTCCTAACACCAATAGGGAGACATTCCTCTGCCCCCTCCACGCACTCAGAGGAGTAGCTTAACAAAGAGCTCAGAACGCTAAAAAAATGGTGAAGGCAGATAGAGCGCCAATGGCGCAGGAACTATGGTAATCTGGAAAGGGAGATATATTTATGGGCCCTGAAAGACTACCACAAACAAATCTTGTCCAGTCGAATGAATTTTATGCTCAGAAAATCGATTTGGCTCAGAACTCAGCGTGGGAGATTTTCACTACTGTTAAATCTCTGTCACCTTTTTGAACACATCTCAGCAGTACCAGTATCTTCAATTGAAAGCTGAAATGAAATAGCACTTTTTCTATGACACGATAGATAAGATCTACTCTTCCTTTCAACACGAATTTAGGGAAGCAACTTGTCATGACTCATAGTGTATCCCTAGCAAGACTAAAGAAGGCTTGACCCAGCCCTGCCTAGGATTCTGGAATGAGGACTGGAATGATTGCCCCTACTCCCTATGTGTTGGTGAGTCTATCCCTGAAATCAGGTCAGGTCCCTGATGCATGAAAACATGCTATTGTGGTCCCCCACCTGAAAAAGCCCTCACTAGATCCTAGGAAGCCAGAAAATCTGAGTCCTATCTCGTTGTTACCTTTTGTTGATAAAGTAATTGAAAAATGTGTAGATCAGCAGCTGATGCAGTTCATTGAGGCAAACAATGTGTTGCTTGAAAGCCAGTCTGCCTTCTGTTCACACCAAAGTACTGAGTCCAATGTACTATTAGCCTCTGATTCACTTAGGCAAATGGTAGATGAAGGGGACACCGCCCCACTAATAATGCTAGATCTGAGTGTGGTGTTTGACCCCGTGGCCTATGACATTTTGCTGGAATGGTTATGGTGTATGGGTATTAGTGGACCAGCCTTAAAGTAGATTGCCTCCTTTATTTCTAACCATATGTTTCAGGTTTTACAGCAGTACTCAGCCTCAAAGATCTTTCCCTTAAAACAAGGTGTGCCCCAGGGATCGCCTCTACATCCTACGCTCTTTAATTTATACATGCACCCTCTAGCAGAAGTGACAGAAGGATGGGATGTTAAAGTAGTGTCCTATCCAGATGACAGTGAATTGATCATTAGCCTCGCCCAGAATCAGGAGTTCTCTGCCTATCGCTTTAGATCATGCCTAGCTAGCCTTTGCAAGCTGGATGGAACTCAGCTGCCTCAAATTGAATGCCGGAGAAACCAAAGTGGTAGGAATTGGTAAGCAACCCTCCATCTGGCCCTCAGCATGGTGGCCTGATGTCCTGGGCTTAGTGCTGGCCCCCAAGACTACAGTGAAAAATCTTGGCATCTGGTTTGACTCCGAAATGAGTTTTGAAAAACAGATCTCTAGTCTGGCAGGTACCTTTGGTATTCTAAAGATGCTTTGGAAAATCCTAGATCTATTGCCAATAGATGACAGGAAAACAGTGGTACAGACCCTAATCACGGCAAGGTTAGATTACTGTAATGCTCTCTAACTTGGAGCCACCAGTAACAGACTCCTCAAACTCCAAAGAGTGCACAATGCCACTGCACATCTGTTACTTAACCTCGCAAAATTCCCCTCTATGGGACAGATTCTTAGTTACCTCCACTGGCGTCCAAAAAGAAAGAGAGTAGCGTTCAAGGCACTATGTTTCTGTCACAAAATACTGCAGGGCAAAAGCACCCGGTATTTGATTCCAATGTGTCATGGTACTGTCTTTCTCGAAGCCTTAGTTTTTCCGCCACAGCCCGGCTTCAATCCCAGAGTTAAGAAAGCAAGGATGGGAGGCTGCTCTTTGAAGTTCCATGCCCCGAAACTTTGGAATTCTCTGACACTAGAGCTTAGGCTGGAAAGTCAGGAGCCAGTCTCCTGAAAAAAACTTAAAACCTGGCATCTTCAGGCTACTTTAGAATAAAGCAGGAACCTATGTGGATGGTAAGCTGGACCCTAGCGCAGGGGCACTTCAGTAGGAGTAACCAGGCACTGTACAATTTTCAATAACATAACATAACATTTCCTGCACATAGTATTTGTCACCAAATGAACTTAAGTAGAAAAAAACTGTAAGCCTGATTTGGCCAGATGAAGCAAATATGGAAGAACAGTTTCTTCTTGGCACTTTGTTGGATCAAAGTTCTTGTCAGAACACCAGATACAGAATCTCTTCCATTTAAATGAAGCTGAATGTGTTGGTGGTCCTTTAGCCTCCTGGAGAATGTTCATGCATTCTTGTGGAAGATTCAAATGTTCATATTGTACTAGCTCAGGAGCCATGCTATAAAACACAAAGAGAAGAGATAGGGATAAACCATCCGGCCTCCAAACGTCATGAGAAGGTCGGTCTGCACAGCAATTTCACGTGTGAATGCTCCAACTTATGGAGAAGGTCTGTGAACTACCATTGACGGAGCTACTCTGGCGCTATTGAGACCATTCTGGCCCTCGAGTAAGATAGTTTGATGAGAACTGATGGAATCAGGGGGATCAGAGGGAATGAGTAGAGAAACTTGCCAGCCCAGTTGATTCATAGGGCATTCCCTAGCATCCCTTGTTGGTAGTACCTTGAGGAAAAGTCAGGGCATTTTCAGTTTTCTGCTGATGCGAATAAATCTATGTAAGGATAACCCTATATGCTGAAGATGCTTTGTACCTCGTTGCAAAGAACCCACTCATGGTTTTCCTGAAGAACCCTGCTTAGGGAGACTAGTTGAGCATTTTGAGTCCCGAGAAGATGAGTTCCAGTGATTCTCAGGTCTCTGGCTATCAACCAGTTCCAAACTGTCTGGGCTTTGTGAGACAATGGCCTGCACCTTGTCCCCTCTTGCTTGTCTTCTGTGGAGATGAGTGTTCAGATTCAGGAAATGCACTAATCCATCTAGCCCAGGAGAGATGACACTTTCTCACTGTGGGATGAGAGACTTTAATGAAAGAATGACAGTTCAGATGGCTCGATAACAGTCTCTACTCCGTAGGATACACTCTTACTTGTATGGTGTTGATGGTGGTACCTAGGTAATGCAGAGACTGGACTGGAGAAGAGATTGACTTGTTGTGACTGACATGCATTCTTAATCAGTGGAGAACACTGATTTTCATCTGATAATGGTGTTGGGCTTCTTGTCGTGTTGACGCCTTGATTAGCCAGTCCTCTAGGTATGGATAGACAAATATTCAGAGTTCCCTGAGATGCATGCACTTTGTGAAAGTACTAGGGGCTGATTTGATGCCCAATAGAAGTACTTTGTATTGGTAGTGATCGTGACCTACTACAAATCTCAGGAATTTGCTGTGCTTTCTGGCTATCGTAACATGAAAGTACGCATCCTGGAGGTCTACTGAGCAGAGCCAGTCTCCTTGGGGAGTTGGGAATAAGTATGATTTAATGCTAACATTCAGAACTTTTCTCTCCAAAATCTACTTATTGGCTTGGTTGAGAACTAATATGGGTCTCAATTCATTTTAGGGGACTTTCTTTTTCACCAAAAAATAACAGGAATGAATCCCTGTGCCTCGTTGTTTGCGAGGAACAAACATCACTGCTTGTTTACTTCCAATCTTAGCATCTGTAGATTTTGATTGGATGGTTTTTGTGGGCTATTTGGTGGAGGACTGGAAAACCTGAGATAATAAGTATTCTGTAAAACATTCAGAACCCTGACATCTTTCATGATGGAGTGCCACTCTGTCAGGAAATAAGAGATACTTCCCCATTCCAGAGTGAGTAATGGAAGTGGGAGAAGGGGTGATCCACTGCTTGGAGCCTGCTGGAGACTTTCCTGCTTGGGGAGGCTGGTGGCCAGTCTACCATAGGGTGGACGGCATTGGTGTTGCTGAAAACGTCTTTGTTGTTGTTACTGGCGGTGACCTTGTAACCATTGAGGGGTTTGGACCCTCTGTGGATAAAAATGTAATTCATACGGCTTATAAGTGTGTCTACGTTGTTCCTTACGCTTTTCGAGACCCACTGTTTTTGGTGGAGGACTGGTAAACCTGAGACATGCCCTAAGGTAACTATAACTCGCACCCCTGCCAGGCACAGTTGTTTCATCAAATATTTTACTACAAATATTACATTGATATTATCAGTGATTTTATCAAAGATGCCATGAGTGTTGTCATTTGTGGGGTAATTAGCACTGCATGGTGAGGGAGTAAGCTATAGTTATTTTAGGGCACAAGTTATAGTTACTTGAGATAACTCGGTGAATTCCTATGGTTTTGTACATTTAAAATGTGAGCCTAACTATAATGTCCCTGTAAACTTTGTTTTTTAAGTGAATTTCTATGTGTTTTTAAATTCTATTTCCTAACTATAATGTCCCTGTTTTCAGTGAATTTCCATGTTTTTTTTAACATAAAGTCATTTTCGTTACTATATGCCAATCCAACCACTGCTGTGCACAGCCTTTGGCCAGTCCCTGCTGCCTACCCCCCTAACCACCCAACCCTGAAAGAGAGAGAGAAAGTGAGAGACAGAGAGAGTTATTTAGGCATTGATGAATGATATACTTAGAATCAGATATTTCCGGACAAATTGGAAAGAAAAATGTTTTTGTGAATTAAAAAGGAGTGAGTTCACCTTTCAGTATGTAACTTAAATATTTATATTTGAAAAGAAACTAAAGCAGGAAATGACCACAGACTCACCTAGACCAGAACCCTTAACCTTTAGTGGGCACGTCTGACACCTTAACCACTAGGCCAGAGATGTCTCCCTACTCTGAAAAGTTCAGACTGAGCTATTACATTAAACTCACAGATTGTGAGGGGGAAAAGACTTCAATATTCCATTGGCAGGCACATTTAACAGTGAAAACATTATAAAATAAACATACACACTCCCAAGCAATACTAGGATTTGAACATTCAGCCTACTGAGTGACTGCACAAGACCTTGACCGTTAGGGCAGAAGTGACTCTGTTCTGCTCTGCATCCAAATATAACTATAACATTCCTACCAAACACCTTGCTAGTCTGACTCTGAGAA